>NC_057806.1:203157003-203485805 GCF_018294505.1 Triticum aestivum
ATCCTCACCTGCGACCTGTAGCTTGCCTCGGCATTGTGTCGAACACCTGGTGTGCGTGCACTGGACGCGCCCAGAGCGCGCGTATTGCAGCCGCGCGCCCGAGCCGACACGCTGGCCCCACGACTTTGGCTCGCTCTGAAGCACCTCGCCACGCACTCCCCTTCTCACCGCAACACGCCAAGCAGCCCCGCCGCGCCCGGCAGGCCAAACACTAGCCGCCGCCGCCGCCCGACAGCCCTGCGCCGTGCAGCGCCGCCCAAGCCACCCCGGCTCGCCACCTGGCCCCTGGAGCAGTGCCCTCTCGTCCACTAGCTCTTGCCGTCATCCCCAGTCGCGCCACGTTGCCCTGCAAGCTACAGCGAGGCGGTTCGCCGGAGAGCTTATCCGGCCGCCGCGGAACCGACCTCCATCGCCTATTTAAGGAAGCCCCGAGCGTCTCCGAGCCCTCAGGTAGCCTCACGCCGTCTCACTAGCGCCCCCATCGCCACCAATTGGAGGGGAGCAGGTCTTCGTCAACCTCTCCGGTCAGTTCGGCCACCGCCGCCTCCCGGCTCCGTTCGGCGCAACCAGAGCTTCCCCCTCTCCAATCTCTTCACCAGAAGCCTTCTCTGCCTCCCCCGAACACTTCCCCTTACTCCATTTCGATCGAGAACCACCGCTGCCCCGAAACCACTTTTTCCCGAAGCTTCCCTCCGCCGAGGAGCTCGCCGCCGACAGCTCACGCCATCCCCGCCGACCCAGCGACTACCGGGAGGACCGCCTCAACCTTGCGGATCCATCCCCACCCTCGGGGGCCCGCGAGGAGCAGCCAAACGCCGGCGACGATCGCCGGAGCCCCGCTCCGCTCGGGCAAAGGAGGGAGACGACGCGCGGTGACTGGTCAAACCTGACCAGTGGGCCAGGCAGGCCCACTGTCAGTGACACCCCGCACCGTCCGCGTGGTTAAGTGGAAGCGTAAAGCCTCAAGTACGCCTCCTCTGTACCGAAGGCGTATTTCTATCTGAACCGTTTTCTTTTCTGCTTTATTTTAAATAACAGATTTGACCAAATCTTTGACTGGCTATAACTTTTTAAATATAAGTCCAAATGAGTTGATTCTTCTTCCTACCTTCCTCAAATTTGGTCTAGTTTATTTTAAGATTTATTTGAAAAAATTTCAAACAACTTTTTGGTTCTGTTTTTGAAATGTGTGTTAATTCAAATATATTTTTAAATAGGATTTTGGGAGAGAGAAGAAACTTTCAAAAGTTTGGAGAGCACCTTGCCTTTCCACACATTGAAGGCAAGCATTCTGAACCCCGGCATAATAATTTTGGAGTGATCATTGATGCATTTAGAACTCCACCGCATTTCGAAGGACTTGTTATTTCATGTGATATGATCATATGCATGGGTGCATGTTACTGATTTCCATGTTGTTGGTAATGGACACACCTGTGATGATAATCACCCTCATGAGCTTTACATGCATACCGGCAGGAACCCGGGAAAACCTCTGCCTTGGGTAGGTATGAGTTTGTCGCCGGTCTCCGTCGGCACGGTTCTGTCTAGTATGGCATAGTAAGGTGATATGAATGGTGACTCTGTTTGATGAAACATATTTGTTATACTAATCATGCAGGGAATACTTGAACCTCCTGAGTCGACCGTAGATCGAGTCTTGTGCCAGTAACCCCCATACTTGTTTCGTACTACCACTCGTCTCTACAGCAAGTAGAGTACGGTTCAGTAAGTTGTCAACCTCTTTCTAGCACACACCGTACAGAGAGGCCATGGTGGAAGATACTGGTTGTAACTGGTAGGCAGGCCACCTGGTCCGGGAGCATGGGTGTTTCCGGTTGGGACCGAGAGGGGAGGCCACCCCTTAGAGCGCGCGATATAAATTTGATCCCATGCTACGCGAGGTTGTAGCCTCCCCACTTAGAGTTTGCTTAACAGGTGTCGTGGGTGATTCCAGACACGTGTGTGATAAGCTGGTGTGTGCAAGTTAGGTGTGTTTTCAACAAAAAGACCGTAGACGGAATTAGTCCCGATGGACTAAAGAAATCCGTTACTCGTGGGTAAAGAGTACACCCTCTGCAGAGAATAAACCTATTCGAATAGCCATGTCCATGGTTAAGGATTACAGTCTGGGATGGGTCAAGTGTCGGTCTTAGTGTCGGTCTTCGGAGGTGAAACTGTTAAACAGAAATGGAATTACTACTTGTGACTTGTGATAACTATGATTATTATTATTGTTGACTAACCCGTGATATTATTGTTATTATCGAGTATCTCTGGGATGGTTCTACCTCCGGGATATTCATTATGATTATTTCTTTCAAAGCCCTTTATGTGGTGTCGCTCAGACGCCCGACTGTGGCATTTCTTTTAAAGCCCTTTATGTGGTGTCGCTCAGACGCCCGACTGTGGCATTTTTTTTAAAGCCCTTTATGTGGTGTCGCTCAGACGCCCGACTGTGGCATTTCTTTTAAAGCCCTTTTTGTGGTGTCGCTCAGACGCCCGACTGTGGCATTTCTTTTAAATCCCTTTATGTGGTGTCGCTCAGACGCCTGACTGTGGCATTTTTTTAAAGCCCTTTATGTGGTGTCGCTCAGACGCCCGACTGTGGCATTTCTTTTAAAGCCCTTTTTGTGGTGTCGCTCAGACGCCCGACTGTGGCATTTCTTTTAAAGCCCTTTATGTGGTGTCGCTCAGACGCCCGACTGTGGCATTTCTTTTAAAGCCCTTTATGTGGCGTCGTTCAGACGCCCGACTGTGGCATTACTTGTTATTTGTTTCATAAGTTTTTATACTACCATGTTATTGCAGTTTTATAAATGACTTGCTTGCACGCATCAGAGTTTCATTTATCTATTGTGACTGACGTCATGAGCATAAAATATTTTCAGTACATCATTGTTATATTATACCTGTGTTCATAATGTTTGCGAGTACATTCAAAGTACTCACTGGCTTGTCCCTGGCTATTGTCTTGGCCAGATTTTCTTGCACGGAGAGGAGCGACGCGATGCCAGCCCCGGAACCCACTCAATGGAGATAGCAGCCTCGCGAAGATAGGAATTAACCTGGTCAGCTGTTCCCGTGGGAAATGGAGTCCCATAGACACTGATGCTTCACAACCCGCTTCCGCCATCAATCACTAGAAACCATTTGTTGTACTCACAGGCCAGAATGGTCTTGTACTGCATACCTTTTTTTTTGTATTTTGCTTGGAATTTCTGTATCAAGTTGGAGCCTCATCAGCTAACAGTAATCCTGGGGCTGATGAGCACGACGGTCTTTTCTGGAAATTATTACCCGAAAAACCCGGTCGTGACAGGCTTGGTATCAGAGCCAGGCTGACCATTGGCTAATCCTATCTTAGCCAGGTCAATAAACTTAGGCAAACCAAACCACTAGACCTTAGCCAAACCCCAGCCAAGCTTCTCGTGCAAGATAGCCACACAGTGACCCAACACCTTTTGGCAGTCGGTGCCCAACCTATCAACCTAACCTGTCACTCATGTGCCAGTGACCGGCCCCTAAATAGTCCTTTCACGCAAGCGTTCGAAGGAAGACTCCGTCCCCTTTTTCTTATAAAAAGGGGCACGCTAGCCTCAACCCAGCACAGCACAGCCGCTACCCCCAAACCGAGCCACAATGCCTGGACCTATAGTGCACAACGAAACCACAGCAACCAACCTTGGAGGTTTTGTGACCATCCTCGCAAACCTCACCCGTCGTGCCTACGCGTTAGAGGAGCCACCAGAATATGTTGTGTATCAAGGACCCATGAGCGGTGAAGACCGCCAATTCTGGGCCACTGTGCACATTTACGGTAGGAGTCTAGCACCCGAGCGTCCCTACCGGTTCACCGGAAGAACAACTTCCTTTGAGCCACAAGCCATCCAGCTAGCCGCTCGAGAGGCTATAGTTCATCTCAGGCACTTGTCGCCCAGAGTTAACTGTCGCTCGTTCCACTACTACCCCAGACGAGAAGGGTATGGTAGACCACCCCAAGTCGCCAATGGAGACCACGAGACGGACCCCGCATTGTTGCACCTAGTGCGCTATGTAAGTGCACTAGAGGCACTGTTCGACCAGATCACTATTGATCTAATAGCAGCTCGTGGAGAGCTGGTTCGTCGAGCCCCGGCGAGAGAAGAAAACGAGCCCAACACCAACAACCCGGTCGTGCTGTTTGGACAACCGATCGAGACCCCGAGATCTGCCCCAGCCATCGGCCAAGGTGCTGCGATAACCCCTGAGGTGCTTCGTCGCATTTTGGGAGCACACTCCAACGGGGTTGTGGCCAACAATCCCCGCAATGGTCATTCTCACTACCCCGACCCTGCAGTTCCTCCGCCATCTCCGACTAATCCCGGCAGAGAGACACGTGGAGAAGCCTCGACATCCGCCAGGCACGCCCGTTTAGACATAAACGAGGTAGACTGAGCCGTATAAGTAGTACCAAGTTTCAATGTATCCTCGCTTTGTAATCATGCGACCGCGTATATTAACGCAGCCTGTCTTTGTGCCTCTATTCTAACAGTAGCCTCGCATATTTAGTCAGCACATAGCTGCAAATTTTTCCGGGCACAACTACCAAAACCAACCCGACGAAACCACAGTAACACGTCTCTTTATGAGATATGTGTATCTCTGACACTGACCTGACCTTTGGATCCAAGCTGGCAAATTTATTACCTTTCACCACGGTAAAAATGATCCAGCTCCATTGCTATATAAAGGCCACCTTGTGACCTTACCCAGCAACCCCCACCTTGTGCACCACACTCGCACTTTTTCCTGTCATGCCGAACCCCAGCATTCATCTGAGAACCCCAGATGCAACCCCAGGTAGCTTTGTCAAAATATTGTGGGATTTTACCCGCAGTACCATGGGTTCTACCCAGCCACCCCAGTACGAGCTGTTCAAATCAAGGATCACCCCCTCCACCTCGGAATATTGGGCAGCAGTACACATTCCTCCTGTAGACCCCAACCAAGATCCAATAGAAGTTTCCTTCGTGGGGAAATCTATGCCAACCCCACACTTGGCCATAGAAGCTGCTGCGAAAGAAGCAATTGCTCGTCTTCGATCCGCAGTACCCTATGCCCGCGAACGAGGATATTATTACTTTCCGAGTCGTGCAGCACCCGGAGAAGTAACATCTTTTCCCGGTGGACGTATTGAGAGAGACCCAGTTCTGGCCAACCTTATCCAGTACATCATTGCTCAAGAGCATTTGAACCAGCGAGTGATGGATTATCTCCAGAGCCTTGCAGATTTAAATCCTCAGGTTGCCATCGGCAGACCACTGAGACCCGACACGGAGAGACGCATACATCGACTGGTCAATCCACTTCCTCCAATAGAAGAAGAATGTATTCCTTTACCAGAGACATTTTATCAGGACCCCGTCCAGTTACCGTTTTCTTTTTAGACGTCACTACTGTATTTGTTCTTTGCTGCATTTATTTATGTGTGTGACTAATGCGTAATACCCTGAGTTTGTACGACGAGTCAATTATTTGGCTTCTGCTAATGTGTGTAGTTTTTGTTGTGGTTTATGCTCCTTTAAAGTAACTGTGTTCCCCTCGCGAAACCCTAGGGTGAGATTTTCTTTACCCTGAGTTGCTACATCTACATTTTCTCACGACGTGGATTATTTAATTTCACTCAGCACCACGAGCAGACTCACAACCATAAACATACGGACTCATACACTGTTTGCAAAACTTTGCAACGGTGTTACATCCAGCTAATCACCCCCTAACAACAGTTAGCACCCGGCACACTCCATCTACTCTTCATGATCACCACCACCGCGGAGAGCCAACACCCGAGCCGCAGCGTCGCGATACTCGTCGAAGATCATCACGCACAGGAGCACAGAGAGCCCCAGCAGTGTCGCCAGCCCTCCACATATCAGGATCACAAACCAGTCCGGCATCGCCTCCGCCATTAGAGCCTCACTCGAGTTTCCGTAGCAGTAATGAAGAAAGAAGGAGGAGGAGAAGTGAGGCCAGATGTGAGGAAGAAGAGAGAGTCACCCCGGCCGTTTTTATAGCTCGAGCTCGGTGTACGGTGGGCGAAGTCCACCAACGCCGCTCGTCGCCGATCGCCGATGTTCGGAGTCGAATCCGCGAGCAGTGCCGACAGCGCGCTGGCCCGCGAGGTGAGTGCACGCTGCACCGGCAGCTAGCACGCCACGCACTACCACGGTACGGCCTAGATGCCCTACACACTAGGCGTCGCCGGTGGAGAAAGCGCGCGGGAGAGAGGAGGAAGAAAGGTCCAGAGGGAGAAGAAGAGGAGACTGACAGTGGACCCCGGGTCCACCTGTCAGCCAGAGAGAGCACTATGCTCTCGGGTGCGACCAGCGTATATCTAAATTTAGGAGTTATCCTAAATCTATATCCGGCGTAGAAATCGCTCGTTTTTGTCTCGGACCGTAGACTTTTCCGCGCAGCACCAGTTTTCACACTGTGGTTTTTCACCACTTATTGCCCTCTCACTGTAGCCACGTCTTTATTCTCTTATCACCGCTTTTAGCATATCTCGAGGACGAGATTTTTCTTAAGGGGGATAGTATTGTGACACCCCAAAAATTTTGGCCTTGTTTTAAGGGAATAAAATTTTGCCAGGATTTAAAACTTTGAATTTTTGAGCTCCATTTTGATTTTTTGTTTAAATCATTTCCTTCCCTGTTATGATGAGTTTTTCCCAAAAAGAAAACTTTTCAAAAATGTTGTTGGACTTGTTTAACCTCTCAAGAAAAACTTTGCTGTTATCAGTGTAACTAATTAAATAATTAAGTTGCTTGATCTTTAAAAGGGTTTTCTAGGTTAAATGGCCATATTTGGACTACAAACATTTGATAGATTCACTTAAAATTCCCATAAAAATTTGGAGATATCATGTGATGTTTTTAAATCACTTTTATGCAAAAATATATTTCATTCACTAAATATTTTGAGCCCTACTCTCAATTTTTCTTCTCTGGTCCAGAGTGCATTTTTCACTACAACCTATTTAAATATTCATTTAAAACTTCTACCAAAATTAAGGGAGGTCAGTAGGAGCCTGTTATTCCACTTTGTGCAAAAATCCAAGGTTGTTCTTTGAAATTATTGAGTGAATCAACCTCATTTCCATTCTGGACCAACTTGAGGATTTGTACAGCAACCACCATTTTAGTTGCTCCTATACCCTTAATTATTTCTCCTACTTGTAGTCCCCCATGTTAAACCCTTAAGTCCAGGAGCATGCACCTTTCAGATCATTTTTGGTTCATGAAATAATGCTATTTATTTCCTGTCCAGAAATGTAGTTTTGTAAAACTTGCACTAGCAAGTTTCCCCTTTTGTCCAACTAACCTCACCACTCTCTTTTGCATCTAAAGAGACCCCCATCTGGAGTTTTTGGCCACCCCAAGACCTGCCTAAGTGCATGTGGCATTTTGCCAAACACCTGGAGAGCATGACCAGTTCTGGCATGAGTGTGGCATCGCACTGTGAACTTGCACCTCTGATCAAACCAGCATGTCCACTAGACTCCCCGTTGCTCCTAACCTCGATCTGGTAAATCCCATCCTCACCTGCGACCTGTAGCTTGCCTCGGCATTGTGTCGAACACCTGGTGTGCGTGCACTGGACGCGCCCAGAGCGCGCGTATTGCAGCCGCGCGCCCGAGCCGACACGCTGGCCCCACGACTTTGGCTCGCTCTGAAGCACCTCGCCACGCACTCCCCTTCTCACCGCAACACGCCAAGCAGCCCCGCCGCGCCCGGTAGGCCAAACACTAGCCGCCGCCGCCCGACAGCCCTGCGCCGTGCAGCGCCGCCCAAGCCACCCCGGCTCGCCACCTGGCCCCTGGAGCAGTGCCCTCTCGTCCACTAGCTCTTGCCGTCATCCCCAGTCGCGCCACGTTGCCCTGCAAGCTACAACGAGGCGGTTCGTCGGAGAGCTTATCCGGCCGCCGCGGAACCGACCTCCATCGCCTATTTAAGGAAGCCCCGAGCGTCTCCGAGCCCTCAGGTAGCCTCACGCCGTCTCACTAGCGCCCCCATCGCCACCAATTGGAGGGGAGCAGGTCTTCGTCAACCTCTCCGGTCAGTTCGGCCACCGCCGCCTCCCGGCTCCGTTCGGCGCAACCAGAGCTTCCCCCTCTCCAATCTCTTCACCAGAAGCCTTCTCTGCCTCCCCCGAACACTTCCCCCTACTCCATTTCGATCGAGAACCACCGCTGCCCCGAAACCACTTTTTCCCGAAGCTTCCCTCCGCCGAGGAGCTCGCCGCCGACAGCTCACGCCATCCCCGCCGACCCAGCGACTACCGGGAGGACCGCCTCAACCTTGCGGATCCATCCCCACCCTCGGGGGCCCGCGAGGAGCAGCCAAACGCCGGCGACGATCGCCGGAGCCCCGCTCCGCTCGGGCAAAGGAGGGAGACGGCGCGCGGTGACTGGTCAAACCTGACCAGTGGGCCAGGCAGGCCCACTGTCAGTGACACCCCGCACCGTCCGCGTGGTTAAGTGGAAGCGTAAAGCCTCAAGTACGCCTCCTCTGTACCGAAGGCGTATTTCTATCTGAACCGTTTTCTTTTCTGCTTTATTTTAAATAACAGATTTGACCAAATCTTTGACTGGCTATAACTTTTTAAATATAAGTCCAAATGAGTTGATTCTTTTTCCTACCTTCCTCAAATTTGGTCTAGTTTATTTTAAGATTTATTTGAAAAAATTTCAAACAACTTTTTGGTTCTGTTTTTGAAATGTGTGTTAATTCAAATATATTTTTAAATAGGATTTTGGGAGAGAGAAGAAACTTTCAAAAGTTTGGAGAGCACCTTGCCTTTCCACACATTGAAGGCAAGCATTCTGAACCCCGGCATAATAATTTTGGAGTGATCATTGATGCATTTAGAACTCCACCGCATTTCGAAGGACTTGTTATTTCATGTGATATGATCATATGCATGGGTGCATGTTACTGATTTCCATGCTGTTGGTAATGGACACACCTGTGATGATAATCACCCTCATGAGCTTTACATGCATACCGGCAGGAACCCGGGAAAACCTCTGCCTTGGGTAGGTATGAGTTTGTCGCCGGTCTCCGTCGGCACGGTTCTGTCTAGTATGGCATAGTAAGGTGATATGAATGGTGACTCTGTTTGATGAAACATATTTGTTATACTAATCATGCAGGGAATACTTGAACCTCCTGAGTCGACCGTAGATCGAGTCTTGTGCCAGTAACCCCCATACTTGTTTCGTACTACCACTCGTCTCTACAGCAAGTAGAGTACGGTTCAGTAAGTTGTCAACCTCTTTCTAGCACACACCGTACAGAGAGGCCATGGTGGAAGATACTGGTTGTAACTGGTAGGCAGGCCACCTGGTCCGGGAGCATGGGTGTTTCCGGTTGGGACCGAGAGGGGAGGCCACCCCTTAGAGCGCGCGATATAAATTTGATCCCATGCTACGCGAGGTTGTAGCCTCCCCACTTAGAGTTTGCTTAACAGGTGTCGTGGGTGATTCCAGACACGTGTGTGATAAGCTGGTGTGTGCAAGTTAGGTGTGTTTTCAACAAAAAGACCGTAGACGGAATTAGTCCCGATGGACTAAAGAAATCCGTTACTCGTGGGTAAAGAGTACACCCTCTGCAGAGAATAAACCTATTCGAATAGCCATGTCCATGGTTAAGGATTACAGTCTGGGATGGGTCAAGTGTCGGTCTTAGTGTCGGTCTTCGGAGGTGAAACTGTTAAACAGAAATGGAATTACTACTTGTGACTTGTGATAACTATGATTATTATTATTGTTGACTAACCCGTGATATTATTGTTATTATCGAGTATCTCTGGGATGGTTCTACCTCCGGGATATTCATTATGATTATTTCTTTCAAAGCCCTTTATGTGGTGTCGCTCAGACGCCCGACTGTGGCATTTCTTTTAAAGCCCTTTATGTGGTGTTGCTCAGACGCCCGACTGTGGCATTTTTTTAAAGCCCTTTATGTGGTGTCGCTCAGACGCCCGACTGTGGCATTTCTTTTAAAGCCCTTTTTGTGGTGTCGCTCAGACGCCCGACTATGGCATTTCTTTTAAAGCCCTTTATGTGGTGTCGCTCAGACGCCCGACTGTGGCATTTTTTTTAAAGCCCTTTATGTGGTGTCGCTCAGACGCCCGACTGTGGCATTTGTTTTAAAGCCCTTTTTATGGTGTCGCTCAGACGCCCGACTGTGGCATTTCTTTTAAAGCCCTTTATGTGGTGTCGCTCAGACGCCCGACTGTGGCATTTCTTTTAAAGCCCTTTATGTGGCGTCGTTCAGACGCCCGACTGTGGCATTACTTGTTATTTGTTTCATAAGTTTTTATACTACCATGTTATTGCAGTTTTATAAATGACTTGCTTGCACGCATCAGAGTTTCATTTATCTATTGTGACTGACGTCATGAGCATAAAATATTTTCAGTACATCATTGTTATATTATACCTGTGTTCATAATGTTTGCGAGTACATTCAAAGTACTCACTGGCTTGTCCCTGGCTATTGTCTTGGCCAGATTTTCTTGCACGGAGAGGAGCGACGCGATGCCAGCCCCGGAACCCACTCAATGGAGATAGCAGCCTCGCGAAGATAGGAATTAACCTGGTCAGCTGTTCCCGTGGGAAATGGAGTCCCATAGACACTGATGCTTCACAACCCGCTTCCGCCATCAATCACTAGAAACCATTTGTTGTACTCACAGGCCAGAATGGTCTTGTACTGCATACCTTTTTTTTTGTATTTTGCTTGGAATTTCTGTATCAAGTTGGAGCCTCATCAGCTAACAGTAATCCTGGGGCTGATGAGCACGACGGTCTTTTCTGGAAATTATTACCCGAAAAACCCGGTCGTGACAACTGCTCAAACAGAATTCAAAAAAAATTCTCACATTTTTATGGGATCCGAAATATTTTTATCCGAAATTTCTAGTCAGATTAAATATAATTTCAAAATAAAGTTGTCTTACGTTAAACTCCAATGAAATATTGCGCGTGCAACAAGTAATGAAATTAAAATTTTCAAATTCCAAAAATAATATATTTTTTAAACTAATTACGCATTTGGTGCATTTTTTATAGTTACTGCCTAGTTGTTATAATTACATCCCATTTATTATTTCTTAAAGTCCATTTTCTTGTTAAGCCTAATGCATACCTCCTAGGAAAGTTGGCAGCCCAGCGGGGCGGAGAATAACAAGTTGACCCGGATATTGTGTACAACTGTCGGCCCAGTTGCATTGCTGATGTTGAAAAAAGGCCTATGTAGTACAATACAACCTAACATGGCAACTCAGCCCACATTCAGCGACGCCGTAAAGGCCCAAACAAGGCTTTTGTACAACTATTTGAAGTCACTGAGCTCAATTAATAACTTAAGAAAAAGTTAGATTACAGTGGAACTTAATTAAAAGCTGTCACGAGAAAAGAAATAATTCAACAGGTCCCACTTGTGCGTGTGTGCGTGTGTGTGTGAGAGAGAGAGAGACCCATTGGACGATGCTCGTAAATACAAAAATTTCACGCAGGCGGCACAATCAGGATGGAAGCAATGGATCGCTACGGGTAGGGCTATGTTGAAACCAAGAAAGTCATACATAACGGTTCATCCCTCGAATGCTGTTCAAAGAAAACAGACAGACAACACAATAAGTTCTGCTAGCACATTAAGTTCACGTACAACCCTTTCTAAAAAAAGTTCAGGTGCAAAATTAGAACAGGTCACAATCAAATGTACTGGCACATCAGTGCTTCACACCCATAGCACGGATTTAACTAGTATCTGAAAAGATTCAGTTGTTACCTCAAATTATAGCACATCTAGGCAGCCAGCTCTGCCTCTTCTCCCAAAGAAGAAGTGGCCTCCGCCGCGCGATGGAGTAGGCCCTGTGCCATCCATCGTTCCGAGCAACACGGGGAAAGTCTAACGTTGACTCCATTAATGGACGTCGTCGATGGACCCTGGTACCAGCGGCGGCGGCAGGACTTTGATTGATGGATTGACCACTTCTTCGGCATGCACGAACAGTCGATACAGGTACATCCCTAATGTGGTCCGCGGCAGCCTTGGTGGCCACGAATAGTATAACCCTGGTTCCTTCACCGGTATCTCAACACCAATCACCTTCGGTATGGTGGATGGCTTCTTCATCCATGCCATAACCGTTAGAGCCCAGCTGTCTGCAGGAACAAACATACTTACAAGCTCACCTCCAAGGTTGTTGATAAGCTCATTCATGGACTCGTTGTTCCAAGCACGTTGAGGCATGCCATGGAAGGTAAGTTTTGTTAAAAACTCAAGCTCAGAGGGCACTGAGCCCCATCCTGGGTGCCACCAATCAAAGCTCACCAGCGCGCCATCGTAGAACAAACATCGGGAAGATTCAAACACACGACAACAGTCCGAAGTTGTCCGGAACCTGACGAAGATATCAGCCGGTGGCTGACAGACTTCGACGAGCAAGTCACTTATTTGGATGTCGTGCGCAATGCCAAGTGCTTTGACAAGGTCATCCAGTGAGATGGGAGACTGGTCGCTGTTGATGGTTACCATCAGCACTTTGCCAGCAAACTGGACGTCAAGCGCCGCCATGCCACAGTTGAGAAAAAAAACACAGCGACCGAAGGCAAGACGGACCTCTGGATCTCCGGATCGGAGATCCGCATTGACCAGCGTCATGATAGTGACCTTGAGTACAGGGAGTGGAGGAGGGGGATTTGGGGGAACTAGAGTAGGAATCGAGATTCCAGAGGTGGGGGAGGGGCGGGAGATTGGGGATGAAAAGGTAGCTTGACTTTCGAGCACGCGCTAATATGCTCTCGGCATGCAAGTGCACGAAAAAACCGATGGCGCCCACATGTCGGCCTAAGAGTCCTTATTCTTTCTTTTTTGGAGAGCCCGACCTTTATTTTGAGGATCTTTTGAGAGCCCGATCTGAGAGTCATAATTGACATGTTTGGCATTGCGTTACTACTCAGCCCATATTCAACGACACCTCACTGGCCCAAACAAGTGTACATCATCGAAAAGACACTGAGCTCAAATTATATAACTTGAAAAAAGGAGATACACTCTGAACACTGGAGAATGGTGATGCCATCATTTAGCCCACCAGTATTTCGAGACAATAAACAGTTCTAAACAACGATATATACAACATTGAAACACTGACTAGTGACTACTACTGACATAAACAACAAGACATGATAGTTCATAAGAAGTCTTGCGACACCACCAAAACGCACCCATCTGCAGCGCTCAGACTCTCGTGATCTAGATGAGAATGACATTCTAAACAGGGGCAACTATTACATAGTAAGAGTGACATAGACGAGGATGACCAAATGACAAGGAATATGCATAACAAAAGAAAGAAGTACCCATCCAGAACAAGCAGCAAAGACAACAAAGTCATTCGAAGAGATGATCCAACACTATCATAATTTGCAGCCCTACTTCAGTGACCAATGATCTGGAGACACCAGTACTCCACCCTTTCAACGCAACAACCCAATTACCTATCAACCTGAAGGCTTGAACCACATCACTGCCTATCATAATTAAGACATCCAATGATCAAAGTTAATCTGGATGCCTTTGTCATTCTCACCTTCTGTTGGCTATAGGTTGTATCGTTGACAATCAGGGGAGTTTGCTCCCGAACTCCTAGGGCTCGCCGTGTAGACAAAGTTTTTCCATAGCAAACAGAGCCTATCTGCCATCAAGGTCCTTGCCAACGGTGATCTCCTAGTTAATCGGATAATTGAGTCTGAGAAACAGAGAGTGTGAACCAAGACTATTTACTCGCCTCCAACTAAAAAATCCTGAAGGCCCCAACAAGTTGGTATCCTGCTAATAGACGTAAGAACCACTGTGTGGATACTCATGTTTTTCACGGTGCTTGTATACAGTGGGTTTTTTGCAATATAACTTTTTCGGCTCATGTGTCTGAATGATCATCAGTCTTTTGCCGTCATCTGATCGAGTGAGGAACCAGTTGTGCTTCCCTGTTTTTGGCAAAGGTGGTATGATTACAAAGGGCAGTAACTATAGGGACACTGCATCATATCAAAAAGGACATGCATTGTTAATGTAGGATCAGCATTGTTCAGAGTATGAGTAGGATAATGCAAGAAACAACATTGATATGTCCCTGTTGGAACTAGGAGGAAAATATAGGGAAATGTATACTGGGTTCGAAAATATAGAAGTGCCATGCATGGTTATACTCATGTTATCTCACAATCGATTCTTCACAGGAAACTACCATGTCATGCATGTTATGGAATCATGGTCTGTCCTCACAAAAAAATTCTTCAAGGTAACTAACAGACCATGCATTGTTATATACTCGTGTTCTATGGGCAAAATTTTTGTGAGGATATTATTCTAGCCATTGATTGCTGAAGGGCGAATATAGGTATGTACACATGGTAAGCATTACAGGATTTCACTACTTCCAAATATAGAGTTCTCCATATGCACATTTACTTCCCTAATGTATGGTTAGATGAAACCAATAGTGCGGTGCATGTTTCTACATCATGAAAATGAGGAAACCAACATGCCAATTGATACATACTCATATTTAGTAGTAGTATATATATTACTGTAAAATAAGGAGAATATCCATATATTCCTAACCGTTTGATTATTCAGGAGTACAAATTGGTTGCAATGACATGATCACAATCGCATGAATTAACTCATTCCAAATATAGGAGAATATCCATGCTGATTTCCGGCATCTCTAATACATTGCCACAGTTCTACTCAAATTCTACCCAAACAGGGATATGCCAATCATCACAAAAAGTCCAAACAGTGTCATGGCGTCTGTCCGTGTCAAAACTGGCGGATCTCGGGTAGGGGGTCCCGAACTGTGCGTCTAGGCCAGATGGTAACAAGAGGCAGGGGACACGATGTTTTACCCAGGTTCGGGCCCTCTTGATGGAGCTAAAACCCTACGTCCTGCTTGATTAATATTGATGATATGGGTAGTACAAGAGTAGATCTACCAAGAGATTAGAGAGGCTAAACCCTAGAAGCTAGCCTATGGTATGATTGTATGTTGTAGTTGTCGTTCTACGGACTAAAACCCTTTGGTTTATATAGACACCGGAGAGGGCTAGGGTTACACAAGGTCGGTTACAAAGGAGGAGATATCCATATCCGTACTGCCTAGCTTGCCTTCCACGCCAAGTAGAGTCCCATCCGGACATGAGACGAAGTCTTCAATCTTGTATCTTCATAGTCCAATAGTCCGGCCAAAGGTTATAGTCCGGCTATCCGGACACCCCCTAATCCAGGACTCCCTCAGCGTCATCATTAACATGAGACGGAAACAACTTACACTCGCTGTCCCTGCAATATGTGGTGCCATCTGTTTTGTCGATCGTGTAGATGATGCCATTGTGTTCAATAGCATCACAGAAGTGTGTATCAGCTTTGATGATGATCCACTCCGAGCTGAGTTGTCTCCAGCTAAAGAAGGCATCGGCTTAAAGATAGGCGAGTCTGCGGTCGAACAAGGCAATTAGCTTGAAGTCTGCATAATTCGCATATCGTGTGGGCACTTGGCAGATTACAATCTGTTGCAAAACAAGGTCCGTCCAACTAACGTGCTAACCTAGATGACTAGGACCACGATGGTAAAACTCTATATAATCCAACGGAGGAAGGATAATCTCATGGGAGGTCCGGAAGTTCATGAGTACCAACTTTTTACCGTCTTCTCTGAAGGCATCCATCCAATGGGAGTTCATGCCGACCCAGTATGTACCTGCCAAGAAGTTTCGGGCAATGGTGATCGGATCGAAGTCGAGGGAAATGATGTACGGCGACCCACTACATACCTGCAAAGAAGTTTCGGCTAATGGAGATCGG
Source organism: Triticum aestivum (assembly GCF_018294505.1). NCBI lineage: Eukaryota > Viridiplantae > Streptophyta > Magnoliopsida > Poales > Poaceae > Triticum > Triticum aestivum. The sequence continues at coordinate 203,172,927 of NC_057806.1, forward strand.
GTTGAAGTCGAGGGGCATCATGTATGCCTCCGTATCATGGTGAGCCAATCTCTTAGGACCAGATAGCAGCAAGCAGGGTGTATTGAATAGCTTTTCCTCGCTTCGATGATGGCCGTGTGCATGCCCCTCGAGCAAGCAGCCAGCCGCAGGGCGCTCAACATATCCATACACGAACAACAGAGGTCGAGGATGTCACTTGGGAGATTGCTCCACTCGCGGCTCATATGGATCCTCCACGGTTCGCGTTCGACCATGGTGGAGTTTGGAAGGTGGGGTTTTGGGGGGCTTGATTTACGGGGGAGAAGGCTGTTGGTGCTGGAGCGGCTTGCGATGGAATAGTGGTACTGGGGGAGGCGAGCGAGGCAAGGGTATGCGGGGGCACAGTGAGATAATGAAGAGTGACCTCAGGATCTCCCGCAAGATGGAGATGGAGATGGAGTGGTGCTAGGGAAGAGGGAGACGAGGCGAGGCATGCTATACAGCGGCGGTGACAGTGACTGCACAGTGCACAAGGTGAGGCTGACTTTGGTAACCCAGACATGCCGCCTGGACTAGTGTCACCTCGGGCGCAGGGTCTTGTCACTTCACTATGAGGACCAGATGAATAATAGTATTTTGACCATCAAGTGTACCACAGTTGTACTACGACTACTAGTAGGAGTAGCAGGAACATGAGTATACTCCCGTGCTAGCATGCCTTTGGGTTCACTTCATCCTCCAGCTATCATCCAAATTGCGAGCAGTACCAAATTCTCGTGCATGTGGAACCGCAAAGAAGAACTTTTCTTTTTTGAGGATAACCTCATATTCCTTAACCGTAGTAGGAACATGAGTAGTACTCCCTCTGGTCCTCTTTTGTCTATGCATAACTTTTTTAGTATTTCTCTAATTAGTCTGTGTATACCCTTTTGCATGCATCCATTTCCCTGCATGCCTCGCATTCACATCATTAATTAGCGTACGCATAAGCAGCTGCAGCGAGACTCCAGCCAATAAACCGCAGCATACAAGTGGGCCATTCTGTGCGCGTGGGAGAGAGAAAAGACAACCAAAGAGCTCGTCCAATCCATTGCACGCAGCAGTCAAACCAACGCAGCTCTCCTCATGCATGTGCATAACTTCTCCCATTTACTTCTCCATCGGGAACTGATTTTCCTCGGCTTTTTCACTACTCCTTGATCTTCATTTGCATCCAAACCACACTGCATTCACATTGTTTAAACCTCTTCACATCCTCCTGGATTAATTCCGAAGCCCCTATAAATAATCATCTTCTTTAATTAGACTAGCCATCTAATCCTAATTCTCCAAACCATAGCACTCTGGTCCAGTGGTTCCAAATGGCGAAAGAGATCGAGATGCAGGTTTTTAGCGTCCAACATGTCCTCATCGAAGGCTTGTTGAGCATAGATGCCACAGTCACCGACCACCCAATGGTTGTTCGTAAGTGGATCAACAATGTATCCCACTCCCTCCAAAAGGTGGAGATGAATGTCATCGGTCTTGACGCAGAGTACACCGAGCGTGCCGCTGGGAAGATCCAACGCGCCGCAGTCCTTTAGATGTGCCTCGAAGATGATGTTTTGGTGTACCACATCATACACGCGCCCTCCATACCAGGTGAGATTCACGATTTCTTGTCTCGGGAGGACATATACTTCTGTGGGGCAGCCATCGCAGGGGACAAACAGAAGTTGGAGCCGTACAACCTTGATTTGAAAAGCATCGCTGACCTACAAACAAGAATAAAAATTCCTGTAGAAGATTGTGATAATCCGACACCATCCCTATTTGACGTAGCAAATTTGGTGCTCACAAAAAATCTTTAGAAGGGTGACGAGACGCTGGCATTAAGGTCGTCTGGATGGGAGAATTATCCCTTGATGTACGAGCGGATAAAATATGCTGCCATCGATGCCCGTGTGAGTTTTGAGATAGCTGGAAGGTCCAGAGAGCTTGTTGCGAAGCCGTCTCCCACAGAAAATGAGAACAACAAGAAGAAGATGAATAAGAAAAAGATGCTGCACCACCAGCAGGGCATTATGGATGGATGAACTATTTCCTCTCTAGTAAAAAAATATTCCCTCTCTATGTATATTGATATAGATGGACTACATCGATGGTGTGCATGTCTTTGGAACAAGTAGTAGCGTGGGTCTGCTTGACTATAAGGAACTATTTATCCGGCTAGCTTTCTCTACTACTCCTTCCAGTGATCGGTATGCAATGCATGTGTCCGTAGACATGACAACTTGTCCATGGAAGTTCAACTATGACGACTATCACGTTTCATCCACTGCCACTTGCGATTCCCATGACGCCGCTCCAACCCACGACACCACGTCCCCCGACATGCGCTTCACCCCTCTCGGCCGAGCTACCCCTCTGCTTTTGTGTGCATGACATGTGGGCCACCTTAAATGTGGCGAGCATCAAGTTTCTACCATATCCACATGCGATTCCCACGATGCCGCATGAACCCATGACACCACACGTCCCCCGACGTGCGGCTCACCCCTCTCGGACCCACCGCCCCTCTAAATTTGGATTTGAAACTTATAAAACGAAAAGATTCAAAACAAATAAACTGGGAGAGAGGGAGTATATCGTAGGATCTGTCCCATACAAAACAAGTCCCCTTGTTTGTCACCACGGAACAACAAGATGCATTTGTATGAGTAGTTTATCTTGTCAGAGAAAAGGATGAACGAGGCAAGGCTCTAGAGATAGAGATAGAGATAGAGATAGACACTACTACTACCAATGTGCTGGCCCGTGCGTTGCAATGGATCCAAAGTAGTAGAATAATACTTGTTCACGTGCTTGAAATATAAACACTCTAGTTTTAATATACATGTGTTAGCAGACATGACAGCTTGTCCATGGAAGTTGAACCATGGCGACCATCACATTTCTTGTTTCTACCATATCCACACCCACACGCGATTCCCATGACGCCACTCCAACCCTACATGTAAGAACGACGTCCCCCGACGTGGACATGGATCCTTTGACCTGGCTATCACTGCCTTACCCTGCCTTTCCTTCGCTGACTGGTGGGACCCACACTTGCGGGTCCCACATGTCAGTGATAGAATGGTAGGATTGTTCACGTCAAGGGATCATCATCCCCTCGACGTGCGCCTTATCCCTCTCAGCCGCACCGCTCCTCTGCCTTTGTGTGCATGACATGCGGGCTAGCTGAACTGTAGCGACCATCAACTTTCTACCACAGCCACACCCGATTGGGTGCGGTTTGCCTGCTCCACTGCTGTGCTCCGATCCGTACTCCCGCACCATCGAATTTTCATCCAGCGGCTGTGAAACATTTCATCCTGGGCATCAATCCTCAGCTGGAGTACTTTTGTACTACAGGTAGTAACCACCGGTGTGGCCATCTACGCCTCCTAACACCCCGACGCCCAGCTGTGGCACCCTCGCCATGGCCACGCCACCACTGCCGGTTCATATCGAACGAGTGAGTCGCGAACCACACCACCACCATGAGAATGACATATTGGCTAGCCGCATTTAAGGTCCGCATGTCATTGACTCATAGGTCGGGCACTAAGCCACAGAAGTTCAGTCTCGTGGGCCCCGAGAGGGAAATGTAACTCCTGCGGCAGGCCTTGTGGTGCTCCCGCAGCACAAGCTAGTGCCAAACCCGGAATTTGTTTCTTACTACTACCAACTACTAGTAAGGTACACATGCATTGCACGCATGAGATTCTGGTGGTTTGTGCATTGTTCTTCTACCTGTGGAGTCTTCTAGATTCTACATGTGGAAAAATCTGGTGAAATGTAGATAATATCCAACGGCCTGTCGTGCTCGGATTTGCCATCTTTCTACCGTCGGATTGGCTTCATCCAACGACCAACATTCAAAGTTATGGTTTTTTTGCAGCCAAACGTTGCCACGCCTAAGCTTAGGCGTGCCACAAGTGTGTTTGGTTGCGTTCTCGTCTCAGCATAGTTGTTCCCTCTTCATGCATGCTGAACTCAACACCCCTCTTCATGTATGCTCTCTTCATGCATGCTTCTAGTGTATTTTTGCTAATCTAGTGTGGACTCATGCACCCTCCATACACTCTACAAAACACCAAAAAGTGGGTCCAGAAGGGAACTCTTGGGATCATGCACCCTTCATACACCCTACCAAACACACCAGGCATGTGTTTGGTTCATTGCTAAACTTGTGGCTTGCCACACTTTTCTAGCTACATGGTCCACATGTCATAGACTCAACTTCTTGCCAAATCTTGCCACACTTGTGGTGGCCATTTTGTTAGCCACATTTTTTGTGGCAGACACACTTTGCCTAAGCTTAGTTGTGGCAAAGTTAGTCATGAATGAAGTTCAACCATGGAGTCTTCTAGATTCTACATGTGGCAGAATCAGGTGGAATGTAGATGATATCCAACGGCCAGTAGTGCTTGGATTTGCCAAATTTGTACCGTCGGATTGGCTTCATCCAATGACCAACTTTCAAAGTTATTCACACACTATATAGGCGGTATAGATATAGATGTGTCAGCCCATTGCAATGAAGGTAGTCAGAGTCGGGATTCGGAGTTGAATCGATTTTCCTTATAAAGAATCGAGTCGTAGTATCGAGTCGTGGAATCGAGGATTCTACTAGATCTACTGAAATAAGATATTATGTATCCACAGAAGAATTTTTATGGGTTCAATAGAGTTTTGGAACTAAATATAGAGCAAAGGAGTACACATCAATGCTAGTTCTATGCCACTTCTTTTTATGGCTAACCTACTATTAGCTTGGGTGTATGGAACATATATGAGAGGCAAAAACATAGAACATTGAAACCTTCGACGCACTAAATTTACTTACGGGTTTTTTTAGAATACGTGAAAACCTTGAAGGGTCTTGCTCTCCTTCTCTGATCAATCATGTTGCATCCTCCTTCGCACGCCAATTCCATTTGGCGACAAGTCTGATCCACAATTTTGATCTAGGTTTTGAGAGCCAAATCAAAGGTGTTGATGGCTGACCATTTGGGCTTCTGAGGGGAATAATGGGCCATGAGGCATGTGAAAATGGTTTGGATGATGGCATACTATTCCGCTACGACTAAGCAAACGGCTTAGATAAATGAGTAGAATCGGACATAGTCCATAGCATAGTCGGGATTCTACTGTCTTGTACATGATTCTATGATTTGGATCGCAATTCAACATGGATTCTACCTGATTCCGATTCATAGTGGGACTTGGATCGACATGGTTCTGTAGGGTTGTGAAGTCGTATGATTCTAGGAGTCGAGTCGGGATTCTGACTACCTTAGTTAAAATGGATCCAAAGTATATCTCTTTAGTGGAGTGCACTCTAAACACATTATCTATTTATTTTTCTCTAACCTTTCGTAGCCATGCAACCAAGCCACATAAGCTTCATGGGTGCCCCCCACATCATATTATTCATACTCCCTCCGTTCCATAATGTAGTTCCTATAGATTTTTTAAAAAGTCAAACCTCACAAACTTTGACCAAGTTTGTGGAGAAAATATTTACATCTAGAGTGTGAAACATATATCACTAGATTCATCATAAGATGCAGTTGACATTATATATTTTTGGTATTGTAAATATAAATATTTTTCTCTACAGACTTGGTCAAAGTTTGTAAAGTTTGACTTCTCAAAAAATCTATAGGCACTACATTATGGAACGGAGAGAGTACTACGTTGACTGAAAAAAGATAAATCATCCAAAACAAGATCTTCCCATTTTTTGTTCCTACGATGCTGTGTCGTGCATGTACCTACTAGTTGTATAGTACTACAAACTTGGTACTAGTGGGAGTAGAGTAGTACGGAATGCTCCTACTCTATCAACGGGACCCATCTGACACCAAATTTCTTGCCTTCCGTGCTACAGCTAGATCTTCCCCTCATTTCTGTTTTCCAACCCGGCAACGGGCGAGGTGCGGTTTGCCAATAGTCGGTTTCCTCAATGGCGGTCCCACATGAAAGTGAAAATGCTAGGCAACACGCCTTCCCTAAACTATGTGTCGTGCCGGACGGGCCGTGGAGTACTTCCGATTCCCGGGCGTGTGTGGGGGGAGTGCGACGCGAACGCGGCTGGCCTTTTCCTTTTACTAGAAATGTGCCCGTGCGTTGCGACGGATCCAAAGTAGTAGAATAGTAGTACTTCTTCACAAACATGAAAGAAATCACTCTTGTTTTGATATACTCCTAATATATTACTCCCTCCATTCCTAAATATTTGTCTGTTTAGAGATTTCAAATGGACTATCACATATGGATTATATAGACATATTTTGAAGTGTAGATTCACTCATTTTGCTCCGTATGTAGTCGCTTATTGAAATCTCTAGAAAGACAAATATTTAGGAATGGAGGGAGTACTTTTCACTCAAAATATATTTCTCAGGCTGTTTTGATGAGGTGAGGGATGGATGTGGTTGCTTTAAAGATAATAAGGGGTTTTGTGCAAATTGGAGCAGAGAAGTGGGCTATTGTTGCAAAAATGCCACAACTTACCTCATAGTCGTTAGATGCAGATCTAATGGTTAGAAACGAAGGATGGAAAACACACCGCCATCACCAACTGACTCTTTTATAGGAGTATATATTTCTCAGGCTGTTTTGATGAGGTGAGGGAGGGATGTGGTTGCTTTCAAGATAATAAGGGGTTTTCTGCAAATTGGAGCAGAGAAGTGGGCTATAGTTGCAACAATGCCACAACTTACCTCATTGTCGTTATTGACTGGAACGAGAATGCAACAGCACAATAGGAATTAAGGCCACGATGATGATGTGATCGCAATGGTGGTTACAGAAGGCAAGAAGAAAGATGCATCCATCAACGTACGACCTCCTCCTCCTCAACTTAGTGCGCCGGGCCACCGACCGGCGGCTAAGGAGCGACGGCTTTTGTGGCGAGGTCGAGGTGCTTCTCAGCAAAGGCTTCCCTCCGGTTGAGGAAGGCCAACGTTGTAGCGTCCTCACTGGCCTTGTAGATACCTATGTACACGATTTGCTCATACACGTGGATGTGTAGGTCGATGAATTCTTGTAGGGAGAGGCGCCTTGCGGCGAGCGCGACCTCTAGGTGGACATTCTTTGTGGCGTCGGCGGGCAGTCGTAGGGCCACCAGTGCTTGAAAGAGGTTCCGGCCATGGAGGCCGATTAGGGTGGCAGGCAATGAGGAGCCCGGGCGTGCGGGCTGGAGGAGTACGACGATGTCGTCCTCGAGCTTCTTGAGGACGGTGAACTTGTTGGTGGTGGTAACGATCATCTAGTCCAACTGAGAGTCGTAGTTGGCGTCAACAGCGGCCATCCACCAGCCGGTCTCCAACACCGTCTGGAGACGATCCTCGGTGCCATGCCGCAGGCCGACGTCGTGGGCCATCTCGCACAGCCGCTGGCAGCTCGTGCGCATCGCCGCCATGGGTCTGGAGTGAGCTCTTTTGCACTTAGTGTAGGTGGTTAGGCAAATTCTTAGGTGCGTACGATATGGTAGATGCATTGGAATGGAGGGGCGCCTTTATATGAGGGCAAACTGTGTTGCATTCACATCGTGCGGCCTCTTTTCCCGGTAATCCTCCCATTACTTCCCTCATGCATTAATTGAAGGAGGATGCATTGGCCGTTCAACATTTCGGGAACCGCTACTCCCTCCCTCGTCTACATTAAAGCCCTATCGGGAACTGCGCCGCTCGCTGTAAAATCGAATAATACTGCGCCGCCTGCTGCATGCCCGGCTGAACACGCCTCCTTGCCTCCATCAAACCCCTCTGTTAAACCCTCATGCAAACCGAGAAACCTACTCCAGCCACACATCTGTTCATTAGCGAGCCGGAATTAAACGCAGCACCGGCCGAGCTCCTCCCGTCCGCCCTCAGTTTAAACGAGGCTAGACGCTGACCAAGCTCCTAGCGTCCGCCCTCTATTTACACGAGGCCAGACAGACAGCGGGCAAGAATCGCACCCCTCTTCCGCTCCTCCATATCCTCCTTCACCATTTTCTCCACTCTTCCGATGGCTTCCGAGGAGTAGTTCTCCGGCATATTACCCAGCTAGATGGCCCACCGAGCACTCCGGATACGGGCGAGGCTGCTCGGTGCTTGACCAACCTCGCTTGGCCCGATGGAGCCAGTTGCCGCCCCAAGCAGGCGCATGGCTCAGCAACTCGCAGCTCCGGTTCAGCTCGATGAAGAGTGGCGAGTTTCTCCACGCTGGCACGGCAGTGAGCACACCGGTACGGGCGTCATCGCTGCCGCGTCGTACCGCGCCACGAGTGTATACGGTGCCACGCCACCCGTGCCTGTGGCAGAGCCATGCAGGCAGAGACAGAAGCCGGGTGCGTGGAGAGCGACGAGTCACTGACCAGCTTCTCCATGGCCGCCGCCATCATCGAGGAGAAGTAGAACACGGGAGGCCGCCGCCACTTGGGTCCCATGAAGGCCACCGCCGAGGCGACGACTGCGCATTGAGGTGGTTTCTTTGCTTCTTCATCTATTCCGAGGACCTTCGTCGACCCCGCAAAGTGTCTGCCAGACATGAGGAAGACAAAGGGATCCGCGGGCGGCCATTTAGATTATGTACTCCCTCTCCAGCTGGCGGGAAATTTTTGTTCTAAGAATGGATAAATTGTATGTATCTATAACTAAAATAAGTCTAGATACATCCATTTCTAGGACAAGTATTTCCGGACGGAGGGAGTATTAATTATACCAAGAGAGCCGGATTGGCACTGCTTAGATCATGTAAATGTAATGAAATCCATCATGTTTATATGAAGATCCGGCTTTTTGTACGAAATCCTTCATGCTTATATGAAAGCAGTTCGTGTTTGCACGAATTTCATCTGGTTGGTTAGAGTTATGAAAATGTATGCCGCTTGCGTTTGATGTCGTCCTCCGCGGAAGGAAGCGGGAGGAAATTTGCCGGCTGTCGTTGAAGATGCTCTTATGCTGGAAATAATAGAGTGATATCCAATACATTTGAGTTAATTGCGTGTATGATTGTCCCTCTATAAAAATTTAATTTCATGTACAGTGTACACGTGACTTGCAGGGTGGCTACAGCTTCGTACAGAAAGTTAAAAAGAAACAAGTCCATCCTTAATCTTGTATTCTAAGTACTCTGTGGGTTTCACAGTCAGTACAGTAGCGAAAGACGTATATATTAAATAAGTAATATATAATATAAATATCTAAAGTTAAAGACAGAATTCAAACTCATGTCATCGCATTGCCAGCATCCGACGCTAACCAGTCCAGCACATTTTTGTTGTAGACCATGCTGGAGATATATCTCCATGTCTACTCTTATACTCCATCCGTTCCTAAATATTTGTCTTCTTCAGATTTCAAACGGACTACCACATACGGAAGTGTATGTAGACATATTTTAGAGTGTAGATTCACTCATTTTGCTCCATATGTAGTCACTTGTTGAAATCTCTAGAAAGACAAATATTTAGGAATGGAGGGAGTAGAAAACAGAGTTGGTGATGATGGTGTGCGTGCCATCCTGCAATCTAGGCCGTCAGATTTATATCTAATAGATAGGACGAAAACTATGGCAATTTTGCAAAAATATACCCACACCCCTCTCCACATTCGCAAATACGGACTTCCCTCATTCAGGCTTTTCTTTCACAAGATAAACTACTCATACAAATGCATCTTGATGTTCCGTGCCACGCACCGGCATCTAGCTAGTTTCTTTTAAAATAGTTACTGCGATAATTGGGTTGAAGTGATATATTTTATGTCTGCCCCGAATGATTTCAGATTCACTAGTAGTAACAAAGAAAAGGTTGCCATGTTAATTAACAGAAAATAGGGTGAAAACTATCACATGAGGCCGGTAGAAACGAGGCACACTGGGTTCAGCGTCATCGTCACTATAGTTGTGCACGGGCGAGAAGTCTACATATCGAGGGGGCTACTGACTGAGGCACAAAACCAATTGACAGATTACGATTAGATCGAGTTGTCACCCTTCTGCTGTCATTGTTGGGGTGGGGAGGGGGAGGGAGAGAAAGACGTATCGAGAGTGTGTGTGTATGTGTGTGTGTCTTTGAAAGAGGAGTAGATAGATTGTTATCAAGATCAAGGTGCCGCCCTACTCCTTCGGTGTCAGTTAGTGTGTGTGCGCACGTGTGTGTTTGAGTGACAAGCCAGTTGATAGATTAGTATCATGATCGAGGTATCACCCTACTCCTTCGGTGTTGGGAAGTGTGTGTGTGTGGTTGTGTGGGTGTAGGTCTGTGTGTCGGGGAGGGGGGGGGGGTAGTGACACTTACATATCCCTACTCTTATAAAAAACAGAGTTGGTGATGATGGTGTTCCTGCCATCCTGCAATATAGGCCATCCGATTTATACCCGACGGATAGGAAGGAAGCTATGGCAATTTTGCAAAAAGATACCCACACTACTCTCCGCATTTGCAAATAAGGCATTCCCTCGTTCATCCTTTTCTCCCACAAGATAAACTACTCATACAAATGCATCTTGATGTTCGGTGCAACGCATGGGCATCTTGCTAGTAGGGAGAATGAGTTTGTCTGACATATATCTGGCTATATTAAGGGATAGGTAGATAGCATGTGTGCAAGGCATACTTAAAGCATCACAAAGATAAACAAAATTGTGTGCATGCAAGTGCTGGAAAAATGAAGCGATAAATAATGTGTGTGTGCGCACGTGTGTGTGTGTGTGTGAGAGAGAGAGAGAGCAAAATGTCAAAACAAAAGGTGCTCTGCTGGAATCCTGTTGTATGCATTCATATGGTTCCAGAACTCGAGTTAACCTTAGGCATATGTGTGAGAGACATTATTATACTTTGAGACATTAGTGGCTGTGGGTGGGCGGAATTAAAGGGGTGGGCGTGTTCGACAGAGAGAGCGTGTGTGTTTCTGTCTGAGAGACTTGTAGGACGGGGTAGAAAGATGAATTCTAACCTTGACGGAGGGAGATAGATACACGAAGTGCACGTGTGTGATTCTGATGCCCACATGGAAATGAGATATGTATGCGTGTGAGAGAGATTGCACAATTCATTCACATATCACTATCTACGATCGTGGACGTGCATCGCTTGAATATAAATCAATATCTACTTTGTATCGTGGCTAAAGATTGGACACTCACGTATCACATTTTTTCTGTTTAAATAAACCTTTTCAGTTGTGCATGCCAAAGTTACAGTGATGTTTCTTCAAACAACTAGTGTAGCTATGATGTGCATGCACCATTGTTACTCTTGCATTCAAAATCATTAGTCTTGCATGATTTAAGGTTCTATTATGAAGTAATATATGTAATATTCATATATGAATTCAACGGGTACGAAATTTATGAAATGGAGGCTATGTAATCATATGAGGTAACACTTTTAAGTAGTGGACTACAATATCCATTTCTTTTTGTGTGCCTCTACACTCACACGTCAATGCATTATGTGTAAATTAAATAACCAATTGCACTAAATTATCTATTTACATGAGAAATACATAGGCTGAGAGTTTGATCCCTTTTTTGTGAACGCGCCACTACACCCGTACGATTGGTCGCGCCCGTGTGAAGGTCCAAGTTATTGGCGCATCATCCCGAGTTATTGTATTTTTATGGGTTGGACTTCAAACTAGTTATTAACTGCTGACGCGTGCCCCGTGTACACAGTCTCACATGACCTTCCCACTAGCACGGTCTAAAATTAGTTGAAACTGGATACGAACGATCCTGCGGGGGGCAAAATCTCCCACCTCCTTCTAAAATTTCCGCCACCTTAGTCTTTAGCATGCGAAATTCCCCTTTTGTCCTTGGTGCACGGAAACCAACAGTTACAATACCGCCCTCATCTACATAATAGGTCGGGGCTGCTTTGGTAACTTCTGGTTCCCCCCACTACACGGCACCCCAATTTCCTCTGCCCCTCCCAGAAAAATGACTAACTCCATAGCACCAGAGCATCTCACATCACGCCGTCTGTACTTCATCGGCCTTTCTCCCCTCCCCTCTAGAAACCCTAGACCGCTCATCCACCGGCGTACCAGAGCCCATTCACTACCAGCGGCATCCACCTCGCCAGATCTGCTTCTGCGGCCGCATATAACACTCCCACCTCCCCTAGAAACAAGTAGACTTCTCATCCACCACTATACCATAGCCCATACAGTGCGGCCTTGTCCACGGTGTCGGATCTGCTTCGCCGGTACACTCGTCAACTACAATGCATCTGTAGCGGCTCATTCATACTCCCCACCGGAGACGCTTCGTCCACCCCCCCCGGAGCCGCCCCACTGACGCCCCTGTCGACGGCCTCTGATCCTCTTTGCCGACACCTTCCTCAACCCTACCGGAGCCGCTTTGCTGACACCATCGTCAACCTCACCGGAGTAGCTTTGCCTATACCATTTTCAACCCTACCGGGGCCGCTTTGCGAACTCACAAGTCCACGGCCTCAGATCGGCTTCCTCGCACCTTCATCCAACCTACCGGAGCAGTTTCTGACGCCCTTTCCATGGCCGCAGATCCGCATCGTCGACACCATCCTTAACCCAACCACCGGAGCAGCTTCACCTACGCCCTCTTCCACGGCCATAGATCTGCTTCGCCCACAACGTAGTCCACCCTACCGGAGCAGCTTCACCTATGCCCTCGTTCACAGCCACGGATCCACTTCGCCCACACCGTAGTCCACCCTACCGGAGCCGCTCCACAAACACCCTACTCCACGGTTCTAGATCTCCTTACCGGACCCCGACAGCTAGCGCAGCGTCATCACCCTTGACGTTTCTCACCTGATTCCCAGCGTCTACCCGATGTACATCAAATATACTAACAGGTCGCTATTACCTGTTATGCAGTTGGCAAAAACTACAAGGACGATGTTTCTTCTGGATCTAACAGCTTGTCCAACCAAGATCCTGGACCGAGGCATTGCTATGATCTTGTAAGCGTCTCTCTCTCTCTCTCTCTCTTGTATTGCTCTGTGCCTGCCTGCGTGCTTTGCTAGGACTTTCGACCAGTAATCCCTTTGTGCAGACAATGATTTCTACTACTGGCTGCTAAATTAGATATGTAGATGTCATACATGATACTACCTCGTACATCCGTTCCTAAATATAAGTCTTTCTAGAGATTCCACTATATGCTACATACAGAGCAAAATGAGTGAATCTACACTCGAAAATGCATCTATATACATCTGTATGTGGTCCATACTGGAATCTCTACATAGACATATATTTAGGAACAGAGGTAGTACATTACACAAAATCGTAGGTGGCATGTAGGAATTCCAGTACACTACATTAGGCTCCCTTAGAGTACCTGCTAGTCTAGCACACAGAGTCATGGCTAGTTTATGCTACGCACAAAATCATTAATTGGTGGTTTAAATATGCTCAAGGAATATGCAATGTATTATCATGTAGAGATGTCTGAAATTAGCCATGTCAACTTGCAGATAGGGTTACACAATGAAAAAGTACAAGATGTATGAGGAAATTTCATGGAACATTTGAAAAAAGGAGAGCCAGCGGTGAGCCTATACAGTGTGCTATGGTACATCACTCCTCCATTGCAATTATCGTGACATGTTATTTGTATGTCAGTTCTATTGGCCAAGTTTATTAGGGACAGTTATTACAAGTTATGCTAAGAAAACAAGCACCTATGAATATAAGCTCCATGTAATAAGCCAACGAGTTCTTTTCATTGCGTTTTCAGCTTATCTTTGGTGTGATCTGTGAAAAGTCTAGATTGCATTATATTTTTTCATTTTGCTGCCCATATGAAAATTAATTTGACTTGCAAACATCACAAATTGAACCCAGTGCAGTAATTAATATGGTAGGAAAACAGACCTTCACTATTTGCTCAAAATGCAAATACAAAGATACCATCTACTTGGCCCAATCTACTTTGGTCAATGTTTTCCATACAGATCCCATTGCCTAATTTAAACGAAAAACACATGACCCACATTTAAATTAAGAACAATTTTTAATTAAATTCGATGGTCCAAGTGGCCTGTTATTATCATATAGCAGCACCACCTGAAAGCATCATATAGCAGCAGCAGCCACTCATAGAAACTCATCATGCAGCAGCAGCATTAGTAGTAGCAGTGTGCAATTCATCATATACCACCAGCAGCTCATAACAATTCATCATATAGCAGCAGCAGGACCAGCTCATAGTAATTCATCATATAGCAGCAGAAGGACGAGCTCATAGTAATTCATCATATAGCAGCAGCAGGAGCAGCTCATATCAACGCATCATATAGCAGCAATAGGAGCAGCTCATAACAATTCATCATATAGCATCAGCAGGAGCAGCTCATAGCAATTCATCATATAGCAGTAGCAGGAGCAGCTTATAGCAACTCATCATATAGCAGTAGCAACTCATATCAATTCATCATATAGTAGCAGCAGCAGCTCATAGCAATTCATCATATAGCAATATCAGCTCCCAGCAATTCATCATATAGCAGTAGCAGGAGCAGCTCATAGCAATGCATCATATAGCAGCAGCAGAAGCAGCTCATATCAATTCATCGTATAGTGGATCAGAATGAAAATTTGGCAAAAAATTAGAGGAGATCCTCACCTTGTTGGATGAGCTCATCCTTCAACAGCACCTCAAGGCCACGACCTGGGAGGTGGGGAGGGGGGATAAGGTGCCTTCTGTCGTAGTGTGGCATCAGCCGTAGTTGTGCAGCGCCTGCCGGAGTAGTGCGTTGGAAGAACCACAGTGGAGCAGCTACTGGAGACCATGAGAATGAGGGGCGACACCAGAGGGAGGAGCAGCCAGGGAGATTTTCCCTTACCCGCCAGCCATGTGGCCTAGCTGGACAGAGCATCGTCGAGGACTAGGCCATATGGGACCAGTGGCGACGGCTTGCTGGAGGAACCCTAGTGCTGCATGCAGGGTATCGATGTAGAGGGAAAGGGGAGAGGAGATGCAAGCGGGCAGAGCAATGAACACTTGCGTGTTTGGTTTTACTTGAGGGTGAGGTGTAACGCGGGCATCACCAGTTGCATTTTGAGTGTAATATAGACAGACAATAGAGTCATTTCACTATTCCCCTTCCCTTCAATTTTTAGTGAGTTTCTACCCGAAACACCCCCCTCCAAAGAGAAATTAGTTAAGCCCATGCCCATAACTCAAAAATGACTTCTTTACGTCTCTTATGGCTTATTTTGACAATAAACCCTGAAAAGGCGGAATAGAACTGGCCCTTAACCTGCAATTCAATTGTGCGTGGAATGATGAATCACTCCTGCCTGCTATAGTGTGCATTTAGGCATCATCATACATGGCATAACCTAATACATGTGCATTCCATTGTAGAATCTGGAATATGCAATGTTTATGTTACTTCATACATTGCACATGATGTTTAAATGCCCCTTAAATCCGGTCAGCCAAGTGATGGTGTTTAAGCCTCCTTCGTTGCTTCTTTTCTTGATATGTAAGATTTGCTCACACATCTAATTAATTGCTTGTTTGCATCAGCCAGCCATAGTAGGACTATTTGCTTTGATTACTTGCGGTACTTGACCTAACACTCTAACAGAGCTTGTCAATGATTTAAACACTAAGGGCTGCTATAGTGGGGCCTTTTCTAACTCATAGGTCACATAAAGGTTTGGTTGTACCCTAAAGTAGGCTCTCCAAAAGTACCTGGAGATCCAGTTCGAAGGTATGCCTAGTTTTTACATAGTGCAGACATAGTAAATGCTCATTTCAATGTGTGCAAGTGCAAGAGATGCAGCATGTTTCATTATGTGGTGTTGTTTTGTTATAATATCATCCTTTTGTGTTCACAGACTGGAATGTATGCATATTTATCTTCCAAGGAGACGAATAACTAGTTTGTGTCACCTTGCAGAGGGGGTGCAATGAAGATAAGATTGAGGATTTCCATGTACAAGATGTTAGGAAGGAGCCTTGCAAGAGAAGTAGGAGCTGCGCTGAGCCTCTTTAACCTGTTAAGGTAAATCACTGTATCCAACTCAACAATTCAATTCCTTGTTTGTTTCAGGCATAGTTAATTTGCTCTTTTCAATTGCTTTATTTGTCCTTGGTTAATCAGATGCCCAAAGAATGATGCTTGATGTTGGGTACTTGTATAACTATTAGTTGACATAATTAAAGGCCTTACCATTTAATTACTCTACCGAAGTGTGCCTGAAGCTTTGAAGTCTATTAACCAAATATTATCGAATGAGGCTCACATTCTAGTTTATACTAGGCTAATGATTGCATAGTTTTGCTTGTTGTAGTATGTTTGTATGAAATCCTCTGCTATTCAATATGCTCCCTAAGACTATAATTGATCTACAGAATGGCCAATTGCTTGCTTACTTCTACGCAATGTGTTGTCTAAATTTGTAACTTGTTTGTGTTTTGGATTGGGCCCCAACATCATGCTCCTCTAGTGAGATAGGAGAGATTTCTGTATGCAGGCTACACAGACTACCTTTTTATAATTTTTAAAATATCACCTGTTTATGCATCATGACGTGTAACATAATTGTTAGTCCTGTTTTGCCATGTACAAAATAGTCTGTCTTGCTCGCTTCACTGTTGTAACTATATTTTTGACCTAGTCATGTGTACTTACAGAAACATTTTAGGATGAAGTGACATCAACACAAAGATCTGCGAGTAGTGCGGCATGGCCGTTACCGAATGATTATGGATTGGAATTTGAATGTGCTGATGTTCTCGAGCATCAACTAGAGGTGGCAAGACAACGTGTACATGATTCTGAACGTACAATCAACAAGATGAGACTAGACATGCAGGTATAAGATGCAGGAGTAAAAAGATGAAACAAGACACTAAGGTAACAACAAAGGAATTGGAGATTTTGCAAACTGAAATTTGTGCTATCTAAATCTGGCCAATCCTATTTTCTGAAGAGATTATAGTTCAAATGATAAGTTATATTGATGCGTGTCCATGATGTATGAGCTGTATTTGCCTAGTGTATGTAATTTGTTGTTTGTGTATGCTTTATTATCACTGGAGCCAAACCATAATGCCCCGTGGGTCTAATCGGCTCTAATTTCTTTATTGTATGGTGTATGATTATTCTACGTTTCTATGCCTTAGTCTCTTTATTATATAGTGTATGTTTTTTAGAGGTGATAGTATAGAGTAGGATAATTCTTTGAATATGCTATGTCGTTCAAATGGGGGCCAACTCTCCCAAACGTTGTAGTGACCATGGCCGTCCACAGGTCGTATGATCCACGGGCCATCTACGTGACGGACGATCCATGGCCTTTTATGGGCTATCGAATCCGTGGGCCTTCTATGGTCCGTCAGATCCATGGGCCTTCTATGGGCCGTCGGATCAATGGGCCTTCTATGGGTCGTCGGGTCAATGGGCCTTCTACGTCCCGTAGGATCCATGGGCCTTCTACGGGTCGTCTCATCTATGGGCCTTGTACAGGTCGTATAAGGGGCCGTAAACGGGCTAGAGTTGAAATCGTCCGTTCATGGGCCGATCATAACGAGCCGTTGTTAATCGGTTGTATTCGATGACGCTATGAAAATGTCCCAACGTATTAACGGGCTACAAATGGGCCAACTATAACCATGGGCTGAATTCAGCCCACAAGCAGAAAATGACAGTAACAGGCCGAAAGTAAATGAATGCTGGAAATGAGCCCAAGAATAAATGGGCCCTGAGAAGGCCGAAAGATAACATGGGCTGGAAACGGCCCAACAGAATAATGGGCCGTTAATGGGTATAAAGTGATACACAGTTCATTACGGGCCAATTTTAGCACGGGCCATTAATGGGCCGAGGGTTACTAAGGGCCTCATATGGGCCATAAGACATCATGGGCCATACATGGGCCTGAAGTTAAAACGGGCTAGTATTATATTGGATGGTCCAGATGACACTACTGGGCCTAATTCGGATAGGTCGTAAACGGGCCCTGGGTTAGCGGGCTGTAAATGGGCTATATGCGAACAGGCCGTTAACAGGCTTTCCATGGGCCGGCCTGCCACCTTTTCACCAAGTCAAATGGTCCGGCCTTTTCATAGGAATGGGCCTCTATTGGGCTTTGCCACGTGTCGACGTATCATAGGTGCTTTGGGTCCAATGAGTGGATTACATCTGTCCCAATGGCGAGCCGACACGTGTTCCCTCCAGCCAATGATGATTTTACACATGGAAAATCCCCATTGGTCGGGGCTGTTAACGGGTTATCGGATCCAAAACTAGACCCAATAGCTTAACGGTGCTCCGTTATGCTGGATGCCACATGTTGGTCACCCTTGACGAAAGCACTTCTGTGACGCTCGATTTATCGTCATGGAAGTGGACACTTCCGTGATGATAATTTTGGTAATGTCATGGAACACTTCTATGACAGCACAGGTATGACTATCTTGATTCTGTCATAAAATTGTCATGGATGTACATGCATGACAAAAAACGTGACCTACTGGGACAAACACATGTCATCACTGAAGTGTTTTTTTGTAGTGGTGATCTTTCTCTTAGGACGGCTCATGTCGGGATTAAGTCCTTGAAACGTGCTAGTAACCTCTAGCTCTTCTTCTCCTATCTGAAGCTTGTTGATGACTGCCGGAGAATATAGATTCAACCTGGCCCCGCCGTCCACCAGCATCTTTGTGACTTTGAGGTTGCGGATTGTTGGAGAGACCAATAGCAGCAAACATCCTACCGCAGTGGTACGGTCAGGATGGTCCTCTTCGTCGAAGATGATGGGCGTATGGGACCATTTGAGCGGCTTCCGGGCCTCTGGTGCTGGCTCCACGGCATTGACCACTCGCGCCCCTCGCTTGAGCTGGCGGTGAGAAGTGTGCAGGGATGCACCTCCATCAACGCACAGGGCGTTCGTGGCCTTCTGAAACTCCTGATCACTGGTCTCCTCTTCATCCCCTCCTTCACTCTCATCATCACAAGTTTCCTTTTCTCGATCCCTGGCGGGCTTTCCTTGGTTCCGAAAGGGTTTGCCGGGGAGGTTTGCTTCACCACCTCGGCCCTTCCTGCCAATAACATTCTGACCTTTTTCCTTATCACGCTTCTCATACTCTGCTCTCTGTTTCTTGACAAGCTGTTCAACTTGGTAACACTCTTGAAGGTTGTGGCCCTTGGTTCGATGAATCTTGTAGTATGACCCATCGCCCTTCCTGGCTTTCTCAGCAGCAGCGGCTTCCTGACAATCAGTGCATGCGATAACTTCCTTGCTGGGGGGCCTTAGATTTGGCCTTCTTGCTAGTACTAGCCATACCAGAACCTTCAACAGTCATCACTGCCTTATCTCTCCGCTTGTTCCTGCGCTTCTAGCTCTTCTTCTGACTAGTTGACTCATCATCATCTTCTGAATCAACATTGGTGCAATCTTCCTCTCCGGGCAGTTTCCTTCCCTCTTCCATCCGAGCACACTTATCCACCAGTGTGTAAAGGTCCTTCATAGTCTTGGGCAACCGTACGTTCATCTTGGAACGAATACGACGGTTGCGCACATTGGACAGGAAGGCAACTATTACCGCTACCAGATGGATATTTGGGATATTTCTATGGACATTGCTAAATCTATGTAAATACTTACGGAGGGTTTCTCCTTCCTTCTGCGGGAGAAGTTGCAAATCGCTGGGCCTATCGGGTTCTTGATGACCGCCAGAGAGCGCCAATGAACTCATGGCATATGTCATCCCATGACGAAATGGAGTTCTCCGATAGGTGCATCAGCCAAGACCTCACATTGGAATTGAGGGACAAAGGGAAGTAGTTGGAAAACACCTTCTCATCTCTTCCCCCGGCAGCCTGAACAGCGATGCTTTAGATGCTCAGGAAATCTGTCGGGTTCAGCCTCCTGTCGTACTTCTCAGGTATCTCTGGCTTGAACGCGTGAACGGATAGAACAGACTTGCCGTAGATCTCGTGTAAAGGCAGGGCAGCCAACCTCAAAAGGTAGGCGCCCGCCAACACCGAGCGCATGTCGTCGTGGCGTTGCTTGACAACACACGCGTCTCCTCTCCGCCTATCTTTCGGGGCTCGATGTTGGCCTGGACGTGCTCGAGGTTTAGAAGAGGCCATCAAGATGTCGTCGGCGTCTTCACTCTGATGTGCTCGTACTGGCTGCCGTGGCGGAGATTGCACCATAGGGATGACCCCTTTCGTGCGGTCAGCAGCATGAACTGTTGCTGTCGTTTGGGGAGGTCACGGCGGACCAGCTCGCCGTGAGCCCTAGCTTCAGTGAAACCGAGCAGGATTTGGATGGTGGCACGCCATTTGTCCATCTGCTTGGCCACCGGCGGAAACCTTAGCAGCAGCTGAGCTCGCGCCATGGCCTCTGCTACCTCTTGAGCACTGTGTTGGTTTTCCATTGAAGAGGAAAGGGTGATGCAGCAAAGTAGCGTAAGTATTTCCCTCAAATTTTGAGAACCAAGGTATCAATCCAGCAGGAGACTACACGCAAGTCCCTCGTATCTACACAAACAAATAAGAACCTCGCAACCAACGCGATAAAGGGGTTGTCAATCCCTTCACAATCACTTATGAGAGTGAGATCTGATAGAGACAATAATAATAAGATAAATATTTTGGTATTATTATGATATAGATAGGAAAATAAAGATTGCAAAATAAAATAGATTGGAAACTTATATGATAAAATATAGACCCAGGCGCCATAGGTTTCACTAGTGGCTTCTCTAAAGATAGCATAAGTATTACGGTGGGTGAACAAATTACTGTCGAGCAAATTGATAGAAAAGTGCATAATTATGGTAATATCTAGGCATGATCATGTATATACGCATCACGTCCAAGACAATTAGACCGAAACGATTCTGCATCTACTACTATTACTCCACACATGGACCGCTATCCAGCATGCATCTAGAGTATTAAGTTCATAAGAACAGAGTAACACATTAGGCAAGATAACATGATGTAGAGGGATAAACTCAAGCAATATGATATAAACCTCATCTTTTTATCCTCCATGGGAACAATACAATACGTGCCTTGCTGTTACTGAGAAAGGACACTGCAAGATTGAACCCAAAGCTAAGCACTTCTCCCATTGCAAGAAAGATCAATCTAGTAGGCCAAACCAAACTGATAATTCGAAGAGACTTGCAAAGATAACCAATCATACATAAAAGATTTCAGAGAAGAATCAAATATTGTTCATAGATAAACTTGATCATAAACCCACCACTACTAGGAAAAGGCTAATTAGTGGCGCACCTGTTTTGGCCATTAATGGCGCACTACAGGTGCACCACTATTAAAACGCCACTAGTAACAAGTACTAATGGCACACCATTAGTATCCTAGATAATAGTGGCGCACCTGGCAGTGGGCCATTAATATGTCCCCTAGTGCGCCATTACTATGCCTCCTAGGGGGCCATATTTACCTTGTGCTCTAGGTTACTAATGGCGCACTTTTAGGTAATGCGTCACTAGTATGTTTATTGCAGTGCGCCACTAAAGTGTTGTATGTTGCACCACTAATATGAATATTAGGAATTTTTTTCTTTTTTGATATTTGCACATTTTACAAAATGTATTACTTCACAGAATATAGACATTGCAACATATAAACAGCAGATTTATCGAATACAAATAGAAGATTAGTCGCCGAATACAATTCATCATATTAGTCTCCAAATTCAAAAGACCGAACAAAGTTAGAATATTACAAGTCTAGAGACCGCGAGTAGCGAGTTTGTCTCCCAATAGATAGCGCGCGTATCTAGCTTCCGCCTCTGCCCTACTGGTGTACCCTTTGTAACTGTTACCGCTGAAACGGTGAACCTGTCTCCGACACTCCTCCCAGTCGTCGTAGACTCCGAGAACCTTACCCTTCTACACGACATACAACGGTGCTACCTCTTGAGCACTGCGTTGGTTTTCCCCGAAGAGGAAGGGATGATGCAGCAAAGTAGCGTAAGTATTTCCCTAAGTTTTTGAGAACCAAGGTATCAATCCAGTAGGAGGCTATGCGTGAGTCCCTCGCACGTGCACAAAACAAATAGATCCTCACAACCAACGCAAATATGGGTTGTCAATCCCCATAGGGCCACTTATGAGAGTGAGATCTGATAGATATGATAAGATAATATTTTTGGTATTTTTATGATAAAAGATGCAAAGTAAAATAAAGGCAAAGGAAATAACCAAGTAGTAGGAGATCGATATGATAAAGATAGACCCGGGGACCATAGGTTTCACTAGTGGCTTCTCTTAAGAGCATAAGTATTCTACGGTGGGTGAAGAAATTACTGTTGAGCAATTGACGGAATTGAGCATAGTAATGAGAATATCTAGGTATGATCAAGTCTATAGGCATCATGTCCGAGACAAATAGACCGACTCCTGCCTGCATCTACCACTATTACTCCACTCATCGACCGCTATCCGGCATGCATCTAGAGTATTAAGTTAAAAACAGAGTAACGCCTTAAGCAAGATGACATGATGTAGAGGGATAGACTCATGCAATATGAAGAAAACCCCATCTTGTTATCCTTGATGGCAACAATACAATACATGCCTTGCTGCCCATACTGTCACTGGGAAAGGACACTGCAAGATTGAACCCAAAGCTAAGCACTTCTCCCATTGCAAGAAAGATCAATCTAGTAGGCCAAACCAAATTGATAATTCGAAGAGACTTGCAAAGATAACCAATCATACATAAAAGAATTCAGAGAAGACTCAAATATTATTCATAGATAGACTTGATCATAAACACAAAAATCATCGGTCTCAACAAACACACCACAAAAAGAAGATTACATCGAATAGATCTCCACAAGAGAGGGGGAGAACATTGTATTGAGATCCAAAAAGAGAGAAGAAGCCATATAACTACTAACTATGGACCCGTAGGTCTGAGATAAACTACTTACACTTCATCAAAGAGGCTATGGTGTTGATGTAGAAGCCCTCCGTGATCGATGCCCCCTCCGCCGGAGCTCCGGAACAGGCCCCAAGATGGGATCTCGTGGATACAGAAAGTTACGGCGGTGGAATTAGGGTTTTGGGTCCTGTCCTGATCATTTGGGGGTACGTGGATATATATAGGAGGAAGGAGTATGTCGGTGGAGCAACAGGGGGCCCACGAGGGTGGAGGGCGCGCCTGGTTGGGGTGGGCGCGCCCCCTACCTCGTGGCCTCCTCTCTTGTGCCTTGACGTAGGGTCCAAGTCTCCCGGGTCTTGTTTGTTGAGAAAATCACGTTCCCGAAGGTTTCATTCTGTTTGGACTCCGTTTGATATTTCTTTTCTTCGAAACTCTAAAACAGGCAAAAAACAGCAATTCTAGGCTAGGCCTCCGGTTAATAGGTTAGTCCCAAAAATAATATAAAAGTGGATAATAAAGCCCAATAATGTCCAAAACAGTAGATAATATATCATGGAGCAATCAAAAATTATAGATACGTTGGAGACGTATCAAGCATCCCCAAGCTTAGTTCCTGCTCGTCCTTGATTAGGTAAATGATAAATAAAGAATTTTTGATGCGGAGTGCTACTTGGCATAATTTTTAATGTAATTCTTCTTAATTGTGGTATGAATATTCAGATCCGACAGATTCAAGACAGAAGTTCATATTGACATAAAAATAATAATACTTCAAGCATACTAACAAAGCAATTATGTCTTCTCAAAATAACATAGCTAAAGAAAGTTATCCCTACAAAATCATATAGTCTGGCTATGCTCTATATTCACCACACAAAATATTTAAATCGTGCACAACCCCGATGACAAGCCAAGCAATTGTTTCATACTTTTGACATTCTCAAAACTTTTTCAATCTTCACGCAATACATGAGTTTGAGCCATGGATATAGCACTATAGGTGGAATAGAGTGGTGGTTGTGGAGAAGACAAAAAGGGGGAAGATAGTCTCACATCAACTAGCCGTATCAACGGGCTATGGAGATGCCCATCAATAGATATCAATGTGAGTTAGTAGGGATTGCCATGCAACGGATGCACCAGAGCTATAAGTATATGAAAGATCAAAAAGAAACTAAGTGGGTGTGCATCCAACTTGCTTGCTACTGAAGACCTATTGCATTTTTAGGAAGCCCATCATTGGAATATACAAGCCAAGTTCTATAATGAAAAATTCCCACTAGTACATGAAAGTGATAACATGAAAGACTATCTACTATGAAGATCATGGTGCTACTTTGAAGCACAAGTGTGGTAAAAGGATAGTAACATTGTCCCTTCTCTCTTTTTCACGCATTTTTTTATTTGGGCCTTTTCTCCTTTTTTATGGCCTCTTTTCGTTCTTTTCTTATTTTTCTTCCGGAGTCTCATCCCGACTTGTGGGGGAATCATAG
The DNA here is from genome assembly GCF_018294505.1 of Triticum aestivum. Classification (NCBI taxonomy): domain Eukaryota; kingdom Viridiplantae; phylum Streptophyta; class Magnoliopsida; order Poales; family Poaceae; genus Triticum; species Triticum aestivum. Next base: position 203,197,302 of record NC_057806.1, read on the forward strand.
TCTCCATCATCCTTTCCTCACTGGGACAATGCTCTAATAATGATGATCATCACACTTTTATTTTTCTTACAACCCAACAATTACAACTCGATACTTACAACAAAATATGACTCTATATGAATGCCTCCGGCGGTGTACCGGGATATGCAATGACTCATGAGTGACACGTATGAAAGAATTATGAATGATGGCTTTGCCACGAATACGATGTCTACTACATGATCATGCTAAGCAATATGACAATGATGGAGTGTGTCATAACAAACGGAATGGTGGAAAGTTGCATGGCAATATATCTCGGAATGGCTATGGAAATACCATAATAGGTAGGTACGGTGGCTGTTTTGAGGAAGGTATATGGTGGGTGTATGATACTAGCGAAACGTGCGCGGTATTAGAGAGGCTAGCAAAGGTGGAAGGATGAGAGTGCGTATAATCCATGGACTCAACATTAGTCATAAAGAACTCATATACTTATTGCAAAAATCTAGAAGTTATCAACGGAAAGTATTACACGCATGCTCCTAGGAGGATAGATTGGTAGGAAAAGACCATCGCTCGTCCCCGACCGCCACTCATAAGGAAGGCAATCAATAAATAAATCATGCTCCAACTTCATCAAATAATGGTTCACCATACGTGCATGCTACGGGAATCACAAACTTCAACACAAGTATTTCTCAAATTCACAACTACTCAACTAGCACAACTTTAATATCACCATCTTTATATCTCAAAACAATTATCAAGTATCAAACTTATCATAGTATTCAACACACTCATAAGAAATTTTATTATTACCATGCTATTAAGACTCTCAAAATAATCTAAGTGAAGCATGAGAGATAAATAGTTTCTATAAAACAAATCCACCACCGTGCTCTAAAAGATATAAGTGAAGTACTAGAGCAAAATTATATAACTCAAAAGATATAAGCGAAGCACATACAGTATTCTAACAAATTCCAAATCGTGTATGGCTCTCTCAAAAGGTGTGTACAGAAAGGTTGATTGTGGTAAACTAACAAGCAAAGACTCAAATCATACAAGACGCTCCAAGCAAAACACATATCATGTCGTAAATAAAAATATAGCTCCAAGTAAAGTTATCGATAGAAGTAGACGAAAGAGGGGATGCCTTCCGGGGCATCCCCAAGCATTGGATTTTAGGTGTCCTTAGATTATCTTGGGGGTGCCATGGGCATCCCCAAGCTTACGCTCTTGCCACTCCTTGTTCCATAATCCATCAAATCCTTACCCCAAACTTGAAAACTTCACAACACAAAACTTAAACTAGAAAATCTCATGAGCTCCGTTAGCGAAAGAAAACAAAAGATCACTTCAAGGTACTGTAATGAACTCATTCTTTATTTACATTTGTGTTATACCTATTGTATTACAACTTCTCTATGGTTTATAAACTATTTTACTAGCCATAGATTCATCAAAATAAGCAAACAACACACGAAAAAACAGAATCTGTCAAAAACAGAACAGTCTGTAGTAATCTGTAGCTAGTGCAAGATCTGGAACCCCAAAAATTCTAAAATAAATTTCTGGACGTGAGTATTTTATATATTAATCATCTTCAAAAATAATTAACTAAATATCATTATCCAAATCAAAATGACAGCAGTTCTCGTGAGCGATAAAGTTTCTGTTTTTTACAGCAAGCTCAACAAGACTTTCCCCAAGTCTTCCCAACGGTTCTACTTGGCACAAAAACTAACTAAACACAAAAAACACAACAAAAACAGTGGCTAGATAAATTATTTATTACTAAACAGGAGCAAAAAGCAAGGAATAAAAATAAAATTGGGTTGCCTCCCAACAAGCGCTATCGTTTAACGCCCCTAGCTAGGCATAACAAGCAAGAATAGATCTAGGTATTGCCATCTTTGGTAGGAAATTCTTCAATGAGGCATCTACCATCTTCAGGAATTTCTTTATTTTTATTTATTATCAAACTTTTAGGCACAAGATCGAAAAATTCATTTGTAACAAATGGTTCCTTAATGATAGCAAAAAGATTGGGATGAACACTTACAGATTTGAGATCCGCATTTTCCTTACTAGATGATTCACCCTTATTTTTAGGAACATACATAAGCTTGGCAACTTTAGTGGAAGGACCTTGAGTATTCTTTACGGAAGAAAAAGCGGTTCCCAAGTTGGTAATAATATTCTCAAGTTTATCGATCCTAACGGAATCATGATTTATTTTCTCATTAACTATGGGTTCCTTTTCTTTAATATCTTTCAAAGTAACTCCTACTTTAGATCCATATTGAGAGATTCGGCTGTGGATCTTTTTATCCAAATTTTCAATTAACTCTAAGGTAGCAACCTTATTTTCAATAATCTCAAGCCTTTGCATTACATGCTCGAAAGTTAATATAGTTCCATTAACCAAGAGAGGGGGTGTGCCAAATAAATCTAACATAGCATTATAAGAATCAAAAGTATGGCTACCCAGAAAGTTCCCTCCGGTAATAGTATCAAGAACATAACGGTGCCAAGGAGTAATGCCTACATAAAAATTGCGAAGGAGAATGGTAGTAGATTGCTTCCTAGTAGATCTATTTTGAGCATTGCAAATTCCATACCAAGCATCTTTTATATTTTCACCCTCCCTTTGGTTAAAATTTAGAATTTCATTCTCGGGAGACAATGGAGAAGATAAGGGACTAGCCATAACGACAAGCAAACAAACTAACACACAAGCAAACAAAAAGCAAGCAGGCAAAAACAGGCAAATAGAGAGGGAGGATAGAGCGAGAGAGAGGGCGAATAAAACGGCAAGGGTGAAGTGGGGGAGAGGAAAACGAGAGGCAAATGGCAAATAATGTAACGCGGGAGATAAGGGTATGGGATGGGTACTTGGTATGTTGACTTTTGCGTAGACCTCCTCGGCAACGGCGCCAAAAATTCTTCTTGCTACCTCTTGAGCACTTTGTTGGTTTTCCCCAAAGAGGAAGGGATGATGCATCAAAGTAGCATAAGTATTTCCCTCAGCTTTTGAGAAGCAAGGTACCAATCCAGTAGGAGGCTATGCGCGAGTCCCTCGCACCTGCACAAAACCAATAAATCCTCGCAACCAACACAAATAGGGGTTGTCAATCCCTATAGGGCCACTTACGAGAGTGAGATCTGATAGATATGATAAGACAATATTTTTGGTATTTTCATGATAAAAGATGGAACGTAAAATAAAGGCAAAGTACATAGCAAAGGAAATAACTAAGTAGTAGGAGATCAATATGATAAAGATAGACCCGGAGGCCATAGGTTTCAATAGTGGCTTCTCTCAAGAGCATAAGTACTCTACGGTGGGTGAACAAATTACTGTTGAGCTTGACAGAATTGATCATAGTTATGAGAATACCTAGGTATGATCATGTATATAGGCATCACGTCCGAGACAAGTAGACCGACTCCTGCCTGCATCTACTACTAGTACTCCACTCATCGACCGCTATCCAGCATGCATCTATAGTATTAAGTTAAAAATAGAGTAACGCCTTAAGCAAGATGACATGATGTAGAGGGATAGACTCATGCAAAATGAAGAAAACCCCATCTTGTTATCCTCGATGGCAACAATACAATACATACCTTGCTGCCCCTACTGTCACTGGGAAAGGACACCGCAAGGTTGAACCCAAAGCTAAGCACTTCTCCCATTGCAAGAAAGATCAATCTAGTAGGCCAAACCAAATTGATAATTCGAAGAGACTTGCAAAGATAACCAATCATACATAAAAGAATTCAGAGAAGATTCAAATATTATTCATAGATAGACTTGATCACAAACCCACAATTCATCGGTCTCAACAAACACACTGCAAAAAGAAGATTACATCAAATAGATCTCCACAAGAGAGGGGGAGAACATTGTATTGAGATCCAAAAAGAGAGAAGAAGCCATCTGGCTACTAACTATGGAACCGTAGGTCTGAGATAAACTACTCACACTTCATTGAAGAGGCTATGGTGTTGATGAAGAAGCCCTTCGTGATCTGTGCCCCCTCCGGCGGAGCTCTGGAACAGGCCCCAAGATGGGATCTCATGGATACAGAAAGTTACGGCGGTGGAATTAGGGTTGTGGCTCCTGCCCTGATCGTTTGGGGGTACATGGATATATATATAGGAGGAAGGAGTATGTCGGTGGAGCAACAAGGGGCCCACGAGGGTGGAGGGCGCGCCTAGTGGGGGTGGGCACGCCCCCTAGCTCGTGGCCTCCTCTCTTGTGCCTTGACGTAGGGTCCATGTCTCTCGGGTCTTGTTTGTTGAGAAAATCACGTTCCCGAAGGTTTCATTCTGTTTGGATTCCGTTTGATATTCCTTTTCTTCGAAACCCTAAAATAGGCAAAAAATAGCAATTCTGGGCTGGGCCTCCGGTTAATAGGTTAGTCCTAAAAATAATATAAAAGTGGATAATAAAGCCCAATAATGTCCAAAACAGTAGATAATATAGGATGGAGCAATCAAAAAATATAGAAACATTGGATACGTATCAAACGGCATCTCTATGCACTAGAGAAACAAAACGTTAGTAGCAATTCACAAACAATACATAAGCAATATATAAGTATGTGACAAAAGGATCGGAAGAGAAAAGCAACACATTAATAACACGATTCATGGTCCTACTAATAAATAGCATCGATTACATATAAGTTGAACGACTTTCCAAACCAAAGAGACATACAAGTTCATTAAAATTTAATTACAACATGAGCTAATCGATATTTCAAAACTACATAGCATCACTACTTTCGACTCGACTTAGGGACTGGAGCGTGGATGAAGCCGTCGTCTTTCATGATGGTCATGAAATCACGATCGTTGTCAACCTGCATTTGTAGCGTTGTTTCTATTTCACTGTTGGACGGTTGATATCTGAGGTAGAACTGCCCCGAGGTACGAAGGACATCTTGATGGATGATTTCCGCAAACTCCGACTGGATACGAAAGAATTCTTGTCTGAGGTCCGCGTCCTGGATTGCCGACAAGCGTGTGGCCCAATCTTTGAGACTATTTGGTAGCAGAAGTTGATTATGGTCCCGTACGATCGCCCGCATGTGATGGAGGGCATAGTAGGCATCCTTCTGACCTCCAGGCGGCTGCTTGATGCAAGGGAACGTCGTTACGTGGGTGCACACGTGCTTGCCGTACCTAAGAATTGGCTTCCTGAAAGTGCCTCCAGGTTTGGCGTAGCCGGGGAGAACATCATCAAGAACTTTCTTGATATTTGTGTAGTCTTTATTCGACTAACAGTCCGAGTCGAAATACGAGGCCATGGAATAGTTCGGGCTTAAGAGGATGAGTGTGCAACGTGTGTCACTGCACAAAACACGGAATGTTAGAAAAAAAAAGAACGATCAAAATCTATGAAATCATATGTTACGGGGCGGTGAGGGGATGACTTACTTGGGAAAGTAAGGCACGAGGAAGTTATCCTTAACTGGGTTCGCCAGAATGACGCCTTCGAGGTATGAACTCGCGACTTGCTGGTCCCCAGCGCTGCCCAAGATCGCATGTAGAATGGGTCGACTATCACAATGTCCGGGGTCTTGTCTCCAATGATCCGCATCTCCATACTCAGCGAAAATAGTCGAACGAAGGTGTAGTGCAGCGGATGAAGGTTAGACATAGCGAAGATGTCATCAAACCATAGGACGATCATACCCTCGATGGCGCTATCGACAAAGCCCTTTCCCTCTGGCACCTTGGCCACGAAAACTGGATATGCCACATCATTCTCGGAGAGACGCCACTTCTCCAAAGAAATAACACTGTCATGCAAACTCCGCATAGCATCGGTTGTAGCATTGAGCAGATTAGTCGGTAGCAACGGCCTACCTGCCACATGCACCCTCCTCGAGATATCCTTAGATGTAGGTGGGCCATCATGAGCACGGATCGTACTCGGTGCCGGCTGGCTCGCACCCTTGTTATTCTTTCTTTTCCGTCCCTTCTTTTTCTACTGTAATGGGATCGAGTCTACTCAGAGACAGCCTTCTTGAGTGTGTTGGGGATGACAATATTTCGCACCTCGGCTATGTGAGGCTCGGTGAAGGCGGCAGCTGGAGGCGTCTCCTGAGAACTGAACGCCAGACGACGCCTGTTGCAATTGGGTTTCTCTGCGGTACCGCTAGATCGCGATCGTCTTTTGCAGGGTTGGGTTCTTGAGAAGGAGGCCCAAGAATTCGTCACCATACCCGTGTTCGTTGAAGTATTTATCGATCTTGGTAAATGTATCATCGTCGTCATCCGGATCCTGTGCCATATGCATGTTCGGATCGGCCATATGTTCGTTGTCGTCATCCGGTAGTGTTGCGGCTGTCTTGCCATGGCTTGGCGCCGGCACGACTGGCGGTGTTGTCTGTGGGGTGGTCTTCCCCACCCCCAAACGAATCTGGCTCTTCAGCCAAAGCATAGACCAGCCTATGCAGGCACTGAGGGTCATCACATCATCTTCGTTGGCCCAGGGGTTCGATACGGAGGTAACAAGTCGTCGCAGCCCCGCAGCACCCGAACCAGTTGAACCCTATACACATTGGGTGGCACCGGATTACCGTGGAACAGGCGGTTGCCCGGTTTAATGATTCTGGACTTGGCGACATCGATCCACTCTCCGTTCACGAAGTGTAGGAGAGTGCATGGAACATTGCCGGCGCCCTGCGAAAACATGTAGGGCGTTAGGGATGCCTAGTCATGATGCCTTAGGTTCTCAGTGTTGATTGAGACGGAGCTCCGGAGAATGCTCCCGAGCTGTCCCGCGTACCCCTTGACTAATTCTTTGGGTGCCGGTGGATGCCCCTCGGAGGACACTTTAGTAAATTCCTCCTTGACGGTTCCTACTCCCGAAAGCAGAAGGCATGAACAACAGACCATGCTGCTGAATCAAAATAGAATGGAGGGAAAATAGGTCCTGCTACCCACATAGCACCATGGCCTACTCCCGAATCGAAACAGAGCTACTTTGTCCAGCTCGAAAATCTGCACAGGAGACGAATCTTCCCATACAACACAGAGATGCATACAGTTCAAGGGGACAGCATGGAGGATGGATCCTCTACGAGATCCACGCGATGGTTCACCTACGAGGTCTATGCAGGGGAGGTGACCGTCTATGAGATCTACGCCATGGATCATCTACGAGGTCTAGGTAGGGGAGATGTTCGTTGACGAGATCTATGCCATGTATCATCTACGAGGTCTAGGCAGGGGAGACAATCGTCGACGAGATCTATGCCATGGATCATCTACGAGGTCTAGGCAGGGGAGACGATCATTGCACGAGATGTACGTGACGGACGGATCGACTTACCTTGGTAGCTCGCCGGGGAAGCCGACGGAGGGGAAGAAGGGGCTGCGGGCGGCGGAGCGGAGACCAGAGTTGAGGTGGAGCTCGAACGGAGCACGGGGTGGTCGGTGGCCGCGGTGACGCGTGGTGGCCGTGCTCTGGGAGGCGGGGGCCGCGGAGGGTTCGGCTGGCTAGGCGTGCCGTGGCGGAGGGCCGGCAACGACGGCTTGAACCCTAGGTCTTGCGCTCATAAAGCGCTCCGGTGGTGGTGTCACATCCCTAGCTTCTGGCATTGCTCTAGCCTAGCTTCATGTGTGCATCATGTCTATATTTTGAAACTTGAATTGAGGAATATTGGAAGCCTCAAAACCCTAAATAAAAGAGGGGCAAAAACCCTAGAAATCTTATTCATTGCTCCAAAAGGCTCTTCTTAAATGTTTGATAATTTTTGGTAAGGGTTCTGGTCCCAACCAAAATATTGAACATTTTTAAGGATTTATTTTTGGGACTTTGAATTTAAATCATTAGCTATTTGAATTTGAATTATATTCATATAATTAGAATATAATTTCAAATACCCCTGAAATATTTTATGAGCTTTTGGAAAAGTCCATCTAGCCAAATAAAATTATTCAGAGTTTTTGGCATTGTTTGAATTTGTTTAAAAATTCAAAACAGTGGCAAAACGAAATTAAATAAAACAAAACAGAAGAAAATAAAACAGAACAGTAAAAAAAAGAGAGAGAGAAGCCCACTTACCTGCAGCCCCACCTAGCGCCCCATCTGGCCCAGCTCCCCCAGCCGGCCCAGCCTACCTCCTCCCCCTTGTCCTCTTCCTCCTCTGCCAGGAGGACGAACAGAGGCGAGGCGTGGCGCGCGCCGACGCTGCCTCGGCCACCTCCTGCTTCCCCCTGGCCACCTCCTGCTTCCTCTCATCGCCCTGGACCCCGTCCGCGACGCCACGCACCCCCCAGGCCTCTCACTCTCTCCCCGAGCTCCTCTCCTCCTCTGGCTCTCTCGCGCGCAGCCACCGAACACACCCGCCGCCGCCGCCGAGCTTCCCCGTGGCCACCGGCCACCCCTAGCCTTGCCGATGCACCCAGGAGCTCCGCCTCGACCCCCTCCTTCCTCCCCACCGACCCACGGCCCTCCGGAAGCCCTGCAACGCCGTCACCATCGCCGTTCCGTCGCCGGCCACCGAAGCTCCCCTCCGTCGATTCGCCGGACCCCGTGCCTCCCTTGCCTCGCCAGCAGCACCAGAAGAACCGCGGTGAGCCCTCGACCCGATTCCCCCTCTCCCCGTGCCCCACCTCCCTCTCTAGCTAGCCCCACCACTTTGCCCGAGAATCTCTCGCCGCCGGCCATGGCGTGGCCGTGGCCACAGCCACCCCAGCTCGTATCCGAGCCCACTGACGTGCTCACCGTGATCTCAGGAGTCTGTAGCACGCCCCAGCTCCTCCTGCCGTGCTCCCTAACCCCGACCCCGAGATTGCCCGAACTCCGGCAGCCGCAAAGGGGCTCGCCGCCGGCAGCTCCGGCCACCCCAGCTGCTGTCACTTGCCTCTTTAGATGCGCCTTTTCCCCAGGAACCCGTAGGAGCAAACCGCACGACAAATGGTGCTCCGTAGCGAGCGCACGGTGCACCTCCGCTGTCGGCCGTGGTCGTCGCCGGCGACACTCCGGCGACTGCCGACGTGGCACGCCTAATTAGCACTAATGACGCCTAAACACCCCCCACAGCCACTGATAGTGGGCCCCGTAGTGGGTCAAAGCCCGGGTCAATGCGGGATTAGCCCCTGTGTCACTGACGTGTGGACCCCACATGTCAGGTTTGACCTGGACCGCCCGTTGACCTGCTGAGGTCAGCATGAGGTCATGCTGACGCCATTATTCATTTTCTGGAATTATTTTATTTCTAAATATTCAGGAAATTCCAGAAAATGCCTAAAACTTCAATAAATCATAGAAAATTAACCGTAACTCCAAATTTAATAAATTATATATGAAAAATTATCAGAAAAATTCAAGGAATCCATCTGTACCATTTTCATGCATGTTAGAACAACTTATCACTACTGTTTAGGGCAAATGAATTAAAGGGCATTTAAATAATCACATATGGAGTTTGAATTTGAATTTTGTATTCAAACCAACTTCATTTAACTTGTTGCTAGATGCATTAGCCCAAAACACATTCATTTTGCTATGTCATGATCATGCATCATATTGTGCATTGCATTGATTGTGTTTCCTTCTGTGTTGCCGGTATTTGTCCCCTCTCGATAGACGTGATACCGAGGATGTGATCGTTGACACTGATGAAGACTCAATGTTATCTTCAGAAGTGCCAGGCAAGCAAAACCCCCTTGTTCATTCCGATAAAATCCCACTCTCTCGCTCCTGCTCTCTTTTACTGCATTAGGACAACAACGACATATTTGATACTTGCTGCGGTAGCTGAACCCCTTTATCCTTTGCATGACCTGTCATTGCCACAGTAAATAGATGAAACCCACTAGCATGAGTAGGAGTTGTTTGAGCCCTGATGTGCCTACTCATTCATGCTTGTTTGTCATGCCTGCTACTGCTTAGAGTTGAGTCAGGTCTGATTCATCGGGGATGAATCAGAGGCGTGTGAACATGTCCTACTGTGTGTGAGCTAAGTGTGTGAACACGATTTGGTAAAGGTAGCGGTGAGAGGCCATGTAGGAGTACATGGTGGGTTGTCTCATTGCAGCCGTCCTCAGGAACTGAGTTCTGTGTTTGTGATCCATGACCAGCTACTACCACACATTGGAATGCTTAAGTGCCCCTCTCGACTTATTAATCAACATGATCTCTGTCCAGGAGTTGCAACTAGTTTCTGGTGTTTGTAGGTAGTGTTAGTAGTCTACCAAGTGGCACCCGGTACAGGTGGGCTTGGGACAGACTAGGCACAGTGGCACGGTGTACCAAGTGGCACCCGGTTGGTGGGCTTGGGAACCCTGCACACATCGTTTGGGGCCGTGAGCGACACCCCGGCCGGATCTCCTTGCGGATGGAACCCGAATAGGCGATAAACCTGGACTAGGGACTTGTTCGGTTAGTCAGGTCGTGGCCGACTCCCTCGCCCGGCTTCCGCTTGAAGGTTGCCGAGGTACATGACGTGTACAGGGCGATAAGTGGCGAAAGCGTGTGTGAAGAAGTACACCCCTGCAGGGTTAACATCATCTATTCGAATAGCCGGATTCCTCGGATATGGAAACGTGGACCCCTTGTACAGTTCATAGACAAGTGAAAGTGGATACTCTAAAATACGCAAGATAAGCGTGAGTGCTATGGATGGCGTTCTCGTAGGGAGACGGGAGCGGATCCATAGTGGTGTATTGATATGGTGAATATGTGGACTCGTGTGCGCCACCTCAAAGAGTTACTTGCAGTCGTAGTTCAGGATAGCCACCGAGTCAAAGCTGGCTTGCTGCAGTCAAACTCCACCATCCCCTTTGTTGATAATGATGCATATGTAGATAGTTCTGATGTAAGTCTTGCTGGGTACATTTGTACTCACGTTTGCCTATTTTATGTTTTTGCAGAGAGACTTCAGTCTCACTAGTAGTTCCACGTGGACTTCGACGTTTAGCTTGATACCTCAGCTACGATCTTGTGCCCTCGGCAGGATCTGATAGATAGTCAGGCTTCTCAGCCTTTTTCATTTATAGATGTCTGTACTCAGACATGATAGCTTCCGCTTGTGCTTTGACTTGTATGCTCTGATTGTTGGGTCGTGAGACCCATGTTTGTAATGTCTCGCTCCTTGGAGCCTATTGATTAAAATATTTGAGTCGTAGAGTCATGTTGTGATGCCATGTTGTAGTTGCACATATCGAGCATATTGTGTGTATGTTATTGAAATGCTTGGTATGTGTGGGATCTGACAACCTAGTTGTTTATCCTTGGTAGCCTCTCTTACCGGGAAATGTCTCCTAGTGTTTCCACCGAGCCATGGTAGCTTGCTACTGCTCCGAACACTTAGGCTGGCCGGCATGTGTCCTTCTTCGTTCCTGTGTCTGTCCCTTCGGGGAAATGTCACGCGATGAATACCGGAGTCCTGTTAGCCCGCTACAGCCCGGTTTACCGGAGTCCTGCTAGCCCAGTGCTACAGCCTGGATTCACTCGCTGATGACCGACACGTTCGATGCTGGGTCATGGATGCCTGTCCCTGTAAGTCTGTGCCACTTTGGGTTTACGACTAGCCATGTCAGCCCGGGCTCCTTATCATATGGATGCTAGCGACGCTATCATATACGTGTGCCAAAAGGCGCAAACGGTCCCGGGCAAAGGTAAGGCGACACCCGTGGGAATACCGTGCGTGAGGCCGCAAAGTGATATGAGGTGTTACATGCTAGATCGATGTGGCATTGAGTCGGGGTCCTGACAGCGTTGGTATCAGAGCTTGACTGCCTGTAGGATTACCAAGCCAAACTGGTCGAAGTTGAGTCTAGAAATTCTTTAGTTATATAAGGGAATTGATTGTGGGATGGAACGTAAGGCTCTTTTTACTCCTTATACCTCATGGCCTTCTGATCTGAGTCATCATCTTCTCTTCTACGGGGATTAAGAACTAGGCTATCTCTTCTTTCCATTAGGATCACGTGTTACTAGTCCGTAGACTTAAAGATTGTTGGATTAAGCCTCAGTTCAGTTTCTACCTCTGTATGTTAATTGCTGATCTCGAAACCTTGATATTGTGCTTCTGAGTGGTTATGCCACCATTTTTGTGAATGTCTCAAATCTTTTCTGAGCATTTACAGCCGTTATGCTGTCCGAGTCATCCCAGGTTTCTAAATAGTCTGATGCATTTGCAAAATCCTTTCCCTCTGGTCTCGATGTTCCTTTATGCCAGCTCAATCACACTAATTGTTGAGTTGAGGTATTCTATTGCCTTGACATTATGTTGGAGTTACTATAATGACCTTAGGTGTCTCAGGGGATCATCTAGTAGCCTAGCCATGATTTATGCTCCAGTGTGATGACTCTGGCCGTCATTATCGAAAGCATCCCGTGATGCCATTTGGTTAGTAGGTATTCTATTCCTTGGGCTTTGAACCCGAGATTCACTCCACTTACTTCATGTTGATAGTGTTTGCTAGTTCCTTCAGGATATTAGTAACTTTGCGATAGTCCTCGAGGTCCGTGGTATTTCCTTCTTCCAATTACCATGAACCACTCTTGGCAGGAGTTCTTCTGGATTAAAAGATCACAATTAGAGTACTCTTGAGGAGATCTCCACTCATAAATCGTGACTCTGCCAGTTCTACCTTTCTGCATGGGTTATCCGGAAGAAATATGTCGAACTTGGTTCGACATACTAATCTATGCATCCACAACTCAGAAAGTTATATGTTCCTTTGAGCTGTTCTCTTTAGTTGCATTCTGACCCTCGTCTATCAATTGATAGTCAAGAGTATGCGTGCGTTCGTTCATCGATGCCTATGACTCTTGTGGTCTGTCAAGCCATTCCATTCCGGGATGACTAGGAGAAACAAACTCCAGTACCTCTTCCATATCTAGGATTGGGTCAAAAAAGTTGTGCTCCACAGAACAAATTGCTAATCCAGCTTTTGTTCTGCTCTATCTTGGAGTATTACCATCTTTATATCGGGATGTTATAGGAATTGCACACCATCCTATGCACTCTTGGTACAGTGATACTTCTTGCCATCATTGTTCATTCCTCGGTTCCTGTATTATTGTAACCGGAATGCCGACAAGTGAATCGTGATGTGTGAAACCAATACTCCTAGCAACCTTGTTGCTTGGTAGTTAAAGGACAATAATTTCATTCTTAGCGTGTTGTTTATTGAATCATCATCCTAAGATTGATTGTGCTACCTAGTTCTTATTTCGGTGCACCCTTCGATTGATGAGTTAAGATCTTGTCAAGCCCTCACTCATTTGATCATATCGTCTTGCCCTCAAAAGCGAGATTGTTCTCGAGCTTAGTAACATACCGGTGGTTCGTGATTTCCCGAATATCTTCTCGGAAGTATTACCAGGTTGTCACCTGACTGCTATGTTGAGCTCGTGATCAAGTCGGGTTCTTGTGAACCACCCTTTCTCCAAGAATCTGTGATGGATATCCCGGAGCTAGTTGGTTAAGCTAGACAACAACTTGGAGAGTTGGAAGATAAAAGCTTGTCTGACTTAGTTCATGTTAAGGGATATTTTTCTGTGTATGTGTGTGTGTTGAAGAAAGATGATATCTTCATTAATTGGTCCTTGTGATCAGTTGTTGGACCTATTGTCTTACCCCATCTATAATTTGAGTATGGGCTATCATCCAATCAGACCAGAACCAACGATATTCGTAATGTTGTCTTACTCGTGGTTGATCCCTCGAGCATACACCATTATATCTTTGGGTCTGACCAATGCTAACACTTGTTCACTTAACTATGGAATTCCTTTTAAAAAGGAAACCCGGAAGAATTGTTGTTGAGCCCATTGACAACATCCTTATCTCCTCCATGATTTTGTTGAACATTAAGCTAGTGTTGGAAACTTTTGAAAGCATTTCTTCATGCTAACTCATGAAGCATTTGTTTGATGAAAGGAGTGACTTCCTCTTATACACGTGCATTTGGTGATAGTTGCCGCCGTGGATTCGAGAAAGTCAATGTTGTTTCCTTTGGAATCATCCCAAATCAGTCATGCATACGTGCGAAGTATTCTGTGGTTCGGAGACTTGCAACCTCCATTCTATATGGGTCCCTAGCACACCAAGCCACTGATTGATTTGTTCAAGATTAATAAGTTTTAAGTGCTAGTCCCGAAGGTACCAGACGGATTTGTACAAAACTTCGATATCCTCGCTGATGGTTTCCCCTTCTGAACTCGGTAGTGTTTTATTATAAGACTACTTTGTGGTCATGCTTGTCTTGGACAACGTGTTCACATGTTTGTAGCAGAACCAGCTCATGTGTTGGAGCTTACTATCGTAGTTCATTCCCCGAGAATCTCGCAGCGTTGTCTCGTCGGATTGTGTTGCAAACTTTCATTTTTCTTCCTAGACTCGATGAGTCTGGAATATCCTGACACCAACCAGATCTGAATCTCAGGCAGATATGATGGTTTGGAACATTTCCCAAGAACTATAATATCGGTCCCTCGAAAACCGGTAAAGTGGATGTCGTGGCCAACACACCCAGCCGGAAGACCTGTTATTATAATATCTTGATTGAGGAAGTTGGCCACCTCCCCATAGGGATTTCGTAGGATTTACTCCCTAGTTGCCCTATGGATTTCGAGATCCCGAAGTCCGACCCTTTACTTGATGTTCTAGATATCAAACCATATCTATGGGTGTATTACGCTAGCACATTAAGGAGAACATTAGAAGCGGAGTGCTAAATGTCTCTCGGTCGTTCATCCAGATTTTATTTGCTTGGCCTCGCTAAGGTGAAATCTAAGAAGGTGTTATCTTCCTTTGCATCGGCATTTTCCACCGGTATTCATCATGGTAGTAAGTTGTGTTGCCAGAATCCTTGACACGGATATTGGTAAAACCTTGATGATTATGGAAATGCTCAAGTTCTTGAGAGCACGCACAAGCGTTAGGTGTTACCATCGGCACTAGCTAGGTTTGCTCTCTACTTCCTCGGTTATGCTATAACTTCTCAACAGTGGATTTACTCTCTATTGTTGGGTTCTTCCCCAGTTACCAGAATCATTCCCAGCATTTGCATTTTGTTCCCAGCTTGCACCGCCAATGTGCCATTCTACCATGGGTCCCTTCCATCTCCGGTGATGAGGAAATTCATCCATTACGTTGTCTTCAACAAGGTAATCCACATCATCCAAGTCCGAGTATGCCATTCTACCGACCCCCTCCAAACGATCGTTGTGAATTGCCTTATGCTGGTATGAAGAGTTTCAATGATCTCTGAATCAAAAGTAATTCTTTTTGCCACTTAAGGAAATATCTCTACGAGTCACCTTCCCTAAGGTGTATCGTTATGGTATTAAGACAATTCAACTCCTCGCTACGTTAACAATCGATTACCACCTTCTTAAGTGTGGAATTATTGTCTACCTGGTGAACCTTCGTCATCCGTTTCTTTCCACCCCTCTTGATGTGTATCTCGTGTCTCACCCGAGAGATGGTTCTAAGTCTCATTCCGTGAGTTAGTCCTGAGTTGTTCGACCTTCGAGAAGACCGATCCTTTTAGAGTTTTCCTTTCCTCTTCTTGTCATGATTAGCTGAAGTTCTCAGAGCAAGACGACAAGACCAAGATGGTGTTCAAATCAACGTTCAACTGAAGTGCACCCTGGATCGTGAAGATTATACTAGTTGCGTTTCCCCTTCACCTTACCCTACGCTTGAATCTCGAGACGAGATTCTTGTTTAGTGGGGGTGAGTTGTCACATCCCTAGCTTCTGGCATTGCTCTAGCCTAGCTTCATGTGTGCATCATGTCTATATTTTGAAACTTGAATTGAGGAATATTGGAAGCCTCAAAACCCTAAATAAAAGAGGGGCAAAAACCCTAGAAATCTTATTCATTGCTCCAAAAGGCTCTTCTTAAATGTTTGATAATTTTTGGTAAGGGTTCTGGTCCCAACCAAAATATTGAACATTTTTAAGGATTTATTTTTGGGACTTTGAATTTAAATCATTAGCTATTTGAATTTGAATTATATTCATATAATTAGAATATAATTTCAAATACCCCTGAAATATTTTATGAGCTTTTGGAAAAGTCCATCTAGCCAAATAAAATTATTCAGAGGAGTTTTTGGCATTGTTTGAATTTGTTTAAAAATTCAAAACAGTGGCAAAACGAAATTAAATAAAACAAAACAGAAGAAAATAAAACAGAACAGTAAAAAAAAAGAGAGAGAAGCCCACTTACCTGCAGCCCCACCTAGCGCCCCATCTGGCCCAGCTCCCCCAGCCGGCCCAGCCCACCTCCTCCCCCTTGTCCTCTTCCTCCTCTGCCAGGAGGACGAACAGAGGCGAGGCGTGGCGCGCGCCGACGCTGCCTCGGCCACCTCCTGCTTCCCCCTGGCCACCTCCTGCTTCCTCTCGTCGCCCTGGACCCCGTCCGCGACGCCACGCACCCCCCCCAGGCCTCTCACTCTCTCCCCGAGCTCCTCTCCTCCTCTGGCTCTCTCGCGCGCAGCCACCGAACACACCCGCCGCCGCCGACGAGCTTCCCCGTGGCCACCGGCCACCCCTAGCCTTGCCGATGCACCCAGGAGCTCCGCCTCGACCCCCTCCTTCCTCCCCACCGACCCACGGCCCTCCGGAAGCCCTGCAACGCCGTCACCATCGCCGTTCCGTCGCCGGCCACCGAAGCTCCCCTCCGTCGATTCGCCGGACCCCGTGCCTCCCCTGCCTCGCCAGCAGCACCAGAAGAACCGCGGTGAGCCCTCGATCCGATTCCCCCTCTCCCCGTGCCCCACCTCCCTCTCTAGCTAGCCCCACCACTTTGCCCGAGAATCTCTCGCCGCCGGCCATGGCGTGGCCGTGGCCACAGCCACCCCAGCTCGTATCCGAGCCCACTGACGTGCTCACCGTGATCTCAGGCGTCCGTAGCACGGCCCAGCTCCTCCTGCCGTGCTCCCTAACCCCGACCCCGAGATTGCCCGAACTCCGGCAGCCGCAAAGGGGCTCGCCGCCGGCAGCTCCGGCCACCCCAGCTGCTGTCACTTGCCTCTTTAGATGCGCCTTTTCCCAAGGAACCCGTAGGAGCAAACCGCACGACAAATGGTGCTCCGTAGCGAGCGCACGGTGCACCTCCGCTGTCGGCCGTGGTCGTCGCCGGCGACACTCCGGCGACTGCCGACGTGGCACGCCTAATTAGCACTAATGACGCCTAAACACCCCCCACAGCCACTGATAGTGGGCCCCGTAGTGGGTCAAAGCCCGCGTCAACGCGGGATTAGCCCCTGTGTCACTGACGTGTGGACCCCACACGTCAGGTTTGACCTGGACCGCCCGTTGACCTGCTGAGGTCAGCATGAGGTCATGCTGACGCCATTATTCATTTTCTGGAATTATTTTATTTCTAAATATTCAGGAAATTCCAGAAAATGCCTAAAACTTCAATAAATCATAGAAAATTAACCGTAACTCCAAATTTAATAAATTATATATGAAAAATTATCAGAAAAATTCAAGGAATCCATCTGTACCATTTTCATGCATGTTAGAACAACTTATCACTACTGTTTAGGGCAAATGAATTAAAGGGCATTTAAATAATCACATATGGAGTTTGAATTTGAATTTTGTATTCAAACCAACTTCATTTAACTTGTTGCTAGATGCATTAGCCCAAAACACATTCATTTTGCTATGTCATGATCATGCATCATATTGTGCATTGCATTGATTGTGTTTCCTTCTGTGTTGCCGGTATTTGTCCCCTCTCGATAGACGTGATACCGAGGATGTGATCGTTGACACTGATGAAGACTCAATGTTATCTTCAGAAGTGCCAGGCAAGCAAAACCCCCTTGTTCATTCCGATAAAATCCCACTCTCTCGCTCCTGCTCTCTTTTACTGCATTAGGACAACAACGACATATTTGATACTTGCTGCGGTAGCTGAACCCCTTTATCCTTTGCATGACCTGTCATTGCCACAGTAAATAGATGAAACCCACTAGCATGAGTAGGAGTTGTTTGAGCCCTGATGTGCCTACTCATTCATGCTTGTTTGTCATGCCTGCTACTGCTTAGAGTTGAGTCAGGTCTGATTCATCGGGGATGAATCAGAGGCGTGTGAACATGTCCTACTGTGTGTGAGCTAAGTGTGTGAACACGATTTGGTAAAGGTAGCGGTGAGAGGCCATGTAGGAGTACATGGTGGGTTGTCTCATTGCAGCCGTCCTCAGGAACTGAGTTCTGTGTTTGTGATCCATGACCAGCTACTACCACACATTGGAATGCTTAAGTGCCCCTCTCGACTTATTAATCAACATGATCTCTGTCCAGGAGTTGCAACTAGTTTCTGGTGTTTGTAGGTAGTGTTAGTAGTCTACCAAGTGGCACCCGGTACAGGTGGGCTTGGGACAGACTAGGCACAGTGGCACGGTGTACCAAGTGGCACCCGGTTGGTGGGCTTGGGAACCCTGCACACATCGTTTGGGGCCGTGAGCGACACCCCGGCCGGATCTCCTTGCGGATGGAACCCGAATAGGCGATAAACCTGGACTAGGGACTTGTTCGGTTAGTCAGGTCGTGGCCGACTCCCTCGCCCGGCTTCCGCTTGAAGGTTGCCGAGGTACATGACGTGTACAGGGCGATAAGTGGCGAAAGCGTGTGTGAAGAAGTACACCCCTGCAGGGTTAACATCATCTATTCGAATAGCCGGATTCCTCGGATATGGAAACGTGGACCCCTTGTACAGTTCATAGACAAGTGAAAGTGGATACTCTAAAATACGCAAGATAAGCGTGAGTGCTATGGATGGCGTTCTCGTAGGGAGACGGGAGCGGATCCATAGTGGTGTATTGATATGGTGAATATGTGGACTCGTGTGCGCCACCTCAAAGAGTTACTTGCAGTCGTAGTTCAGGATAGCCACCGAGTCAAAGCTGGCTTGCTGCAGTCAAACTCCACCATCCCCTTTGTTGATAATGATGCATATGTAGATAGTTCTGATGTAAGTCTTGCTGGGTACATTTGTACTCACGTTTGCCTATTTTATGTTTTTGCAGAGAGACTTCAGTCTCACTAGTAGTTCCACGTGGACTTCGACGTTTAGCTTGATACCTCAGCTACGATCTTGTGCCCTCGGCAGGATCTGATAGATAGTCAGGCTTCTCAGCCTTTTTCATTTATAGATGTCTGTACTCAGACATGATAGCTTCCGCTTGTGCTTTGACTTGTATGCTCTGATTGTTGGGTCGTGAGACCCATGTTTGTAATGTCTCGCTCCTTGGAGCCTATTGATTAAAATATTTGAGTCGTAGAGTCATGTTGTGATGCCATGTTGTAGTTGCACATATCGAGCATATTGTGTGTATGTTATTGAAATGCTTGGTATGTGTGGGATCTGACAACCTAGTTGTTTATCCTTGGTAGCCTCTCTTACCGGGAAATGTCTCCTAGTGTTTCCACCGAGCCATGGTAGCTTGCTACTGCTCCAGAACACTTAGGCTGGCCGGCATGTGTCCTTCTTCGTTCCTGTGTCTGTCCCTTCGGGGAAATGTCACGCGATGAATACCGGAGTCCTGTTAGCCCGCTACAGCCCGGTTTACCGGAGTCCTGCTAGCCCAGTGCTACAGCCTGGATTCACTCGCTGATGACCGACACGTTCGATGCTGGGTCATGGATGCCTGTCCCTGTAAGTCTGTGCCACTTTGGGTTTACGACTAGCCATGTCAGCCCGGGCTCCTTATCATATGGATGCTAGCGACGCTATCATATACGTGTGCCAAAAGGCGCAAACGGTCCCGGGCAAAGGTAAGGCGACACCCGTGGGAATACCGTGCGTGAGGCCGCAAAGTGATATGAGGTGTTACATGCTAGATCGATGTGGCATTGAGTCGGGGTCCTGACAGGTGGGCTCGGGGAGGAGGCGGCGCTCAGAGGGGGGGGAGGGGCTGGATGGGTGCGGCGAAGGCGAGGGAGGGGGTGGGTGGGGGCGGAGCCCTAGAGCGAGGTCGCCGGTGGGTGTGGGCGGCGGTGGTGGTGGAAGGGGATCGGCGGCGGTGGCGAGAGGGCAGAAGGACGAACGGGTAGCGGCGAGATGGGAGAGGGGACGAGGGGTGGATATTTTAGTGGGGGAAGGTTAGCAATGGTGCACCTCCTAGGGGTACGCCAGAAATACCGCGATAGCAATGGGGCACCCACCCCTAGTGCGCCATTACTAACTTTTTTTTGGATTTTTAGTTGCATCTAATATTTTTTTAGAAAATGACGATCAAATTTGAAAACATTTATGAATGTTCAAAAATATCATCAAATTTCAATACATTTATGAAAAAATATGAATATGAAAACATTTATGAATATGAAAAATATCATCAAATTTGTTATTTGAAAATATATTTTTTGGATTTTTAATTGCATCTAATAATTTTTTAGAAAACATTTATGTATATGAAAAAATATCATCAAATTTGAAAAAATACTCATGAATTCAAAAAGTGCCCATGAAATTTAAGCAGGAAAAGGAACACTGAAAAATAAAATACCAGAATAAACATAAATAAAAATTTGTATATTAATGGCGCACCTCCTTCGGGTGCGCCATAAAGACCATGATAGCAATGGCGCATCTTCCCCTGGTGCGCCATTACTAACTTTTTTTTTGGATTTTTAGTTGCATCTAATTATTTTTTAGAAAATGACGATCAAATTTGAAAATATTTATAAATGTGGAAAAATATCATCAGATTTCAAAACATTTATGAAAAATATGAATATGAAAACATTTATGAATATGAAAAAATAGCATTAAATTTGTTATTTGAACATATTTTTTTGGATTTTTAGTTGCATCTAATAATTTTTTAGAAAACATTTATGAGTATGAAAAAATATCATCAAATTTGAAAAAATATTCATGAATTCAAAAAGTGCCCATTTCCATATGTCGAAATACAATCGAGAAATGAAGGCTGCAATTTAAATACAATGGATCTTAGCTATCTTTTCACAATCTTCTTGCCCTTCTTTTTCGCAAATGGAGTTCTTCTGTTGAACGGACGTCCTTTAGGTAGGGTGGTCCTGCTTCATCTTCGTCGTCATGTTCCATCTTCGGGTCGCCGTACTTGTCGAAGTCTTGCTCATTGGTGACTCAATCTATTCTGATGATCTTCCTTTTGCCTCTCCTCACGACAACACGACTGGGCTTTGACGGGTCGGTAATGAAGAAGCATTGGTCCACTTGGGAAGCCAGCACCCATGGCTCATTTTTCGCGGTGACCTTTGAGCCCGCGGTCTTGGCCGGGTTTGGCTTCGGTATAACCATGGTGATGAAATACCGATCTTCTTTTAGGACGCTCTTGGCCCACCTGACACGGAACATGTGGACCTTCTCTCTAGCGTAGCTCAGCTCCCAGATCTCCTCGATCCTTCCGTTCTGTCCTTGTCGTTACCGGTGCAGGATTCCATCATTACCCCGGAGTTCTGATAACCATCGCTCTTCATGTCCTTGTCCTCGGTGTAGAATGTGTAGCCGTTGATATCGTATGCCTCATAGGTCGTCAGGTTGTGCTCGGCGCCCTGTGACAAGGCGAATATGAGTTTTTCTTCCGTGGAAGAATCCTCATGTAAAGGGTACAACAGAAGCTTCTCCTTGAACCAACACGTGAAACATGAGTTGTGCTCTTTGATTATATCTCCGTCCGTCCTCTGTTGGCCTGGGTCATTGTACGTCTTCTCAATAAAGGTTTTGTGCTCTACCACCCAAGGATCGACCACGTCTATGTGTTGTAGCGCGACTAAGTTTGCTCTTTCAAAGTCTGCAAGTTGGCCCTCGAAGTCGACATGCATTTCACGGTGACCCCATCCAGCGAGCCTGCCGAGGTGCCTGTTGACGGGCAGACCAACGGGGTTCTCGATGCCTAGATAATTCGTGTAGTAGGAGAAGCACTCTTCGGTCAAAAAGCCCCTGGCTATGCTTCCCTTAGGACGTGACATGTTGCGAACGTATCCGTTGATGACAACATTCCTCCTTTTGAATGGCATTATGCTATGCAGGAACGTCGGCCCGAGTTGGATGATATCCTCCACGATATGGAACAGCAGATGCCCCATAACATCGAAGAATGCGGGCGGGAAGTACATCTCAAGCACGCATAGTATCACCACGATCTCTTCCTGTAGCCTTCTGAGTTGCCTCACGCCAACCGACTTCCGAGAGATGACGTCGAAAAAGTTGCATATGCCAAATAGCATTTCACGGACGTGCGCGTCCATGATCCCATGGATTGCAACAGGAAGTATCTGCGTCATCAGCACGTGACAGTTGTGAGACCTCATCCCGCTGAACTTCTGCTTCGCTGAGTCTAGGTATCTGCTTATCTTCCCCGCTTAAACGTAAGGAAGTTTTACTCCTATGAGGCAGGTGAAAAACTGGTCGATCTCCTCCTGACTTAGAGTGAAGCATGCGGGAGGGTAGTCATTTCCGGTCTTCTTGGCCTTTTTGCCTTTGCGATGACTTTCCATGTCCTGCTTCACCTCATCATCATCATCATTAGTGTGAAGCTCCTCCCTGATGCCCATTGATTTCAAGTCTGCCCTTGCTGTCGGCCCGTCTTTGGTCCTCTCTGGCATGTTGAGCAGGGTACCAAGCAGACTCTCGCACACATTCTTCGTGATATGCATGACATTAAGGCTATAAGGCACACGGAGGATCTTCCAGTACAACAAATCCCAGAAAAAAGACCTCGTTTCCCATACCTTCAGTAGAGGCTCTGGCGCCTTTCGCTTCTTTCCCGGCTTTGGCGCCTTTTTCTTCTTTCCCGGCAGTGGGCAATCTTTCCAATTTTTCAACAACTCGTCTATTTGCTCGCCGCTCCTCGTACACGGGCGTCTTCAGGGTTCGATTTCACCATCGAACAGATCCTTGCGTTTTCTTCATGAGTCATCGTCGCGAAGCCACCTTCTCTGTCCCATGCACATGGTTTTCAAAGACCCGGGATCTCTATCTAGCTGGCGATACGTTGTGTCATCCATGCACCTGAGGCATCCAGAAAATCCGTGGACCACCTGCCCCACGACATATCCGTAACCGAGATAGTCTTGCACCGTCGTGAGCAGTGCGACTCTCATAGGGAAATATTCGTTCTCTGCAGCGTCCCATGTATTGGCTGGCATTTGCCACATCGTGTCTAGCTCCTCTTTCAGTAGCCCGAGATACAGATTGATGTCGTTCCCTGGTTGTTTCGGCCCTTCAATTAGCATACTCATGTGAATGTACTTCCTCTTCATGCACAACCAGGGGGGAAGGTTGTACATCCACACAAACACAGGCCAGGTGCTATGTGTGCTTCTCTAGCTGCCAAATGGATTGACTCCATCGGTGCTCGCGCCCAACACAATGTTCCTTGGATCATCCCCAAATTCTGGGTGTTCGAAGTTCAACGCATGCCACTGGCTCGCATCCTTAGGGTGACTCAGCATCTTGTCTTTTTTATTTATCTCCGGATCATTTCCGTCATATTCTCGCTTCTTCTCCTCCCTATCCATGTGCCAACGCAGGAGCTTTGCTAGCTTAGGGTCTGCAAAATACCTCTGCAGACAAGGAGTGATCGAAAAGTACCACACCACTTTTCTAGGAGCTTTCTTCCTCCTCTTGTATCGAGTGACGCCGCACACCTGACATATGGTAGACTCCGCATGCTCGTCCCAATAAATGATGCAATTGTTCATGCACAAATGGTATTTCACGTGCGGTAAATCCAGAGGACACACGATTTTCTTCGCCTCCTCGAAATTGGTCGGGCACTTGTTCCCCTTGGGAATACGCACATGCCAGAATGACATGTTCTCGTTGAAGCATGCACCGGTCATTTTGTGTTTTACCTTCATCTCCAGAGTCATGAGCGTTACTTTCAGGCGGGTATCCTCGGGCCTGCATGCTTCATAAAATGGAGTAACCACGTCTATCTCGAGTTGATCCATCTTGGCTTTCCCTCGGGCGGCAGCTCTTGCATTATCCGTCTGGTTGAGAAGCAACTCTTGAATATGAGGGTCATGCACCCAGCCCATTGAGGGTCCATCGTCGTCTGCTCCGGCATCTTCATCTTCATGATCATGCCCTTCGTCTGCTCCGGCATCTTCATCTTCATGATCATGCCCTTCGTCTGCTCCAGCATCTTCCTGATCATCATGTCCAGCATCTTCTACATGATGACTGTGTACTGCATCTACTTCGTGATCATGTCCTGGAGATTCTTCATCTTCTCGCCCGCCCTCGCCGTGGTTTTCTTGCTGCCCTTCCTCATATCTTCCCCGGCCCCCATGGATGACTTCATAATCATCTTCATCACCTTGCCACTGATAGCCATCCATGAAACCACGTAAGAGCAAGTGGTCCCGCACCTATACGGAATCCGGGTCCATAAGGCTCCTCAGCTTGCATCTTCAACATGGACATCTTATCTCCATCTCGTTCTTTTGAAGCATCTCAGCCTTCGCGGAGCTCAAGAACCTATTCATGATGCCTTCGGTCATTGTGCGGACCATGGTTGCCTGTGGGGTAGAGCAAAACCATATTTTAGAACAAAAAAAATTGGCATGACTATGCCTAAAAATAGGACAAAAAGGAAAGCATAGTGCCAAATTCTCGCGGAAATGGAAATGAATCAACATTCCGGCAAAATATTGGCAACTATCACATTTCAAATACCGGTACCTGCAAACACAAACATATGCAACACCACAAACATATGTAGATCTAGGCCATAAAAAGTGCATGTGCACGTTGTTGGAGGGAGAAAAAAGTAGATCTACAACATAAAGAAAGCTTTCCCCTTACTTACCTATCAAAAAAGGTAATTTAACTACTTAATTTGGGTGAATCTATGGTGCAAATGAGATGAGGAGGAGGAGGCAGACGAGACAAGCTTGGAGGAGGTGGTGGAGAGGATGAACTAGGGAAAGTGAGTGTGGTAGGTGGCTGTCCAAAATATCTAGCTGCTCTCAGGTTACCAATGGCGCACCACCTAATAATTCGCCATTAGTAACCCTGGTTACTAACGGCGCACCTGTTACGTGGTGCACCATTACTAGTTTTGAAAAAAAATATAATTGTTAGTAGTGGCGCACCATGGTTGTGGTGCGCCATTACTAGTTTGAACTAGTAATGGCGCACTGTACCCTGGTACACCATTACTAGTTTTGAAAAAAAGTAAAAAAAATTGTTAGTAGTGGCGCACAGAGAGTGTGGTGCGCCATTACTAGTTGGAACTAGTAATAGCGCACTGTGCCTTGGTTTGCCATTACTAGTTTTGGAAAAAAACTGTTAGTAATGGCGCACCATGTGTGTGGTACGCCATTAGTAATGAGGACACTAATGGCGCACCTGTCTCTGGTGCGCCACTGCTATATAGCAGTGGCGCACCACATACATGGTGCGCCATTAATGTCCATATTAGCTATAGCCCTTTTCCTTGTAGTGCACAATTCATCGAATCTCGACAAACACACCGCAAAAGGAGTTACATCAAATAGATCTCCAAGATGATCGAGGAGAACATTGTATTGAGATCCAAAGAGAGAGAAGAAGTCATCTAGGTAATAACTATGGACCCGAAGGTCTATGGCAAACTACTCACACATCATTGGAGAGGCTATGGTGTTGATGTAGAAGCCCTTCGTGATCGATTCCCCCTCCGGTGGAGCTCTGGAAAATGCCCCAAGATAGGATCTCTTGGGTATATAAGGTTGCGGCGGTGGAAATATGGTTTCGTGGTGCTACTGGCTGTTTTTCGGGTACATGGATATATATAGGAGGAAGAAGCAGGTTGGTGGAGCTGCGAGGGGCCCACGAGGGTGGGGGCGCGCCCAGGGGAGCAGGCGCGCCTCCCTGCTCATGGCTCCCTCGTTTCTTTCTTAATGTCCCCTCCAAGTCCCCTAGATCACGTTTGTTCCAAAAATAAATCTCCCAAATGTTTTATTCCGTTTGATATTCCTTTTCTGTGAAACACTGAAATAGGCAAACAAACAGCAATTTGCACTGGGCCTTGGGTTAGTAGGTTAGTCCCAAAAATAATATAAAAGTGTATAAATAATCCCATTAACATCCAAAACAGATAATATAATAGCATGGCACAATCAAAAAATTATAGATACGTTGGAGACGTATCAGCATCCGAAGCTGTACTAGGCATGGCTGTTGACAAAGTCGATCTTATCATCGCTCGGCTCCTGACAGTGCCAACGGCGGTAGCACTGTGCCCCCACTGTTGCTATGGGGCGACCACCTGGATGTGTTGTGGCGAAGGCACTCGAGGGCCAGCGGCTCTATCGGGCGCAGTGGCTTGGTCGGCCTGTCCCGGGGGAGGTGCCCGCGCCCGACCGCACCCGTGATGGGGGCGACCGGAGGGCAGCGGTTCACCCTGGTCCGAGCGTCGTTGCTGTGGTTGTGCCTGTCGGCGGGGGAGAGGGGCGCAGATAGAGTGCCCCCTCACCCATTGTAACGCCCTCGATGCGGCTATACCTCCCACGTGTCGAAGCACGACATAGAGTCATAACCGCATTGAAAGCAATGTCGCAAGTGAGGTAATCTTCACACAACCCATGTAATACATAAGGGAAAGAGATACATAGTTGTCTTACAATCGCCACTTCACACAAAACATGAATAAAGCATTACATCATCCAGATACAAACAAGGTCTGACTACGGAACCCAAAATAAAAGAAGACTACCCCAAGTGCTACACAGATCCCCGATCGACCCCAACTGGGCCCCACTACTGATCAACTGGAAACGGAACAACATAATGAACGAGATCTTCATCGAGCTCCTCCTTGAGCCGGGTTGCGTCACCTACACGGTTCAACGGCACCTGCAAGCTGGTTTTGGAAGTATCTGTGAGTCACGGGGACTCAGCAATCTCACACCCTCGTGATCAAGACTATTTAAGCTTATAGGAGGGGTAACAGGTATGAGGTGGAGCTGCAGCAAGCGACTAGCATATATGCTGGCTAACATATGCAAATGAGTGCGAGAAGAGAAGGCAAAGGCACGGGCGAACAACTATGATCAAGAAGTGATCCTAGAACAACCTACGTCAAACATTACTCCAACACCGTGTTCACTTTCCGGACTCCACCGAGAAGAGACCATCACGATTACACATGCAATTGATGCATTTTAATTAAGTTAAGTTTCAGGTTTTCTACAACCGGACATTAACAAATTCCCATCAGCCCATAACCGCGGGCACGGCTTTCAAAAGATCAATCCCTGCAGGGGTGTCCCAACTTAGCCCATCACAAGCTCTCACGGTCAACGAAGGATATTCCTTCTCCCAGGAAGACCTGACCAGGCTCGGAATCCCGGTTACAAGACATCCTCGACAATGGTAAAACAAGTCCAGCAACACCGCCCGAATGTGCCGACAAATCCCGATATGAGCTGCACATATCCCATTCTCAGGGCACATTCAGATGAGCGCTCCATACAACTAAAACCAAACCTCAAGTTTCCCCGAGGGGGCGCTGCACAGGGCTCTAGTTTGGACGAACACTCAGAGGAGCACTGGCCCGAGGGGTTTAAATAAAGATGACCCTTGAGTCCGCGGAACTCAAGGGAAAAAGAGGCTAGGTGGCGAATGGTAAAACCAATGTTGGGCATTGCTGGAAGAGTTTTATTCAAGGCGACCTGTCAAGGGGTTCGCATTATAACCCAACTGTGTAAGGAACGCAAAATCCGGGAACATAACACCGATATGACGGAAACTAGGGCGGCAAGAGTGGAACAAAACACCAGGCATAAGGCCGAGCCTTCCACCCTTTACCAAGTATATAGATGCATTAATTAAATAAGAAATATTGTGATATCCCAACAATAATCATGTTCCAACAAGGAACAAACTCCAATCTTCACCTGCAACTAACAATGCTATAAGTGGGGCTGAGCAAAGCGGTAACATAGCCAAACAACGGTTTGCTAGGACAATGTGGGTTAGAGGCTTGACATGGCAATTGGGGAGGCATGATAAGCAAGTGGTAGGTATCGTAGCATAGGCATAGCAAAGAGAATGAGCATCTAGCAAGCAAAGATAGAAGTGATTTCGAGGGTATGGTCATCTTACCTGAAATCCCGCAAGGAAGAAGAACGAGTCCATGAAGAAGACAAACGGATGAAGTCGAACGGATCCTCACGAACGCTACGTTATTGGAACCAACCCGAAGAAGCAACATCGGAAAGAAGCACACAACATAGTAAACAACCAACACATGAACATGGCATGATAGGCGGGATGCGATATGTAATGCATATGCATGATTTGGAAAGCAATGATTGAACCTTGCCTCAACATGGAAATCCAAGATTGCCACTGGAAATAGGAGTTGATTTCGGTTGAAATCGATATAAATATCACCGGAATCGGATGCACGGTTTGGAAATGGCAAGCAAAACAAATATGGCACCGGTCTGCCATAATCAGCAAGTAACCATCTAAATGCATCAAAATAAATATGCTACTGCCCTCAAACATAGCAACAAAATACATGGCAGGGATCCACTCATGATGCTTGACAAAAGATGAACACTTAGCTATGGCTAATTCACACAATAGCAGGTTCAAACAAGCATGGCAAAAGTGTAAAAGATAACAGGTTTTAGACTTTGTGAAATTAACACCATATCAGGAATTTAACATCAGGAAGCCATGTTTAGAGCATGAAAACTACATGCTACAGGAACATATCATGGCAAAGCAAGGCATGGAATGAAGCTACTCAAAGCATATAACAAAAGTCCCTTAGTAACCATAAGGCAAAAGGGATCGGAAAATACAACTGCAAGCATGTGAACATAGCAAAACCATAAACAGATTCAGACCTAGTGAAAACTGGAGCATGGCAAAACAGATATCAAGTAGGCATGTTTACGAGCTCGATGCACTCACTACGAGGCATTGCATGACAAACTAAGCATACACCCAGCAAGTAGACATGGCATAGAAGCTAGACATGGCAAGAACAACAACATACCATGCACGGATCAACAACAACAAGCTCGGTAAAATCGGTAAACATGTTAGCAATCTGCTAGGAACATTTTATAGCAAAAGTAGAGCTCGATTGTCTCAATCTAGGGTGCTCCATAAATGCAAAAAAATACATGGATGGATAGAGCACAACATTATCTACAAAACAACCTTACTGATCATGCTCAAAAGAGGCACATATCACTAGGAAACAACATGAACATATGGCATAAAAACAAAAATAGGACAAGGACTTAGTGAAATTCTAAGTCCCTGAAATCAGCATCATTGAGTAAGCTACTTTGCATGCTTGTGAATTCTAAGACCCTAAAATCAGCATCATTGAGTAAGCTACTTTGCATGCTTGTGATAGTCACCACAAAGATCACAAAAATACATGGCATACACCCCTGTAAAGATGTCATGGCATACATCAAAACACATGTAGAGCTCAGGATCATATCATGCACACATTAATCATGGCAAAAATGACAAAATGGCATTTGCTGAAACTAATCTGAAACTATCATCACATAGCCCTCTTCCAACAGTATTTCGGGCATCAAGATGAGCTCAAATGAAAATGATGCAATGAGATGAAATGATGTACTCGTCGAGACGAACATTTTGATATGCTACACGCACAAATCGGAGCAACGGTGACGAAGTTATGATGCGAAGAAAATGCCTGAAAATACTGAGGACTTAGAGAAATATACCCTCACGAAAAAAATACACCGGACCGAAGGAAGTGGGCCGGCGGGGAGGCTAACGCTGGGCCATGGCGAGGCGGGCCTAGGAGGAAGTCAACGTTGCCGAGCAGGGGGTCGGCTGGATCGGGCTCCTCCCGATCCATGGCGGCGGCGGCGGCGCTAGAGGACTCCGGCGAGGTCCGCGGTGGCCGGTGAAGATGTTCGCCGGCGGCAGCGGAGGCCGGAGTAGGGGGCGACCGCGGGCGAGCTCGGACGGCGGCTTCGGTGGCACTCATGTGGAAGCCGGGGTCGGTGGGAGGCGCGCGGTGGTGCTGGAGCTTGACGGCAGCGGTGGCTCGCCGGAAAAGGCGAGAAGCGGCGCAGCGGTGGGGAGGCGCGCGACGGCGTAGATCCGGCGGGCGGCGGAGCTTCGGAGCGGGAGGCGTTCGCGATCCAGGCTGCAGTTCAAGCCCGGGCGGGCCGGATCTGGGCGCCGCGGGACCGCGCGATGGAGGAAAGGGGCGGGGCCAAGTGGCATCGCTAGAGTGGTGGAGGGCGCCGGCGGCGCTGAGGTGGCGGCATCTATTTCATCGGAGTGAGGTGGCAGCGGGATGGACGCATCCGGCGGCGGGACGGACATGTCGGGCGACGTGCGGGGGAAATCTTAGGGTTTCATCTGCGCCGAAATGGAGGGGGAGGCACCTATTTATAGGTAGAGGGAGCTAGGAGAGTCCAAATGAGGTGCGGTTTGTGGCCACACGATCGTGATCGAACGGCCTAGGTCATGGAGGAGGTTTAGGTGGGTTTTGGGCCACTTTGGAGGGATGTTGGGCTGCAACACACACGAGGCCTTCTCGGTCCCTCGGTTAATCGTTGGAGAATCAAACGAAGTCCAAATGGCACTAAACTTGACAGGCGGTCTACCGCTAGTGAACCAAGGCTGCATGACAAGTCTCGGTCCAATCCGAAAACGTTTAACACCCGCATAAGAAAAGAGGTAGAAAGGGACACCGGGTGACATAGGAGCGCCGGATTGCCAAACATACAATGGGGAAAATGCTCGGATACATGAGACGAGCACGTATGCAAATGAAATGCACATGATGACATGATATGAAATGCATGACATGTAGGCACATGACAAGGCAACACAGCGAAAAACTGGACGACACCTGGCACATCGGACTCGGGGCGTTATACCCATACCTTCAGGAGCATGGCCGTCGGGGTGTTGTTGATGCTACTCTCCTCTGGCAGCTCTTGCTCTCCTCTGGCCGCGGGGGAAGTGGTGATGGCGCTGCCTGCTCTGGCAACTTCCCCAGTACCGTCCACATCCTCATGCGCTTCTGCGCCCCCCGTAGCGTTGGAAGCCACATGCGGCGGAGCCTTTGAGGTGGATGGGTTTGCTGCGGGACCTGGCTTCTTCTTGGGCCCCATGGTCGATGGCGCCATCGAAGATGACGATGGAGATGAAGATGACGCGTTACGCACGCCTTCAGGTTCGCTCAAGCGAGCCCCCAACCTAGCACACCAAAGATGCCGCGGGAAACCATGGCCACCTATGGGACCAGGAGGTCCCTTGCGGGTTTGGCGGGGGGCGACGCGTTGCACAAAGAGTAGACCAACATGGGACAACATGACAGAGATCACGCAGACAATTTACCCAGGTTTGGGCCACCGTGAGGCGTAAAACCCTACTCCTGCTTTGGTGGATTGATGGTGTAAAAGGTGGTGGTGAGCGTAGTACACTTGCCCGGCAGGGGTCGCCTTGGGGCAACAGCGACTACGCACGTTTGTGGGTGTGAGTTATCCAACCTTCTAACCCTTTCTATGGTTGCCACGGGCCTCCTTTTATAGATCAAGGAGTAACCACAGTGGCAAAGTAGTCATTACGCATTGATAAGATAGCAAACAATGCTATGATACCTAACTCTGTGGGCTGACAGGGTGATGCACCGCTTAGCGTCACATCGTGGGTTTCCCGGCAAAGCTTGCCGGGCTATCTCGCAAGCTTTGCGTCTGTTCTTTTGACACGTTGCAGGACGGGTGTCATCTGAGGGTTTGTCCTGTAGGAAATGGCTTCCATGTGGCGAACGGCTGCCACTTAATCACTTTGCGGCTTGACACCACACTGGTCAATGACGTGGGTCGTGGTGGAGTGGTTGGTGAGGTGGTTCTGCCCTCGTGATCCCCGGCAGGCCCTGCCGGGACACCCTGGTTGTCTGCTTCTGGGGTGGCCTTGCCCCCTGCTGGGCTAGCCTGTCCGGCAAGGGAGGCTTTCCTCTTGATGATACCTTGCTTCTCTGGCTTGATCTTGTCCCTTATGATCTGCATGTTAGTCCTTCAAATCTCTTGGTTTCATGTACTATGACTTGGGCTGGAGCTTCGATCTCGTTCCCGTTCCGATGCATAGTCTGGGCAACAAACCTAGGGTTTGTGGCACCGACACATATACACATAGAAATGAGTGGAGAAAGACACTAGAACATGTCTTCAAGGGCATGAGAGAAGAGGGATTACTTGCAATATCCATAACACAAGTTACTGAGGCCACTATACTCTCTTGAAAGGCATGAGATCTAAAATCTTGCATTTCCTACAGCTAGCATTGATGTTCATAAAGTAGTTGTACGTAATCTATAAGAAATTAGAGTTATGTGCAATAATCATATGTATGTCAACCTCTCCCATGTTTTGGTCAAAAGAGCAATTTAGAACCGTCATTTGGCACACAAAACCACCGAGAAAGTTGTACTACTGGCACTAGTAATGCGTGTTAGATGAAAAAACACGATCAAGATCGCCAAAAAGATCATGAAGAAGATATATTACCTAGACTTGCTTAATGAGGGATCCTGGAGAGGGGGGCTTGGACAGGCCGATGGCCTTGAGCTTGTATGTAGTAGTCTCGGTGGGGTGCTTGTGCTTCTTCGTACCCTCAGCCTTGACGGTTTTGGCCAGGTCCATAGACATCACTTTGGCCGGTGCTCCGAGGTCCATCAAGAAATTGTCAAATAGACATAAAAGAAAAGAACCCATAATCACAAACCCAGAAGAAGAACAGAGAGGGAGTTATAGGATCAGTCTCGGGGTTGCAACACCGGGCCTTGGCCAGAAGCAACACCATTGATGTGCTCGCCTTTCCTTCTTTGTGAGAGAAGAACAATGGCATAAGCGCATAAGGGTTTTCATGAAGAAATGAGGAAAAAAGATGAGGGAGAAGCGAGTTGGGGTTTTCTTTAAGAGAGGAAGATGAGGGAGAAGAGTGAAATGATGGTTTCTTCGTCTGTCCAACTTACTGCTGGAGAGGTGGGGGTTTTGTGATCTGACGGCTCATTGGGCATTACTGCGGCGCTTCAACCGGTGTAGTCTACTATGCAGTTGTGCACTCTAGTACAGAGTAATTTAGTGCATGGCAAGTGGACACCGATGCTGGCTGTCCTACACATCGGTGCAAGTGAGTAGCAAGATTCCCGATGACCATCGAGGAGGGTCCACATGGTAGAGCATGTCCACTGTTTTTGAAGGAAAAATTATTACAACAAGCATTTTTTCTCTTACGACGGAGGAGTGCAAAACACGATAGATACTTGAACTTAAACAGTACTCCTACTACTAGCCATGTGCGGTGGTTCATACGTCAGTACATATAATATTGTTGCTAGTGTAGTAAGATATGACGATAACAAATGATGTTATGCGGATGTCAACTATATGAACAGTAAAGTAACATACCCCTTCTTTGACTGTCCGGTCGATAATGAACATTGAGATCAATGCTAACAAAACTAGGTCTACGGTGCACGGAGAGTACGATGCTACAGTAATTCACGAAACATGAACCGTATGAAGCACGAATCATTGTTGGGCAGGGTGTATGAAGGGTGCAAGGGAGCAAAAGTTCCCTTCTCGACCCACTTTTGGGTATTTGGCAGTGTGCATGAAGGGTGCATGAGTCCACACTAGTAGGTTAACACAAATACACTAGGAGCATGCATGAAGAGGGGAGCTGAGATGAGCATGCAAAAAGAGGGAACAACTTTATTGAGATGAGAATGCAACCAAACACACCCACACACTTTGTGCTACAATGACTAATCTGCACTGTCTGAGTTTGATCCAACAGTCATGTTGTGCCGAGACATGCCCATCCAGAGGACGCCCAAATATCACTGAAGTCCCTCTGCTTCTCAAGGTGCATGGCGTTGGTGATGCAGGGTGCCACCACCCATAGAGCGCACCCCAGGTCAATGGGGGCAGCTCGTCAAAGACGGCGTCCAATGGCACAAATGGATTCCGGTGACGAATCCCCTAGAGGATTCACCTGGCAACGGTGACGGTCGCCCGCAACCCCTCCTTGTCCAGCTCCGCCCCCATCATCGCGCGGAGATAGCTCAGCTCCTCGGAGATATATGTGAAGTAGGAGACTAGGTCAGGAAGCCGTGGCACATTGAAGTCGACGGGGTGGTCGAATGGGTTTAGCCCGACGATCGGCATGGTCGCACTGGCACGACGGTAGGCATCACGCAGCCGCAACACATGCATGACAACATGGTCCACCAAGTGGTTGAGCCGATCCTGGACCTCATCACGATGGGCCCGCACGCGCTCTAGCCGACTCGCCTGACCGCCTATCGTATCTCCCGCTTTATACAGCAACGCTGCCGATGCCTCGAGCATCTTTTTGGTGGACGCCTGCCGATTTTGAAGCTCCGTGAACTCCCGCACATAAAGGAGGAGCATGGCACTTCTCTCCTCCTTGAGCTCACGGAGCTCCATGTCCTTGGCCCTGAGCTCCACATCCTTGTCCTGGAGCTCCTGTGTTAGGCGCCTCACCTCAGACTCCGTGATCTGGTGCGCTACCATGGAACCATGTAGAAGCAATGGGGAGAGTCAGCAAAGGGGGCGAAATGGCTAAAAGGCAATGCAATCTACGGGAAGGCAGATTTAGCCAACCAAGGAGCGGGGTGAATCTTTTGGTTTTCACCATGGGAAAACATCAGTCGACGACTTTTCACATCAGGGAGCAGTGGGTTTACAGGTAGAGTCGTCATGACTAATTGCCGATGCGCTTACTCCCATCAACAAAAAAAATAAAAATCATGTCCCGCCTGCCGCACCCAAAGACCAGAGCAACGCCGTAGTGGATTTATAAATTTACCTGCCGGCAAGGAGAGAAAAAACGGGTGAAAAAACAAATGTGGCGGCGGCCTAGTTAATCGATCGCACTTGCCTAACTAGCTAGCCACCGTGCTTCATTGATGTACTCGCCAGGAAAAGTGGGCTTTTGTGATTTGATGACTCATTTACTTGCTTCGGCGCTACGACCGAGCAGGACCCAGAAAACCCACGGTAGGGCGTCCCATGTCTGGGCAAGGAAGAAAATATGTGTGCACCACCCGACAAGACCGAGAAACCGCACGGTAGGGTGTGCCACGTCTCGGCATGGAGGGAAAATGTGCGTGTAAAAATACATTGTATCAAATGTACTACCAATGATTCGACCTTGGGACCCAGCCAGTCGGTCAAAAATACCCCACTAGCCACATAGCTTCATCATGCTAACATGGCACGGAGGATAGGTGTGGTTAGCTCCATCTCGACTAGCCACAACGTCCCTTGTTCTAGGCGATTCTTCTATTTCCCAAGCATTTTTTAGTTATAATAACACCAAGGCAAGCTCGCGCCACTCTTCATGTGTGCCCGCGCATCTAAAGGTTCATAGATCGAGATGATAGAGATCACAGACATTGTACCCACCAGTAAGTGTGTCAACGGTCATGCACGTGTTGATGAGCCACTCACTCTACTCTACTCAACGTAATACTGTATAAAATCAAGTTACGCGACAAAGCCAACAACCATTGTGGTTTTAGGCTATCGACATACGCTTTGTAGTCCAGGTTACCAGTTCGAATCTCGTCTTTCAGATTTGTTAGTTTTAGGTCCAAATTTAATCAATGACAAGTGGGACCCCCGTGTGTTGTTCTGATATTACGGTGTAGGATGATTTTTTTGCACAAACACTTTGTGTAGTTAGACAAGTTACGCCACCAGTTACACGTATTTTGCAAGTTTAGGAACAAAAGCGACAATGGCATAGAATATCACATGCCCCCCATAGCTTAGATGCTATGGTTATACAAGTTTTTACGTCGTTGGATCTGAAGTCTAATGTCTTGGTAGTAGTCTTTGTAATTATGCGCAATTTCCAAACTCTCCAAGGTTTTTTTTTGCAAATAGAACATTTAGGACTTGTCTGTACTGCTGCATCTTGGATTCAACAGCTCCCAATAGCTCATATTAGGTTCTCCCTGCAGCTTAATTAGCCACTACGGTGATATGAGCATCTAGGTCGTATGATCTTTGATCAGATGACACATGTACTTTTTGGGCAATTCCCAAAATCTTTGAGGCCTATATTGCAAAAACATCCAAACATAACTATGAGCCGTTAGATCTCCGGGGAACTTGTATCACCATAGAATCTATCATGTGGGAGCACCTCATATTCTCCTGTGCGAGAAAACATCAGGTGCTCTTGCAACTTCGATGCTATGGTGATACGAGGTTCGAGGCCGTTCGATCTAAGATCCAATGGCATCTGAGCAGTCTTTGTGCTTGTGAGCAGTGCCCGAACTCTTTGAGTATTTTCTGCAAAAAAATATTCAAACCACCAAGGAGTTGTCGGATCACATATCCAACGGCTCCGAAGAGCTTGTATCACCAAAGCATCTAAGGTGTGGTATGTAACACCCACAATGTGGCTATATCTCCCACGTGTCGGGGCACAACTTAGAGGCATAGTCGCATGGCAGTTTTGTCGCAAGAGGGGTAATCTTCACACAATCCCATGTACTGAATAGAAAGGGATAAAGAGTTGGCTTACAATGGCCACTTCACAAAATACATAATTAATCCATACATCATCCAAGGTACAATCAAAGACCGACTACATCCAAAAAAGGAAGATAAACCCCAAATGCTAGATCCCCGATCGTCCCAACTGGGCTCCACTACTGATCATCATGAAACGAAACATAGTAACGACCCAGATCCTCGTCGAACTCCCACTTGAGTTCGGTAGTATCACCTACACTGGTATCCTCGGCACCTGCAACTTTTTGTAAGTATCCGTGAGTCACGAGGACTCAACAATCTCACACCCGCGAGATCAAGACTATTTAAGCTTAAGGGTAGGAGAAGGTAGTGAGATGGAGCTGCAGCAAGCACTAAGCATATATGGTGGCTAACATACGCAAATAAGAGCGAGAAGAGAAGCAACACATGGTCGAGAATCTAGAAGTGATCAAGAAGTGATCCTAAAACTACTTACGTCCAAGCATAACACAAGGCCGTGTTCACTTCCTGGACTCCGCCGAAAAGAGACCGTCACGGCTACACACGCGGTTGATTCATTTTAATTAAGTCAAGTGACAAGTTCTCTACAACAGGATATTAACAAATTCCCATTTGCCACATAACCGCGGGCACGGCTCTCGAAAGTTTATACCCTGTAGGGGTGTCCCAACTTAGCCCACCACAAGCTCTCACGGTCAATGAAGGATATTCCTTCTCCCGGGAAGACCCGATCAGTCTCGGAATCTCGGTTACAAGACATTTCGACAATGGTAAAACAAGATCAGCAAAGCCGCCCAATGTGCCGACAAATCCCGATAGGAGTCGCATGTATCTCGTTCTTAGGGCACACCGGATGGGCTAGATGTCGGGTTGTCATAGACCCCGGTTACCCAGGGGGCTCCGGACATCACCCAATTTGGACCAACACTCAGAGGAGCACTGGCCCGGGGTTTAAATAAATATGACCCTTTAGTCCGCGGGACCAAAGGGAAAAGGCTTAGGTGGCAAATGTTAAAACCATGGTTGGGCCTTGCTGGAGGAGTTTTATTCGAAGCGAACTGTCAAGGGGTTCCCATAACACCCAACCGCGCAAGGAACGTAAAATCAAGGAACATAACACCGGTATGACGGAAACTAAGGCGGCAAGAGTGGAACAAAACACCAGGCAAAAGGTCGAGCCTTCCACCCTTTACAAAGTGTATAGATGCATTAGTGTAAATAAGAGATAATAGTGATATCCCAAAAATATCCATGTTCTAACATGGAACAAACTTCAAATTGGAAAAGCAAGAACATAAAGCAAGAACACAAGCAATGGAACAACAATCAATCACGGTGCAATGCACAAGCAACATGATGCAATACATGGCATGATATGCAATGCTTATGCGCGCTCTGGAAGGGAAATAATGATCAAGGCATCAAATTGGAAATCCAAGTATGCCATTGGAAAGATGAGATTATTTCGGTTGAAATTGATATAAAGATCACCGGAAACGGATGCACGGTTTGCAAATGGCAAGCAAAACAAGAATGACGCAAAACTGCGATTAACAACACGATGCCACTTAGAATGCAACAAGGAACTAAGCTACTGCGGTCCAACATAACAAAAAAGCATATGGCAGTGATCTACAAGAAATGCTTGACAAAACATGAACACTGAGCTACGGCTAAATCGCACTATAACAGGTTCAAACAAGCATGGAAAAAGTGCAAAATATATCAGCTTCACAGATAGTGAAAATACTAACATGGCAAAAACAACATCAGGAAGCACTGTTTAGACCTAGCAAACAATGGAAAGTAAAGACATGGCATTATTCTACTAGAAGCATAGATCAAAAGTCCCTTACTGAACATGAGCCCAAAGGGCACACAAGATATGATGGCACCCACATAAACATAGCACGTTTTATTAACAGTTTCAGACTTAGAAGAAAAACAGAGCATGGCATAAACAGATTTATGACAGTGACTTTGCGAGCTCATTCCACTCACCACAAAGCATTAAATGACAACATAAGCGTACCAATAGCAGGATGACATGTTCGTGAAGCTAACCATAGCAAGATCAAAGTTCATAGCATGCATGGATCACTAGCAACAACCATGGCAATATTGATTAACATATTAATAATCTGCAGGAACATTTTATAGAAAAAGTAGAGCAAGAAAAGGACATGCTAGAGCACTCCATAATTTCAAACAGGGGCATGCATGGATAGAGAATAAGCACATGTTCAATACATCCTTAATGAAGTATCCCAAAATAAGCATCGATCTCAATGTAGCATCAAGTTTACATGGCATCAAAATAACAGCAGGAAACGACAACAAAATCCTAAGTCCCTGAAAACCGCAACATTATGGAGCCTACTTTGCATGCTTGTGCTAGTAACCACACAGATCACAAAAATACAAGACTTGCACCCCTGTAAAGACGACATGTTGTAGTTCAAAACACATGTAGACCTCATGTTCATAGAATGCACACATCAAATGCAACAAAAATGACAAATCACCATGTCCAAATGAGGTGCAGTTTTCGCCCACACGATCGTGTTCCGACGGTGGAGGACATGGACATGGTTTGAATGTGTTATTGGGCTGTTTTGGAGGGGTGTTGGGCTGGAACACACAAGGGGCTTTTGTGGTTACCCGGTTAACCGTTGGGGTACCAAACAGCCCCCAAATGGAACGAAATTTGACAGGCGGTCTACCGGTGGTGTACCAAGGCCACTTGCCAAATCTTGACTCATTCCGAGAATGTTTAAACTCGCGCTCACGAAAAGAGACAAGAGGGGTGCGCCTGTGCATGTGGGAGTGTCGGATTGCGAAGGGGACAACGGGGAAAATGCTCGGATGCATGAGATGAACACAAATGCAAATGCGATGCACATGATGACATGATATGAAATGCATGATATGGACAAAAATCAAAACGAAGACAAAAACCCAACCACGAAGGGTATCTCATAACTCAAAGCCGAAAATGGCAAGAGTCGGAGTTACAAATATGGCAAGTTACATCCAAGGTGATACATGGTAGCACATTATATTCTTACATACAAGAGAATATGTGGTCCGCCCTCATCATAGGTGCTACGGTTATACGAGCTTCGAGATCATTGGATATGGGATCTAAGGGCATCTGAGTAGTTTTTCTACAAATTATGTGCAATTCTAAAACTCATTAAGGTTTCCTGTAAAAATACTAAGACATCTTGTGAGCTGCTATATCTCAGATCTACAAGCTCCGAGGAACTCGTATAAACATATAGCATCTAAGGTGTGGGGGCACATGATATTTTCCCGGGGAGGGGGGTGCACAACCCATCGGTGTTTGGGAGGGTGGGGACTAATATAATGTTCAAAAATTATAATCTAAACACTTTTAAACAGAGCTTCACAATTTTATCTAAGGTCGAGGGGTTACCCCCCGATAATCTACATAGCTCCGCATATGCAAGAGGTGTAGTGTGAGTATCTATGTGTGAGAGAGACGACGCGAAAAAGCAAGGTCAATTGAGTCATTTATAGAGGGACATATCGAGTGAGTGTTGCCTAGCGTACACTTAAATGTTAATGAAGATACACCGAGATATCGTGCGGCGAAGCTTTGGTGAGGCCTGGAGGGAGATAATTACCAATAGAGTGTCTTAGAATGTTCTTGTATTCATGTTTCTATGTGTGGTCATATGCTTGATACATACAAAGTTTTCACACCACCATACCGTTCATCTTTTAAATTTGAATTTGAATGAAAAACTTACTAGGGATACCATGAAATGTGAAATCCACATTGAGATCACTATATCACAAACTCACTCTAATTCAAGAACTTGTCATAAATCAATTATCGTGCCTTTTGGAATGGCCAAGGAAAATATGGGCATTGTAATATATAAAGATTCGTTTGGCCATTTAAAATATTCCTTTCGTATTCTCGAATGGTTGCACCCTATGGCGTACCAGCTAGACCCCGGCTCATGTTGATCCTAACAAAAAGACATGGGCTTGTGTCCTTCTGGTGGCGTTCGTGGTACGCACATTATCCAACCCCAACCACTCGAGCCTCCACTCAAGCCTCCGCGTTTCGAGTAGAAATATCTGGCGGCCAGAATTCCAGGCCTAGGAAATTTCCCTCATGCCCCCGGTCCATAATGACTACTGATGAAAAATGGAGGGATGCTTTAGTAACTAGACCATATTACCTACCATGCCAAGCATGGTTCCATTCCCTCGGTCGCCGCTACCCAAGGTCACCCATCAACTCCATTGCCTAGTACTAATAGTACTACACCAGGATGAGCACAGAATTGAGCCCCATTTGGTCGTTCCTAGTACTAGAGTTACTATATCAGGCAACACACTGGTACGGAGGGATTATCCTTTTACTCTGCATACATAACTTGTCTAAAGTCTAATTAAGCAAAATGTTTGACCAAATCCTTTCTTAAGAAATATTAACATCTACAACAGTAAAGATGTATCAGTTGAAAATTTATTTCATGATGTAGGTTATGATATTGTTTCGAATCCTGGATTTTAAATTTCAGAAAATCCAAAAGTGACCTAGAAATCATGAAACTAAGCATGGTCTCGTGATATGGCACAAATATGTTGTCATATTTTTTTTTGTTCAATTTGAGACAAGCTGCTTATGAAAAGTTGCACAAATGAAGAGCCAAGGTATTTTGGAACGAAGACCTGTCACGTTAACGCGAACAATTTCACTATTCAAACCTTGGTCATTTACGTGCCACCACGAGTCCCGCGAGCAGACCGTTGGATCTACTGACCGGGAGGCGTGCGAGCAGGCCACTGCACAGGCTCACCGGGAAGCGAGCCCTTTGACAAAGCTCTACCGCCCAAGTTCGTCCCAACTGCCCCGACTTTTAATGGCGCCGGTGCCGTAGTTTCCCCTGCACTACCCGGTATCGCTACAATCTTCATTGGTCCTCTCCGATTCTCCTGTCGTCTACGTCCAACCAACTTGATCTAACTGTATGCCATGCCGCATCATGATGGGCTGCCCTTAGTCTTCCATTTTCCTGAGGAAGACACTCAGCCGGAGTCTCAACAACATAAGGCGCTTTGGGACGAGCTTGAACTGGCCTTGTGGGAAGACGCCAAGCCTCTCCCTACTCCCATTCCAGCTCTAGTCGCCCCAACTGTGTCAGCGCCCATCCCCGTGGCATTGATGGGTTGGGAGCCGCACATTCTCGCCAAGCTTGATGCCACGGGGTTTCACGAGGTCCCCGTCGACTTTCACACGCTCGTGCCCCTGCCAGCGCATGTGCCTGCGCGTGCACTGACGCGCGCGCCCGTGCCGGTGCCCGTGCACATGAATGTCTTTGTCGCGCCGGTGCGAGTGCCCCCTCATAGGGATGGATCGCCGCCGTCGACCGCTACCTTGCACCAATGCCAGTTGCCTCCTTCTGCCAGTTGACTCGCTCATGGAGACTGAAGTCCAGAATATTCCGACCTTCCTTAAAGCTAGGGCCAACATCCACGAGTACGCCAACAACGGAGCAAGATGGTGTCGCCGTCGGTCGGTGGCCCAATGACACACAAAGCATGGCAGAGGAGCCTCTTCCCACCGCAAGACGCCCCCACCACTGTCGCGTAATATAATTTTGCCATGAAAAACGTTCAGATTGCCATGCTTTAAAATCTGAACATATGGGATTTATCATTTCCATTTATTCTAGTTTGATCATTGTATGAATGTAAAGTCGGAGTCAGACTGAATGAAATCTATGGTTTGATCAATTGAATGTTCTGCTACAGCCGTACCAAATTAAATATAAAATGTTATGAAGCCACATGTATTCCTTCTCATCGCAAACATTTCATATGAAATACCATGCCAATTCCTAATATTTTTTAGGGAAGTCAATTCCAAATACTTGTTGGGCACAATGAGTCCCCTTGTTCGAGCACTGGGCGATACATCTATCTATCCACATATATATTTAATTATTACAGATTAGTAGATAAATAGTACTACAACTAGCCTAACTTGTCCGTCACGGTCACTTTTGTTCCTAAACTTTTTACACGTATAATACTACTAGTACGTGAAACTGGTGCCGTAACTTGTGAACACATCCAGATATGTTGCTACAA
Source organism: Triticum aestivum (assembly GCF_018294505.1). Lineage (NCBI taxonomy): Eukaryota > Viridiplantae > Streptophyta > Magnoliopsida > Poales > Poaceae > Triticum > Triticum aestivum. The sequence goes on from NC_057806.1 coordinate 203,239,969, forward strand.
CAAAGAGTGAAAACAAACGTTGCTACTATGTTGCCTATTGACGTGTGGCTTGAAGGCCATGGTCGCATGTTCAATCCTCGTCCTTTTTAATTTATATATGGGTCCAAATTTGTTCATTGATAGGTGGGCCCCTCGGTGAGTAATTGGTAGCACTTTAATTTTTGGGTCAAAATTTGTTCCATTACAGGTGGACTATCGGTGTGTAGTTTGTAGCTTATTCGTAATAATTAATATAACAACGGAGTTTTTTGCAAAAATATCATGGTACGACTTGGAAGGTGAGAAAGGGTGTCGAGACAGCGGTGATCGAGCCAGAGGGAAATCAACTCGGGGAGGTGCGGGGTTGCATGGTGTTTGGAGTAGTTGTGGGCCGAATGCTACGAAAATATAATCTAAACCTACCAGAATAAATGACTTCACAAATTAATCCAATGTTGGATTCCCCTCGCAATGTAAATATCCCCGGCTCTGCCAGGGATGGATAGGTAGCTTCAACGTGTGGAAGATACGGCGTGGGAAAGCGAGGCCAATTGAGACATTGATAGATAGAGAGACAAAGTGAGTGTGGTCTGGCATTCGTTGAAAAGATATATATGCTCTGGAGAGATATTGTCCGATTGAGCTTTTGTGGAGGGTGAGTGTCGGTGTCAAAACTGGCGGATCTCGGGTAGGGGGTCCCGAACTATGCGTCTAAGGCGGATGGCAACAGGAGGAAGGGGACACGATGTTTTACCCAGGTTCTGGCCCTCTTGATGGAGGTAAAACCCTACATCCTGCTTGATTTATTCTTGATGATATGAGTATTACAAGAGTTGATCTACCATGAGATCGGAGAGGCTAAACCCTAGAAGCTAGCCTATGGTATGATTGTATGTTGTCCTACGGACTAAAACCCTCCAGTTTATATAGACACCGGAGGGGGCTAGGGTTACACAAGGTCGGTTACAAAGGAGGAGATATCCATATCTGTATTGCCGAGCTTGCCTTCCACGCCAAGTAGAGTCCCATCCGGACACGAGACAAAGTCTTCAATCTTGTATCTTCATAGTCCAACAGTCTGGCAAATGGATATAGTCCGGCTGTCCAAAGACCCCCTAATCCAGGGCTCCCTCAGTAGCCACTGAACCAGGCTTCAATGACGACGAGTCCGGCGCGCAGTGTTGTCTTCGGCATTGCAAGGCGGGTTCCTCCTCCGAATACACCACAGAAGAATTTGAATACAAGGATAGTGTCCGACCCTGCAAAATAAGTTCCACATACCACCGTAGATAGAATAATATTTCCACAAATCTAATCTGTTGACATGTTTCGGCAACATGACGTCATGTCGTGGCCCGGTGATTATTCGAACCGTTTCTTTTAACTAGCCCCGCACATAATGCGAGGCAGTTTCATGGCATGTCTTGTCAAAGCAGAGATCGTGTCCCCCTTATTACGGAATTCTCATCAATACGGGCGTGGGTAACCCAACCACCCCATCAATTACGGCGCTTGGGGGATAAGCGAGTTTTACCAGGCTAGTGGGGGCGCATAGTTTCGACCGCCCTTATAAATGGATAAGGTTTATCCTTTTCCTACCCACGGATTCTTCCTCCTTGCTCATCCATTCTCGCACACTCGAGCTCCAACGCCCAAGTCCACATCTTCTCCTCAACCTTCTCCAAACATGTCCGGAGCAGGAGGCAAGTGGATGGCTTCCTCCGTCACGGAGGGACACATCAAAAAGCTGCGCGGAGCCGGATACTTATCCGCGAATATCACGCATCGGCTGCCCGCTCTGGGGCAGATCGTCCCCACCCCGGAACCTCACGAGAGGGTAGTCTTCCTCCACCATTTCCTCCGCGGACTGGGGTTTCCCCTCCATCCATTCGTCCGCGGTCTCATGTTCTACTACGGGCTGGACTTTCATGATCTAGCCCCGAACTTCATCCTCAACATTTCGGCGTTCATCTTTGTGTGTGAGGCTTTCCTCCGCATCCGACCCCACTTCGGCCTGTGGCTGAAGACCTTCAATATCAAGCCGAAGGTGGTGGGAGGCCAACAAGCAGAATGCGGCGGAGCCATGGTGGGCAAGATGCCCAATGTTATATGGCTTGAAGGCTCCTTCGCCGAGACCATAAAGGGGTGGCAATCGGCATGGTTCTACATCACCGAGTCGCGCGACACCAACTGGGTGGCGGCCCCCGAGTTTCGATCCAGAATCCCCACATGGCTCACCTCCTGGAAAGAGAAGAGCCTATCCTGGGGTTCATCGGTGGAGCTGGACGGACTCCAGAAATGTATCCAGAATATGGCAAGCAAGAAGCCCAAGCTTGTCAACATATTCCAGGTCATGCTCATCCGCCGGATCCACCCGTGTCAACAACGGGATTCCAACTTGTGGGAGTTCGACCCAGCCTAGCACCAGACTCTGAGCGAGCTCTTAGACACGACGCACAAGGATGTCTAGAGGGTGCTGTTCAAGGGCGCCGAGGTCCCTCCCTCTCTCACCGAGGACCGTGGGCTAAGCGCGAAGTGCCTAGCGCATTCGGTGAGTTCTATACATCTGGTAGGATATTTATTTCCCCTAGCTTAATCATGTGCGGGGTCGGAGCTCCATGCCTTTGACAGGACTGGGTGGAGACTTCGGGGCGGTTAACTGTCCGGCCCCTCTGCCCAAAGACACTGCGGACACTCTCCTGACGGAGATGCTGACTCCGGCTCCTTACAAGGTGCCGGAGAAGACCAAGAAGGCCAAGGGAACCCAAAAGAGTTCCCGGCGCCAGGTGGTATCGGACTCATCGTCTGATAACTCCGTGGCGCACTCCACCCCTGAAGACGAGGAGGAAGATGAAGATGCTCCCCCTTCAGTCGGGGGAGACAAGAAAAGGAAGGCCGCCCTGACCGGGGGGCCGAAGGGTCCAAGGACGGGAGGACCCTCCTTCCAGACTACTCCACCACCGCCTCCGAAGGAAAAGACGAGTGGCTGCTTAGGTCCAAACCCCTGGCGAAGTTGTAAGTATTTGGATACCAGAGTAACTCATAGCATATCTTTGTCGCACTGCTTCACCTAACGCCGAATATGATTATGCACACCGCCCCAAGCCCGTATCAACGTATCTTCGTCGGGCGGCTCCTTGGACTCGTCAAACATGGATAGTGATCCACTTCCGACCGCCACCTCCCCTTGCCCTATGGACAATGCCAAGGTATTGTTTCAAGAGGCACCGGGTCGAGGGGAGACAATCCCGGAGGCGCCTCAAGGCGACCTTCCGGACTCTAGGAGCAAAGGGAGTAAGGCTCCCGAGGGCTCCGAGTTCGGTCCTCAGCCGAACACCGCGCCAGAATCTCCAGTGGTTCCGGACTCAGGCAGGCGGCCTCCTTCCAAAAGGGGAAAGATGCCTGTGTCGGTGACCTCTGCCCATCCAGGGGCACCGGACAATCTGCTGGGAGCGCTTCGCAGCGCTTCCATCGACGAAGAGCACCGCACTATTATGAGTGCGGTGATCCAGAAGGTTCAGTCCACCAAGAGCGGACTGACTGAAGCCTGTGCCAGCCTTCTAACAGGCTTTGAGGTAAGTATTTGAAATATAGGAAAAATATTACCGCATAGACAGTAGCCCCTGATGCTCTGTTCGGTGTTCACAAAGAAAAGCCGAATAGAGGATCAAACAATATCGCAGGAGTCTAATATAAGTATGTCTATATGCGTATGCAGGCTTCGCTGCTGGCCTCTGCCGCACTGACTGTGGAGGTCGCCGCACTGAAGTAGGACCTCGAAGGGTCCAAGAAAGAGCTCGGCCTTGCCATGAGGCAGCTCGAGGAAAACAAAGGTAAGTAATACCTAGTACGTAGATACATATATATATAAGGGATGCGATTGCAAAATGACAGGATTATTTGTGATTTGCCAGGGGCCACAACCAAAGTGGCAACCCTGAAGCAAGCACTATCCGAGGACGAAAACAAAGCGGCCCAGGAGCGCACTGAGCGGGAAAAACAAGAGACACGGGTGGGCGAGCTGCAACAAGAGCTCCACGCTCTCGTGACGAGGCACGACGCGTTGGAGCTTGACTTGAAGACACAGGAGTCCGAGCTTGCCGCGGCCCTTGAGACTTACCCGAATGATGCGATGAAGAAGATAGCGGCGGGTAAGGCATTCTATATGCAAAGCAAGCATGTGAAAGTAAATTACTTGTTACTTACCCGAATCCGGAGCTCTCCAGGAGCATTCACAGATTTCCCCCGCAGCGTGTCGGATGCCGCACAGTTTTACCAGGCCGAGGAGGGAAGCTCAACGGAGAAGCTGTTCTGGTCTTAGTATACTAGGACGGAACACCCGATGCCTCTGAGCGACCAGCTGAAGCAGCTGGTCGAGCTGCACAAGGCGGCCGAACAGGCCATCAAGGGCTTTATAGTCTGGATGTGGCCTGGCGACGCCCTTCCCAACAGCTACTTCGGCCTGGTGAGGCGGCTTGTGGTTGCCTGCCCACGGCTGGAAGTCATCAAGCGGTCCGTATGCATCGAAGGTGCATGCCGGGCTTTCGCCCATGCGAAGGTGCACTGGGCTAAGATTGACACCGTGAAGCTGGTGAAGGAGGGGCCGCCGCAGGGCAAGGAGCATCGCCACCCCAAGGTGTACAATGAGGGTGTCCTGAAGGGTGCCCGTCTCGTAGCGGACGAGTGTACGAAAGATGTAATATTTGAGTAAACTTGCTCGTGTAATCCTGTAGTATGAAAACTTGTTCATATGCGCTATGCAACGCTTGTTTGAATTTAAAACATTACCTTCTGTTTGGATGTTTATCAAATCTGAGAGATGGCTATTCGTGGGCTTCTGCCCCCACGCCATGAGTGCTGGGGTGTTTGGCATAAACCTGAGCACTCTTGTTCCCATTTTTGGGTCCTTCGAGGGAGGTGCTCGGCACAAGGAACGAGGCAATCGGACTATAATGCGTTATCACTCTCACTTAGCGATAGAATTCTATATTTTTAAATTTCGGTGAAGCCCCAAGTATTCGGAAGGCCAAATTCGGGGCGCTATACACGCTCTAAATGGCATAAGTCTTTAGGGACTCGAAACCTCTCGAACAGCGACCAGTCTCTCGCCTTATCATGACAGTCAGTTTTAGCTTTCTCTACTGAGGTGCTTAGCCCAGCAGAACCGGGGCACAATCGTAGTAGTTCTCCCAGTGCTACCTTAGCCGATATAGCAGAACGTAAGGTACCAAAACATGGGAGCTGGGCAAACCTAACTATTGACCCAAGACATGATTCGGAGTTGCTGCATATAATGCTATAAGTTCGGGGTGCCGCACTGTCGAAAGTGTTCGGACTTCTCATGTCACATTATGGAGTATTCTTAAGCCCCTGGCGTATTGGCCGTACTAGAGTGTACGGGTGCTAGATGTCATGAATGAGCATATATATAGAAAGAAGAATGCAATAATAGTGTTAATGCTATGCATTGTTTATTCAAGAAGGTGCGTTAAAGAAGAATGATACAAGTAGTGTGATAAGCAAAAAGTAGGACTATTTGACATGTCACTTCCAAGGGCAAGCTGAGGAATAGTATTAAAGCAAATATCTCACTCGTTATCGTAATCCACCTGTGAGTTCCGTGGTGTGACATAGCTTTCTGCCTCCTTGGTTGCTGCATCATGTGTTCGGCAATCATGCTGCCGGACAGGGTTTCCAGAGATTAAAGTCCTGAAAGAGAAAAATAACAAAGCGAGAAGCCCCTAGTGCGGTTTAAGACGCGTCTTGGGGCGTGCCGTAGTTGTGCCCACCTCCCCACCTGTGCCCATGGTATTTTTAATGCATAATTATGTACGCGTGGCACAGATTTCGCCATTTGGCTGGGACCGGGGTGGGGGCCATCTTGCTATGCATGCTCGGAATGTGCCAGGCAGTCCAGTTGCCAATTACTCCGGGCGCGCTTGAAGGTGTCCGGGTCCTTAATCACTAAACTAGTGGATTGCGTTGAGAGGCTGCTTTGCACTTCTACTGCGAGGGCGGCAGTGTGCTCCTCCATGCGAAGAGAGCGCTCTGTGTTTCCATTGACTGTTATGACCCCCGAAGGTCCAGGCATCTTGAGCTTGAGATATGCATAATGCGGTACCGCATTGAATCTCGCAAATGCGGTTCGCCCGAGCAGTGCATGGTAGCCACTGTGGAACGGGACTATGTCAAAGATTAACTCTTCGCTTCGGAAGTTATCCGGAGATCCGAAGACCACTTCCAGTGTTACTGAGCCTGTGCAATGGCCTCTACACCTGGTATGATGCATTTAAAGGTCGTTTTAGTGGGTTTGATCCTTGAGGGGTCTATACCCATTTTGCGCACTGTGTCCTGATAAAGCAGGTTCAGGCTGCTGTCGCCATCCATAAGGACTCGAGTGAGGTGAAATCCGTCAATGATTGGGTCTAGGACCAATGCGGCGAATCCACCATGACGGATACTAGTGGGGTGGTCCCTGCGGTCGAAGGTGATCGGGCAGGAAGACCATGGGTTGAACTTTGGGGCGACTGGCTCCAACACATATATGTCCCTGAGCGCACGCTTCCGGTCCCTCTTGGGAATGTGGGTTGCATATATCATGTTCACCATCCGCACTTTTGGGTGGAACCTCTTCTGTCCTCCGGTGTACGGCTGCCAGGGCTCCTCCTCGTCATCGCTATGTGACCCCTTATCTTTATTTTCGGCATTTATCTTGCCGGCCTGCTTGAACACCCAACAATCCCTGTTGGTGTGGTTGGCTGGCTTGTCGGGGGTGCCGTGTATTTGGCACGAGCGATCGAGTATACGATCCAAACTGGATAGGCCCGGAGTGCTCCTTTGAATGGCTTTTTCTGCTGACCGGGTTTAGAGCCTTTGAATCCGGCATTGATTGTCGTATCCTCGGTATTGTCACTGTTAATGCGACATGACCTGCCATTGCCATCCTTGGTATTCGAAGTACCATGGTTATTTGATATGTTATTGCTGCGAGCCAGCCAGCTGTCTTCTCCCACACAAAAGCGGGTCATGAGTGTCGTGAGGGCTGCCATAGATTTCGGCTTTTCCTGACCAAGGTGCTGGGCGAGCCACTCATCGCGGATGTTGTGCTTAAAAGCTGCCAGGGCCTCTGCATCCGGACAATCGACGATTTGATTTTTCTTTGTTAGGAACCAAGTCCAGAATTGTCTGGCCGATTCCTCTGGCAGCTGAATTATGTGGCTCAAGTCATCGGCATCTCGTGGTCGCACGTAAGTGCCGTGGAGTTGTCGAGGAATGCGGCTTCCAGATCCTCCCAACAGCTAATGCACTCTGCTGGCAAGCTATTGAGCCAATGGCGAGCTGGTCTTTTGAGCTTGAGTGGGAGGTATTTAATGGCATGTAGATCATCATCGCGGGCCATGTGGATATGCAGGAGGAAACCCTTGATCGATACCGCAACATCTGTTGTGCCATCGTATGATTCCATATTTACGGGTTTGAAACCCTCTTGGATTTGATGATCCATTACATTGTCTGTGAAGCATAGGGGGTGTGCGGCGCCTCTGTACTGGGCTATGTCGCGACGCAACTCGAATGAGTCCTGCCCGCTGTGTTCGGCCTGGCCGGACTTACTTTTACTGCATCCCGCGTGACGATTATCGTCTCGCATAGTGGCGCGCCCTCGTGATCCGTAGATCGATCTTGGATGTTTTGCTTTATCCTCCAATACGTCTCGCAGGTCTGGCGTATTTCCCCATGCCTTTTTATTTGAATGGCGTCGGGGTGCGGGCTGAGTTTGTGGCTGGATGCCTCTCTGTCGCGGCCATGAAGTGGCCGATCAGCCGCGTCATACACCGGGGATGTAGGTTTCGGTGCTTCCTCCTCCAGTCGGGGTAGCAACCTGCACTTTGGGTAACTCTTGGAGGGGCGTTCGAGTTTATATTCCTCGGCCGCCATGACTTCATTCCATCTGTCATCTACCAAATCTTGATCAGCTTGAAGCTGCTGCTGCTTTTTCTTAAGGCTATTTGGCGTGGCTATAAGCCGACGCTTGAAGAGCTCTTGTTCGACGGGATCCTCAGGCACGACGAATTCGTCATCGTTGAGGCTTGCCTCGTCTTCGGAGGGAGGCATGTAATTATCACCCTCCACCTCTCCATCTGTCGCTCTCTCTGGAGGGCTGGCTTCTCCATCCTCCTTCCCTAAATGTTGCCGGAGGGGATTGTTGCTGTCTTTGGCACTGTCCGGAGTGCTATTATCTCCTGTGCCGGTATCACCGCTTTTGTCTTGGCGGGACTTAGAGCGGCGCCGCTGACGCTGGCGTTTGTGTTGCTTCTTGGAGGGGTCATCCTCCGTTGTCTCGTCGCCATTGCCTTCTTTGGGTGTGCCCACCATGTATATATCGTATGATGAGGTGGATGTCCAGTGCCCTATGGGCAATGGTTCCTCTTCGTCTCCCGCATCGTCATCCATACCGTCGATGTATTCGGAGTCGAAGTTGAGCATGTCGGTTAAGTCATCGACAGTGGCTACTAAGTGGGTGGTGGGTGGGCGACGAATTTCTACGTCATCCGCATCCCAATCCTGCCGGACATAGTTCGGCCAGGATCCTCCTGACAGGGAGAGAGACCTTAATGATTTTAGTATGTCGCCGAAGGGGAGTGCTGAAAAATATCCGCGGAGGTAAACTCCATGATCGGCGCCCAATCGGATTCGATAGGAACGGGCGCAGGCGGTTCGGAGTCTGTGGCCGGAGAAGGATCCGGCAGTTTGGCAACACGGCTCTCGTGAAGGGTAAGGTCGATATTCGACTAGATCGCCGCTGAGGATACGGCCTCCATGGCGGGGTCTATCCGCCCGTCCATGGATGGCGCAACTGGCTCCGAATTGAGGGTCGGGGTGGATGCTGGTGCGATTTCTCGAACAATGTCCGATGGTAGAGCTAAATTGTACTCATCATGACCGCGTGGCGCACAAGGCAGGGGCTTGAATCCGTCGAAGATCAAGTCTATGCGGATATCGCCTATGTAGTTTAAGCTTACAAACCTGAACTAGTGGCCAGGGGCATAACTTTCGATCTGCTCGAGATGGCCAAGCGAGTTGGCCCGCAGTGCAAAACTGCCGAACACAAAGATCTGTCCGGGGAGAAAAGTCTCACCCTAGACTGTATCGCTATCGATGATAGTAGGAGCCATCAAGCCTAACGGCGACGACACAGAGGAACTCCCAATGAAAGCACCAATGTCGGTGTCAAAACCGGCGGATCTCGGGTAGGGGGTCCCGAACTGTGCGTCTAAGGCAGATGGCAACGGGAGGCAGGGGACACGATGTTTTACCCAGGTTCGGGCCCTCTTGATGGAGGTAAAACCCTACGTCCTGCTTGATTTATTCTTGATGATTTGAGTATTACAAGAGTTGATCTACCACGAGATCGGAGAGGCTAAACCCTAGAAGCTAGCCTATGGGATGATTGTATGTTGTCCTACGGACTAAAACCCTCCGGTTTATATAGACACCGGAGGGACCTAGGGTTACACAAGGTCGGTTACAAAGGAGGAGATATCCATATCCGTATTGCCTAGCTTGCCTTCCACACCAAGTAGAGTCCCATCCGGATACGAGAAAAAGTATTCAATCTTGTATCTTCATAGTCCAACAGTCCGGCCAAAGGATATAGTCCGGCTGTCCAGAGACCCCCTAATCCAGGACTCCCTCAGTGAGGGTTGTAAGAGAGAGCTTGAGAGATGATCCAGTCATAGACATGTAGATATATTTTGTGTGTGGGAGGAGGCAATGTCAATCGATACATAGATAAAGGGAGAGAGATTGAGCGAGTGTGGGTCGTCATGCGATCAAAAGAGTGAGACGATTTGGAGAGAGTGACCTAGATAGAAAATGTTCATGAGAGAGTATACAATATGAATATGTCGAATTGGGCCCAAACATGGGGATATCTCGTTTTTGTCTGCGAAAGAGCGAGGTCAATTGAGACATGGAGAGAGAGAGAGAGAGAGAGACTGAGTGGGCGTGGGCCGTCATGAGGTCGAAAGAGTGGGGGCGGCTTGGATGGACTGACCTAGATAGACAATCTATGCGAGAGAGTATAGAGTGTGTCGATCGAGGCCTGAACAGGGAGATATATCATTTGTGTGTGAGAGAAAGTGAGGTTCATCTAGACTTAGATAGATAGATAGATAGATAGATAGATGGAGAGAGAGAGAGAGAGAGAGAGAGAGAGATTAAGCGAGTGTGGGCCGCCATGCGGAAGAAAGAGTGAGACGGGCTCGAGAGAGTGACCTAAATAGACATTGTGCGTGCGTGCACATGAGAGGTGGGGTCTAGATAGGCAATGCATGTATCTAGCAAGAGAGGGTGGGAGGGAGAGAGATAGAGAGATCGGCGTGGAGTGCAATGGCGGGTTTGTGAGAGAGATACATTTGTTAATAGAGTGGAAAAACGGATTGTGTACTTGAGACAGTTAGAGATCGAAACATGAAGAGAAAGAATGAACGTTTGTTGAAAACCAATTTCTTTGTAAGGTGCTTAAGAGAGGAAGATTGATCAGTACATGAAGTATGTAGCGTCTGTGCTGAGGTGGGGTGGGGATAAATACAACATTTGAATGTAGATAGTACAAGACTTAGTATTGACATTTCAATTTAGTGTACATTGTAAGATTTGAATTGAGGCCCATGCATATGGCTTCCGTAATTATTTTGAATTCGTGCCATACTAGGTTTGGAAATGTTGACATTGACTCGATTGTTGTGGTATTTTGTATGTCTGTGGTCATATGTTTTAATCCATCCACAGTTTTCTTACTACCATGGTGTTCATCTTATACATATGGATTCGTATTTAAAAAGTAGCGTGGATACCGTGAAATGTGAAATCCACGTTCTAATTGGAGATCGCTATGTGACACACACTCTAATTCAAATAAATCCTCATTAATTAATTTATAGTATCTCGTTTCGAAGGACTAATTATTTGCAAGGAAAATACAGGCATGGTAATACATACATATTCGTTTGCAAATGAAAGAAGATTTGTTTGCATTCTCAAATGTAGGCACACCAGGCACACCAGGGTCATGTCATGTTGGTCGCGTGTGTCATACGGACGCCAGCACCCAGCCACCCACCCCCTACTTCCCTACCCACCCGCCCCCAAAAAAAGAACACCGACAAAAAAGATCGCACTTCCACATTTCAGATTGAAATATCTGGCGGCCCAAATTCCAGCCCTGCAAAATCACCGTTCTCCATAGTCCCCTTCCGCTCCCAGAGTGCTCAAATCCCTAGTTCGCCGCTAACCCAAGCAAAGTTCCAATCGCCCCTTGTCTCATCTCTTTCCCCACCTTTGTGCCAGATGACGACGTCGAAGACGACCGTCGTGCTTCACCACCACACCGGAGCTACCTCATCTACTCCCTCGTCCACCGCATCGGGTGGTCCACCGACAACGTCAGTCCCCGCAGCCAACCTGCCTCATAGACACTGACTTCCACCGCATCAGGTGCGCTTCACCGAGCACATGATCGCACCTCCACCCCCTGAGGCTCTTGGCGCTTCACCGAGCACATGATCGCACCTCCACCCCCTGAGGCTGTTGGCGCTTCACCAACAGCCTCGTCCACCACATCATAGCGCTCCGCTACTGCTCAAGATCTCAATCTGTGTGCCACCAGCCAATGCGAGCGCATCACCCTCAACGGCTCTGAAGTGACCCGCACTCTAGCTAGGCGAGCATGCCCAAACTTTGGCCCGAACTAGGTATCCACATATCACTCCCTTGTGCACTATTCCGATGATGTTTGGATATCCTTTTACTAATCTCTTATCTTACATGCCCATGCAACTCTGACTTCAACTCTTATTTCTTCTAGAGATATGATCGGAAGCAAGAAAAAACATTTTTTAGCAAAGCATGATGGTGCTACGGGATCTGGTACACATCCTGCACAACGGTATAACCTTGTAAGTACCTATCGTCCGGTACAACAACAAAGTTGATTCCTCTCATTTGATCAACCATTCGTAGTGTCAAAAATGCAGAGGGGGATGCAAGGAGCACAAGCCCTACACATCCAAGCAAGTGGTAACAAGGACTTGTACATGGAACAACCCAAGCGCAAGCAAGAGCTGTAGTGAGCCTGTATAACTATCGTGGCAGAACACGATCACCTATGGGGCCATCGGCCCCTTGTGGTTTGGCAAGGGGGAAGGGCGCATTGCACAAAGAGTGGAAGCCGTGGAGCAACATGAAAGTGGTGACGCTGGTGGTTTTTACCAAGGTTCGGGCTGCCATGAGGCATAAAACCCTACTCCTACTTTGGTCGATTGATGGGGGGACTGTGAATAATGTGCAGCACTCGAGCCCGGCAAGGTTGCCTCGGGTAAAGAAGCTATGCGCGTATGAGTGTACAAGGGTCCGAATCCTTTCCAAGGTTGCCACGACCCTCCTTTTATAGGCCAAGGGGTTACCACAGTGGCAAAATAGTCATTATCCAGTGATTAGATAGCCAACAGTGCTATCATACCTAACTCTACAGACAGGACAAGGTGCATTAAATGCACCACTAGGTGTCACATCATGGATGTAGCCCGGCATGCCTTGTTGTGCCTTTTTAATCATCTCTCGCCTGTCTGCTTGACACGCCTCTGGACGGGTGTCCTATGGAGATAATCTTCCTTCTAAATGGATGCCACGCGCCAAATGATAGACACTTCGCTATCTGGGGGCTCGACACCGCATCGATAAATGACTTGTGTTGTGATGCGGTGGAGCGGTGGCATCTTGGAGTCTTGGCGGGAAACTAGACTGCCAGCAGCGCCAACAATCCTTGCCTGGGAAGTGATACGTCTCCAACATATCTGTAATTTATGAAGTATTCATGCTAATATATTATCATTCTTGGATGTTTTACAATCATTTTATAGCAACTTCATATCATTTTTTGGGACTAACCTATTGACATAGTGCCCAGTGCCAGTTGTTGTTTTTTGCTTGTTTTTTACATCGTAGAAAATCAATATCAAACGGAGTCCAAATGCGACGAAATTTTTTGGAGATTTTTTTGGAGTAGAAGACATCCAATGGGCCAGAGAAGCACCAAGGGGGGCACAACCCACCAAGGCGCGCTTAGGGGCCCAGGCACGCCTAGGTGGGTTGTGCCCACCTCGGTGGCCTCCCGTACCCCCTCTTCACACTATAAATCACCAATTATTCCAAAAAACCTCGAGGTTAACCTAGATCAGAAATTTCGTCGCCTCAAGCCTCTATAGCCACGAGAAACCAATCTAGACCCCGTTTCGGCACCCTGCCGGCGCGGGAATCATCAACGGTGGCCATATTCATCATCCCATCGCCCACCATGATGAGGAGGGAGTAGTCCACCCTCAAGGATGAGGGTTTCTACTAGTATCTATGTGTTTAATCACTCTATCTCGTGTTCTCAATGGCACGATCTTGATGTATCGAGGGCTTTGTTAATATAGTTGGATCATATGGTGATTTGAGATTTTCGCTTTGAGATTTCATTTTATCGGATTGAATATATTCATGGATTTGAGAGCACTTGATATATGTCTTGCATATGAATACCCGTGGTGGCAATGGGGTATTATTTTGATTCACTTGATATATGTTTCAGCTCTCAACTCGAGGATTCCTGAGGTGGCATTGGGGTAATCTACGCATAGGGGTTGATGCACGTTCTTGTCTTTGTTTCTCCGGTAGAAATCTTGGGGCACTCATTGAGATTCTTTGTTTTGGCTTGAGTATTATGAATCTGAAATTATTTGGTGTTATTTTAGTACGAACTCTTGGAAAGATCGATCAAAAAGGATAGCTTCGAGGTGGTTTCGTACCCTACAAAAAATTTCTTCTTATGTTCTCCGCTAGATAGGAACTTTGGAGTGATTCTTCGTTGCACTTTGAGGGATGGTTATATGATCCAATTAGATTAGCATTGTCTAGAGATTGCACTAGCAAAAGTACAAACCCTTGGCCTCATTTTTGAGCATTGCAATACCGTTTGTGCTCCGTTTTATCATTTGCTACCTTGCTGTTTTTATTATTCCTATTACAAAAATCAATATCTACTATCATTACTAACTTTTATCACCATGTCTTCACCAAACTAGTGCTCCTTTACAAATTACCGTTAATTTGGTGTGTTGGGGACACAAGAGACTCTTTTTTATTTGGTTGTAGGGTTGTTTGAGAGAGACCATATTCATCCTATGCCTCCCACAAATTGATAAACCTTAAGCAACCAATTGAGGGAAAATTGCTATTGTCTACAAAACTCTGCACTTGGAGGCCCAACACGAGTCTACGGTCCTTCTTCATCGAGCTCTTTCCTAGCGCCATTGCCGGGGAGGTGAGTGCTTGAAGGTGTATCTTTAGATCTTGCAATTAAATCTTTTAGTTTCTTGTTTTATCAATAGTTTGGTTTATAAAAAGAAAACTACAAAAAATGGAGTTTGTGTTACCTTAGGTTGTTCTTTATCTTTATAATGTATATCTTGAGAATAAGGATTCCGATAATTGTGCTCAATTGCTAGAAAAAGAATTCAACAAAATTTATGGCATAAAAACATTGGACGTTGGGCATGATTGCAATATTGGTAGTATGAATTCATTGAATATCCATGGTGTTAATGAGGATGGCATTAGTCATGATAATTATCTCTCCTATAAGAATGTCAATTTTTGCGGAGTGAATTGGGAGTGCAAATGCACACCAAAAAGGGAAGATAGATTTTGTAAGAAGCATAAATATTTAGAAATGAAGAAGTTGCAAGAGAGGCTAGATGATTGTGTCGAAATATTTAATTTTTCTCGCCATCCTTGTGAACTTTGCAATGAACGTGGTCATTTAAATCTCCAATGCAAATTGTTTCATGATCAAATTGTGTCCAGAAATTGTCATAACTTGATTACCCTTGAGCATCATAAAGAGCTTAGTCTTCTTTCGAGGTATGAAGAAATGAAACGTATAACTGAGAGTATTCCAAAATTTAATATCAAAAGTGTCGGGGAAAATGACACCTACGGGATCACAGGGAATCCACAGGTGATCAAAGGGGTTGCCACAGCGGCACACAGGAGGTGGAAAGTGTCTAGAGTGTACAAGTCTATTCCTGACATCGTGGGACAAAACGCATTTAATGTGCTGCTGACGTGTCCTCTAACTTTATCAGGGACGACAAGGAAGCTCCTCTCATCTGTCACCGCCTCGCCTAGCTTCGACGCGCGTCCAAGCTGATGAGGCAAGCAGCGCCACGCCGGCTGGCTTGCTGCTGTGCTGGTGCAGTGACAGAGTCTTCACGAAGATCTGCATGCCACCACGCAGGTGCTCGCGTAGTTGGCCTAGAAGCTGCATGCTGCCACGTCGGTGTGTGTGCCTAGTTAGCAGGTTGGCTCCTGCATCGAAACGGCCATGGGGCAGCGGAGCCTTGGTAGGCGTGGGCCTGGCTGTGGCCCTGTAGATATCCCCGACAAGGGACTTGTCGGGGTGCTGGCAAGGGTCTTGCCGGGTTTTTGCGGTCGTCTCCACTAAGGATATTGCCAGGGACCTTCGTCTTATGGTTCTTACCCAGTCTTGTAGGCCTCTGTTCATCACAAAGATCTGCATGCCACCATGCAGGCGCTCTCGAGCCTTGGTCTTGACATTGTCGAGGGCGTCATAATTCTCAGGCTCAAAGGTGGCGGTCTCGATGGTGTTGGGCAAGTTGCCCCGGCAAGGCTCTTGCCGGGGCAGCGTAGGTTGTCCCCAGCAAGTCTCTTGCCGGGGGAAACCCATCTTGTCCCTTTGCTCTTCGCGCCTTTGGCTTCAGCGCTGCTCGGTAAGTCTTCTATCTTCGATTCCTCTGCCCCGCCAAGCGTTGTCGCGGGTGTGGCTACAACTGCTCGTGCACAAGTAAAGGGGTACATAAGGCCCCTACTTCTGTACACTCACAGGAGCCCCCAGGCTTGGGCCACACAGAAGCGCAGAGCGTTGTTGGGCTAGGCCCAAAACAGTGCGCGGGCACACGTGGAAGGGTTTTAACTATGGTAACTCCTCCTCCAGTTGTGCTTCCCCACGACCCGTGTTGAATGCGTGATGTGGGGGTCATGCGTGGGGCGGGTACAACACGCTCACGTCACATCATGGTGAATAGTAAAGAGGCAGCCCGCGTGTTCCCCATAAAAAGAGGAAGCCATGGGGGCGCGGCTCATTTACTAAGTGGACTCGGGTCGCGGCCTTTAAGGCGCCCGCATCCCACGACCACGGGGTGGAAAATGGTCACTTCACTTGTCTCCTCGATTCCGGCTCGCTCGCCACATGTCTTTCATACCTCAGGGAGAGTAGGTGATGGACATAGAGGGCACAGGCGTTAACGCCAAGGCGGGAAGCCCGGTCGTCGCTAATTGGAGCAGCGGGTCGGTCTAGATTCCCCATGCCTCTGCTGACTGGATTGGTCGAGTGGGGCGGCTACCCTTAAATTGGGGGGGGGGGGGCGAGCCATGGCCCCGCCCCCTATAAGAAGGGGAAAAAGATGGCACCCTTCAACATTCATCTCCTTCCAGCCTGACTCCTTCCTTCCCTTTGCCATGGCGAGAGGTCGCGCCGGCGCTTCAATGCCAGCGTCGAGGGCCTCTGGTCGACCGTGCGCCCCCCACCCCAGGAGCTCATGGTGCCGGGGCCCGCTGCGAGAGGAAAAGGGAGCGGCGTGGCCGAGGGCGCTATGGCGCTTGGGGGAGAGTAGGATGGGGCGGTGCACGTTGGAGGGACACGTTGGAGACCAGCCCCGCGAGTTCTTCATCAGGCTATTTAAGCTAGTGCGTGGCCACCTTCGCCTTCCCACTCTGTTCGCTCGGGAGATGGAGGTCGACCCGCCACAGGCCTTGAGGCTGCATATGAGGGGCTGCGGGAATGGCAGCATGCGGGTCGACGTCGACTTCCCCGCCCCTCATGTCATGTATTTCTGCCGTGGCTGCAAAACCTTCGCCCGTGCCCATAGCCCGTCGGAGGAGCTCGTCCTCCACTTCAAATTGATGGAGAACGGCCTGCTCTCCGTCAAGGTGTTTTGGCACTTGGGAACTCGCCTAAGGTGTTGTGCGGAGAGTCCCACTGACAACGAAACCTCCTCCTCGGGAGAGAGTGATGAGGAGGACAGCGACAACGATGACGAGGGGATAAAGCGGGAGGACTCCGATTCCGACTCTGGCTGACCACATCGCCTTCCTACCTCGGCCACGCGCCTTGCCGAGGGTCTTCCTCGTCAAGCTCTCCATCAGCGCGTTCCCCGTCGCCTCCTCTTTGCTTTCACCTGCCGCACCTGGGAGGAAAGGAGCAAGAACGGATATCACATGGCACTTATCTTTCTTCTAAATTGTAGGCACTTGCCAATCTTAATTTCTAAACAATGTAATCTCTCGAGCCCATGCTTGTTTCCTGTAACCTTCGTACTTGTATCAGCATGTTAATGAAAAAGACTATCCTTGTTGGGAACCCGCACATGCATACATTCGTGTAGAGGCGAAATGCCTCCTTAATGTAAATAAGCGAGTCCTCCCGGCAAGCTATCCTGCCGATACCCTCTGCGCCTGCTGGAGAATCACATCTGCCGGGTTACAGGCAAAGGGTCCAGCCCCCCGTCCACCTCCTTTTATCAAGGGCTACTACAACCACTCCGACCAAAGCAGTGTTCAGTGTCTGGAATGGGAGCACCCGAGTTATTTCTTAAAGGAGAGTGGCGACGTTTTCTAACGCACAAGTCACAGGTTACAAATACGAATGGGCAAGAGGTAAACTTTATCTGTTTGATTTGCCGGCGGTCTTCTCACCTTCTTGCCGGAGCCGGGTCCTTGGCGGGATTGTGCATCCTAGCCGTAGCTGGAAAGAAGAGAGGGCAAGTGGATGGAACCTTGGCGCTCCATAGATATTTGTTGGAATCAAAAAGCAGTACAATACCCTGGACAAGCATGCATCTACCTACATACATAAACATCGAAATCAACAAGAAACTATCCATGCTAAGGGATTCCTTTCTCTGACTACACACAGGGTCCGTGCCTAGCTCTTTACATAGGGTTACATGCCTTGGCGGCAAGGCTAGTACAAAATGGGGATTGCTGGGGCTCCCAACAACCGCGCCATAGTGGTAAAACTTGTGAAGATGTTCGATATTCCATGAATTCCTCACCGGAATGCCATCTTTGGTCTCCAGGCGGACTGCGCCAGGCCGGGTGACTCGTATTACTCGATAAGGGCCTTCCCATTTTGGCATCAACTTGTTTGAATTCTTAGCGGATTGAATTCGCCGAAGAACAAGGTCGCTTCCTCAAGGCTTCGGGCGTGAACCTTGCGGCTATGGTAGCGGCGCAAGGCTTGCTGGTAGCGAGTGGCTCGCACAGCAGCCTGAAGACGATCTTCCTCAAGGAGCATCGCATCATTTTGGCGCAACTGCTCTTGCTCAAGCTCATCATAAGCGACCACTCGAGGTGACCCGTATGCGAGTTCCGTGGGGAGAACTGCTTCTGCCCCGTATTCTAGGGAAAAGGGCGTCTGGCCAGTGGCTCGATTTGGTGTCGTCCTGATTGACCAAAGAACCGTTGGTAACTCATCAATCCCGCACTTGCGTCGCTTGTCAAAAGTTCTAGCCTCGAGGCCTTGCAACACTTCTGCATTTGCCCTCTCAGCCTAGTCGTTATTTATAGGATGAGCAATAGTAGCAAAACAATCCTTGCCGCCGAGGTCTTCAATGTACTGCATGAAGGTGCAGCTCGTGAACTGCGTGCCATTGTCGTTAATGACTCTATTCGGCACACTAAAATGGCAGACTAGTCCCTTGAAGAACTTGATAGCTGACTGTGCTGTCACCTTCCTCACCGGTTCCACTTCCGGCCACTTTGTGAACTTGTCGATCGCAACGTACAAGTACTCAAAGCCCCCGACAGCACGGGGAAAGGGGCCCAGTATGTCCATCTCCTAGACCGAAAATGGCCAGGAAAGATGGATTGTTTGAAGGGCTTGGGCTGGCTGGTGGAGCTTCTTTGAACGGAACTGGCACACTTCACACTTGGTTACTAGCGCTGTCGCATCTTGGACAGTGGTGCGCTAAAAGAAACCTTGCCGGAATGCTTTGTCGGCAAGGGCTCTCGACCCTATGTGGGAGCCAGACATGCCTCCATGTATCTCTGCCAACAGCTCCAGTCCCTCCTCCCAAGGAATGCACTTTAATTTCACGCAATTTGGCCTCCTTCTGTACAGGGCATCATCCACAAACTGGTACATGCTGGACCGACGGCTACTTTCTCTACTTGTTCCTGTTCCTCGGGAAGTTCCCCTATTTGGAGGAAACGGATCGGTGCAATGCGTCCATGCCGGAGCCTGGGGCTCAACGCAAGGACAAAAGGCTCGTCTGTGACCGCAAGGGCAGCTGCCTCTATAGCCAGGGCTTGAGGCCCTGCCGGAGGTTGCCGCTCCCCAGCGAGTCTGGGGCACCTCGCAATGTCCTTGCCAGCGGCCCTTCGGAGCTCAGCCGGAAAGTAGTTGCCGGGGCCCGCCTTCCTTCGTTTGTTCTGTCCAGTTGATGGCTCAACGGATGGCTAGGTTAATTGAAGCACAAAGGTACCTGGTTCCACCGGCAACTTGATGCAGAGGATCCTATGATCATCCCCATGTACACTACGACTTCTCCCCAAGCCCCTAGTGCCAACATGTTGAGACCTCAACCATACGCCATTGGACACAAGGTGAACTCGCTCCTTTTCAAATCTTCCCTTTCCGCATGTAAGACACGGATGCTACCTCAAGAGCGGACCTGGTGCATACTCAGGTCCATCCGAGGAGATCATGGAGAGCCTATGGGCCAAGGACAAGTGCGCGCGGGAGCGAGGGAAGGAGAGCCAGCTGCTAAAGCCTGAGCGGTACTACCGCCCACACCAAGCGGTATGCTACCTCTTGAGCACTACGTTGGATTTCCTTGAAGAGGAAAGGATGATGCAGCAAAGTAGCGTAAATATTTCCCTCAGTTTTTGAGAACGAAGGTATCATTCCAATAGGAGGCTATGCCCGAGTCCCTCGTACCTGCCCAAAGCAAATAACTCCTCGCAACCAACGCAATAAGGGGTTGTCAATCCCTTCACGGTCACTTACGAGAGTGAGATCTGATAGATATGATAACATAATATTTTTGGTGTTTTGTGATAAAGATGCAAAGTAAAATAAAAGCAAAGTAAAAACAAAGGAAATAACTAAGTATTGGAAGATTAATATGATGAAGATAGACCCGGGGGCATAGGTTTCACTAGTGGCTTCTCTCAAGAGCATAAGTATTTTACCGTGGGTGAACGAATTACTGTTGAGCAATTGACAGAACGGAATTGAGCATAGTTATGAGAATATCTAGGTATGATCATGTATATAGGCAGCACGTCCGAGACAAGTAAACTGACTCGTGCCTGCATCTACTACTATTACTCCACTCATCGACCGCTATCCAGCATGCATCTAGAGTATTAAGTTCATGAAAATAGAATAACACCTTAAGCAAGATGACATGATGTAGAGCGACAAATTCATGCCATATGATAAAAACCCCATCTTGTTATCCTCAATGGCAATAATACAATACGTGCCTTGCTGCCCCTACTATCACTGGGAAAGGACACCGCAAGATTGAACCCAAAGCTAAGCACTTCTCCCATTGCAAGAAAGATTAATCTAGTAGGCCAAACAAAACTGATAATTTGAAGAGACTTACAAAGATAACCAATCATACATAAAAGAATTCAGAGAAGATTCAAATAATGATCATAGATAATCTTGATCACAAACCCACAATTCATCAGTCTCAACAAACACACCGCAAAAACAAGATTACATCGAATAGATCTCCACAAGAGAGGGGGAGGACATTGTATTGAGATCCAAAAGGAGAGAAGAAGCCATCTAGCTAGTAACTATGGACCCGAAGGTCTGAGGTAAACTACTCACACTTCATCGGAGAGGCTATGGTGTTGATGTAGAAGCCCTCCGTGATGGATGCCCCCTGCGGCGGAGCTTCGGAACAGGCCCCAAGATGGGATCTCGTGGATATAGAAAGTTACGGCGGTGGAATTAGGGTTTTGGCTCCGTTTGGACTCTGTTTGATATTCCTTTTCTTCGAAACCCTAAAATAGGCAAAAAAACAGCAATTCTGGGTTGGGCCTCCGGTTAATAGGTTAGTCCCAAAAATAATATAAATGTGGATAATAAAGCCCAATAATGTCCAAAACAGTAGGTAATATAGCATGGAGCAATCAAAAATTATAGATACGTTGGAGACATATCAAGCATCCCCAAGCTTAATTCCTACTCGTTCTTGAGTAGGTAAACGATAAAAATAGAATTTTTGATGTGGAGTGCTACTTGGCATAATTTTAATTTCATTCTTCTTGATTGTGGTATGAATATTCAGATCCGAAAGATTCAAGATAAAAGTTCATATTGACATAAAAATAATAATACTTCAAGCATACTAACTAAGCAATTATGTCTTCTCAAAATAACATGGCCAAAGAAAGTTCATCCCTACAAAATCATATAGTTTAGTCATGCTCCATTTTCGTCACACAAGAATGCTCTCATCATGCACAACCCCGATGACAAGACAGACAATTGTTTCATACTTTAGTAATCTCAAACCTATAAACTTTCACGCAATATATGAGTGTGAGGCATGGACATAGCACTATGGGTGGAATAGAATATGATGATGGGGGTTATGTGGAGAAGGCAAAAAGGAGAAAGTATCACATCAACGAGGCTAATCAATGGGCTATGGAGATGCCCATCGATTGATGTTAATACAAGGAGTAGGGATTGCCATGCAATGGATGCACTAGATCTATAAATGTATGAAAGCTCAACAAAAGAAACTAAGTGGGTGTGCATCCAACTTGCTTGCTCACGAAGACCTAGGGCACTTGAGGAGGCCCATTGCTGGAATATACAAGCCAAGTTCTATAATGAAAAATTCCCACTAGATTATGAAAGTGACAAAACAAAAGACTCACTATCATGAAGATTATGGTGCTACATTGAATTACTGTTGCGCAATTGATAGAACTGAGCATAGTTATGAGAATATCTAGGTATGATCATGTATATAGGCATCATGTCCGAGTCAAGTAAACCGACTCCTGCCTGCATCTACTACTATTACTCCACTCATCGACCGCTATACAGCATGAATCTAGAGTATTAAGTTCATGAAAACAAAGTAACGCCTTAAGCAATATGACATGATGGAGAGGGATAAATTCATGCAATATGCTAAAAACCCCATCTTTTTATCCTCTATGGCAACAATACAATATGTGCCTTGCTGCCCCTACTGTCACTAGGAAAGGACACCGCAAGATTGAACCCAAAGCTAAGCACTTCTCCCATTGCAAGAAAGATCAATCTAGTAGGCCAAACCAAACTGATAATTCGAAGAGACTTGCAAAGATAACCAATCATACATAAAAGAATTCAGAGAAGATTCAAATATTGTTCATATATAATCTTGATCATAAGCCCACAATTCATCGTTCTCAACAAACACACCGCAAAAAGAAGATTACATCGAATAGATCTCCACAAGAGAGGGGGAGAACATTGTATTGAGATCCAAAAAGAGAGAATAAGCCATCTAGCTAATAACTATGGACCCGAAGGTCAGAGGTAAACTACTCACACTTCATCGGAGAGGCTATGGTGTTGATGTAGAACCCCACCGTGATAGATGCCCCCTCCGGCGAAGCTCCGGAACAGGCCCCAAGATGGGATCTTGTGGATACAGAAAGTTATGGCGGTGGAATTAGGGTTTTGGCTCCGTTTGGACTCCGTTTGATATTCCTTTTCTTCGAAACCATAAAATAGGCAAAAAAACAGCAATTCTGGGCTGGGCCTCCGGTTAATAGGTTAGTCCCAAAAATAATATAAATGTGGATAATAAAGCCCAATAATGTCAAAACAGTAGATAATATAGCATGGAGCAATCAAAAATTATAGATACGTTGGAGACATATCACGGTACTACCGCTGAAGGCCCACAAGCCGTACTACCGTGCAACATCCGCTCTACTGCCGCTCAACTCGACAAACTCCTGTGATCAAGCAGTATGGGTCCAGCACTACCGCCCCGCCCATGCGGTACTACCGCTGAGGCGGTACTACCGCCCGAGGGTCCGGTACTACTGCCCTGCCTATGCACAGATAATGGGCCAAAGGCCCATGTATCCCCCCTCTCACTTACCCCTTCGTGGGCTTAGACTATATATACTCCCCCTCCTCCTCCTAGTTAGGGTTAGCATTGTGATATGTCATTTGAGAGATAGAGCCTCGCTCATCCATATCAGATCTACTCCTTGAGAGAGTCCGCGACCCCTCTACGGAGAAGATCCACCTTGGATTCAGGACCCCCTCTTGGGTGGCCCCATGAAGGTCTCCTCATGGAGAAGACCAGTTACCATTTGTATCGTCCCTTGTTTACTTTGGATCTTGTATCTCCTTTTGTGTTCGTTGATCTAGCACACGTGTGATCATTCTTGTTGGTTTGAGTGATTCTCTCGTGTTTCCCCTCGTGTTCTTCGTGGTCTTCGCGGAATCCACTCCTTTCATGAAATATTGTCCACCTAGTGTTCCACCCTACATCATCTTGGTATCATGAGCCACGTTGATCACGATTTCGAAGCCTCCCCTCTTCGTTTTCTAGCCTAATTTGTTGTGTTCTTCCCCAATTTCGAAAATCCCCACCAAAAATAGCCCCCAATTTTTTTATGATTTGTTGGTTAGATGATGTTTTGTTGATTTTGATACATGGATTTGTTTGGTTTCGAGTGGATCTAGCATCTCCCCAAGTTTCCCCACCTTCCATCCACGAAATCCATCCAATTTTCCCCCCGGAATCATCGATTTCCGCCCCAAATTTTCCCCGATCCAGTTCTGCAAATTTTGCCAACGCCAGCGGTACTTCTGCCCTCCCAAGCGGTACTACCTCCATTCCAAGCGGTACTTCGGCCTCTCCCAGTTTCAGCGTTCCGAGTTTCACCGTTTTGACCATAACTTTGACATCCGGAGTCCGATTTTCGCGTACTTTAGCTCGTTGAGTAGCTATTGACATCCCCCATCCATCTAGATAGGTCGAACACCATTTGACTCCATCAAAATTTTGGAACTTTGGCATCTTTGCCTAGGGCCTTAACCACATCATCCGCTATACCACCATAGACTTCCGCAACCTAACCCTGTTTGTTCCTCATAGCATTTGTGATTGCTTGAGTTGTGATTCGAGTCTCCTAAGGTGTTTCGGCTACTTAGGGATGGTTGCTTCTTCATCAACCACCACCACCACTTCCGCATAGGCTTGCCCACCATACACTTACGCCACCCCAACTTAACCCAATTTTGCTTGAGTTGTGAGCTGTGTCTCCTAAGGTGTTTCAGCTACTTAGGGACGGTGACCTTCAACTCCGACTCAAATAACCCCATAACCTCCACTTCCACATTGCCTACTCGCATAACCCATCATTGCATTTCCACAATCCCGTTGAACTTCTGCAACACCACCACCGCATTCTGCTACAACCATTTGACATTTGAGATTTGAGATTTTGAGTTCGCAGTTTTTCCTTTTCCTAAGGTGTTTCAGCTACTTAGGGACGAGTCTCCATCATCTTGGTATCTCCATAAAGAACACCGCCACTCATCATCACCGGGGATGGTAACCACCATATCATCTTGGTATCGTGGTATCCCTCCATTGTATATTCCCTTGCCATTGCATTGATAACCCCTAGCCCATTTTGCGTCACTTGCCTATCGAGACTAGCCATTTGAGTATTGTCGGCAACGTTACTTGTGCATATTAGTGATCTACACCTTCCATTGCATACATACCATACCATATCGGTATCATCTTGGTATCATATCATCTCGTGTGCCTCAAGTTTGTTCCCGCATATACACAATTGCTATCTTGGTTTGTGCATTGTGCAAAAGTGGCCATACAAAAAAATAAAGCTCTTCAGAAAAAGAGAAAGAGAAAAGAATCTTGTAAGAAAGTGCCATAGCATCGACACTTTACATATCATACTACCATATTGACATCTTGGATCATCATGTGCGAAACACCGGGAACCATACATACATAACATACTTGAGATAGTAAGTTCATACATTTTGCATATCATAGGTTGTGCACAAGTTTCATATTCGCAATAGAGCAATCCTGCTAGCGTCTCTCTTGAGTTTTGAAACACGAGCGTTTTTCGTGGATTCCACATTTTGAGCTCATTCCTTGGTTGCACGACCCCATTTATCTATCCGTGTGTGTGTTTCCGTGTGCCACATATTGCTACGGGTCTACTTGTTTCACTTGGGAATTTGTGAATCTCTTTCAACATTATTGAGTCTTTCTAACATTTTGCATCAAATTTTTGTGCCACTATCCTCAACGAGCTCCACCATAAGTCTTATTTGTGTAGGTGTGAGAAACCGACAAGAATTGGTACCAATTGTGCTATTTCCTTGTTACATCATTGAGTGATAATTGATCCATCTTCAACATCGGTCAAGGTACATTTGGTATAGTTCTTCTCCTTTCTCCACCCATATTTGTTCGAGTCTTTTGATGGATAGGTAAGGCATTTCATCTCTGGTCTTCCACGACAACGACGGCATGAACAACTACACCACCAAAGCGTCAATCTTCGATCTACAACAACAAATGCAAGGCGCACAATCAAGATTGCGAGAGCGCATCGAGAACCTATCCATCGACATTCATCACTCCAAAGCAAGGAAACGGGACAACATCTACAACAAGCTTTCCACCCAAAAGGAGGATCAAGATGCAAGGATGGAGGAGATTCGTACTTTGTTGGCCAAACGTTCTTCCCATTCATCATCCTCAAGGCGGTGGCGAGCAAGTCAATCATCTTTGGAGTGCCCAAATGATGCAAGCGCAAGTCGTCCACGTCCACATCTCCATGCCGACAACCATCACGATCTTGATCCACATCGTCATGAAGGGCAAGTCACCTCCAAGCATCATGTACACGATGATGATGAATGCCATCGAGCTCAAGCATGACAACGAAACCATCATCATGAAGATGCTTATCAAGCGCAAACGTACAAGTCCCAACAAGCCCTACATCACGCCAAGGCCAACCTTCATGAGCATAAGAGAAGACCACGAGACAAGAACCACCAAGACGGACCTACGGCTACACCAACCACTTCGGCATTTCCGCCAAGTGTTCTCAAGGCATCTTCGCCTTTGGAAGTACGGCATCTTCGCCTACTTCCCATGAGTTCGCCTACAGCGACATCTTCAACAACTAGGTGACCATCTACGAGCGAGGGTGACCCTTCCATCTTCAGAAGCTCCTTAAGGAAGATGACCGAGCATGGGAAATTCCCTTTGGTCATGGAGACGAGCTATGAGGTGCCACGTCATATGGGCCTCCAACAATAAGAAAGTGGCAAGACGGTCGAGCCAGGGCCATCCCCTTCGACTACGGCAAGGAGCATGAACCTCTTCAGCAACATGAAGACGGCGCCCATATTGGACACATACTTCGAGTCAAGCTATGAGACCACACATGAGACCTTATCTTTGGTCATAGAGGAGAGTGATGATGTGCCATCTTTGGCCTTCATCCACGGCTAGGACCATGACATGATTGAGCATGGAGACATTTGCACCTACATCTCTCCGACACCCACATATGACGAGATGCCCCAATTCCCATGTGAGGGGAGCCACCCCACCATGAGTTATATGAGTGACTCCACCATATGTGACATTGAGTTCATTACCTATGAGAGGATGAGTGTGACCACCACTAGCCCCACACATGAACGCATGCCACATATCCTATGTGAGGTTGAGAGCCATTTGAGTGACTCCACCAACCATATGAGTGAGACCACCCAAGAGGTAGTGAGTGAGCCACAACACTTAGTGAGGTAGGTAGTTGATACGGCACGTGAGGCCACTATGATTTCTAACGACTTAACCTCTACTCCGAGTGTGTTTTCTTCTTTGGTGCTAGGTCTCCTACATGACGACATGCCTATCGTTGACTAGTCCATACCTCCAATGGAGACGACAATGGCCATGGTGGAAGAAGATGCACCACCCACATGGTTCCACCACAATGAAGATGGCCACGACTTGGTCTTCGACACCTCACCTACAACACATGAGCGATGCTCCAAAGGTAACATAGGTGATGGTGCTTCTTTTATCCCAGTAGTGGATTATCTCACCAATGATTGCTTGCATGATGTTGATCCACCTATTCCCATGCTTCATGCTAATGCGACTTCTTCATGTCATGACTTACCTATTTATGGTGAATATGATGATGAGCATGTTGATTTGCCTAGTTCTGATGCTATGCTCCTTAGGATATCATGTGAAAATTCTATCGGTCACATCATGTTTGACAATCCATTGAACTTGTCATATGCTATGAGTGAGATCTCCCATATTGCATCATTTCAATCTCAACATAGTAACTATGCATGCCCCATTAAAATAAATCCCATTTGCACTGCTGACATAGATGACGAGATGATGGTCATTGGATTTTGTTTTTCATGTGATGATATTGCCATGCTTCCTTTACATGATTTGCGCAATTCATCTCCTATACCATGCCATGATCACATTGTTCCAAATATGCTTTGTCTTGGATGTTGTCAATATTATCCAAGTGATGTTTCCATTAATGCTCATGAGGAGACCCCCATAGTTTCCTCATACATATTAGGAGATTTTGATGCATTCCATACTTGGCATGGTTCCCATAATTGCTTGCACCATATGCATTCCACGCATAACAATGCTCTAGATATTTCCCATGATGCATTACACAATTTGAGTATCTATTATGCTATACATAACAACAAACCTCTCATCATGGATGACATGTTTCTATATCACGCATCTCATTTATTTGAGCATTGGATATTTTGTGCTAACCAACACAAGCATGTATGCATCATGATGGATGATGTGTACATATACCATGCACACACAATTTTCCCTTTGTCTTTGTTTTGTGTAGGTACTCACATATACTCGTCAACCTCTCAATCCCAAGAGTTGACGAAACGAGCTCTTGAGATCCCGTGGACTATCCTTACCACCATTCCCTTCGCGCATCTAATCTACTTAGCTCTCACATGGCTATGGGCTATTTACCACTTGCTACATTATGCCCATTCTATCGTGCTCACTTTGCATGTTATGCCTCTTCACATGATTTTTCCATGCAATTGTGACCATAGCTTGCATCTACCCATGATTCACCATTTTACTACTCATATGTGTATTTGCATGCTTGGTGGAGATCCTTGTTGCTATTGCCATGTTTACCATGTGCCCCATGCTATTGTTGCTTGTTGTGTTGGGAGAGTCATGATGACCCATTGCTATTTACATATGGCCTCTCACCAATACTTTGATGATATTTTGCTCATATCTTGCTTTCATGCTTGTGCTATGACATGTGAATTATTCATGCACACTATTTGCACCCATGACATGCTTGCCATGATTCCTTCTAGTATGTTGCTTCTTCGCACTACTAGCTTGCTTGACTTGATCACTATGATTACTTACTTTGTCGCATCACCCATGTTCCACTATTACTCGCTTTCTTCGGTTGATGACATATATGTTCGTGCCTCTCACATGATACATCTTGTTCATTGTCACTTGCCTCCATTTGTTGGATCTATGCTCATTGATCTTGGAGACTTGGACATATTACTTGTGATGCATGCTTGTTTGATTGAACCTATTGTATTTGGTTGTTCTCGCATCATATGCCTCCATACTATGAAATGCTCCCTTGTCCTTTCTTATGACGAGCATGATGCATACACTTGTTGGGTATCTTACCACGCGAATGATAGGTTTTGCATTTCCGCTAACCTCATTTGTTTTTCCGAGTGTTTGTCATGTTATTTCATTTTGAAGGATTCACAAGGCGGTACCGTCATGCGACAACTTGGTCATATCAAGGTGTATATGATGTGCAACACCAACATCTTCGTGAACATTCCTAAGGTGAACTCCATCCCTTTGAGTCATCCTCAAATACACATATTGGATGGGTCATTCTTTCATTGTGGTTTCCTTCTTGTTGTCTACATGATACATCTCGCGAACGGAGGAGCAACATTGGAGATTGGCTCCATGGACCTTCAAGTCGAGGAGCACTCGGACTTATTGGATGCACCTTTCAACCAACACTTCTACCACGACATTGAGCTATGGTACAACACCACCCATAACAAATTTGCATCTTATGCATGCATTGACTCACATTATGATTGCATTGTTGCATCTTGTATTTCAATGTCATCCATGATATATGAGATTGTGCATTTCCTTTGCAAATTTGTTGTGATCTGTCTTGATGGCATATTCATACATCATGATCATATTGCCCACCATCAATTGCATGATCACATAGTCACATTGAGCACCAATTACCATGTTCATGCTTTTGATACACCATCCAATTATGAAATTATTTTTCACAATGGTTGCATTGATCACATTCACAATACATTTGTGTGCACAATGAATGTTTTTGCTCCCATGAACAGTTTGCATATCATTCTATATCATCTTGATAAGCTTCATGCGCTTTTCCACGAACAATCTTACGTCACAGACTCATTCTTACATGATGGACACCTTGTGTGCACTAACCATTGTATTTTTGAGTGTCGTTTGTGTTTGCTCTTTTTGGATGTGTACCACTTCGGAGACACCTTGGATTACTTGGATTGCGCCATGCCTTCCACTTCGTCCAACTACAAGTCCGTCCATGACAACCGTTTCCAAGGTGATGAGGTTTTCGATCCGAGGTCGGATCTTTCCCAAAGGAGGGGAGATGATGCAGAGCATCCTATGATCATCCCCATGCACACTACGACTTCTCCCCAAGCCCCTAGTGCCCGCATGTTGAGACCTCAAGCATACGCCATTGGACAGAAGGTGAACTTGCTCCTTTCCGAATCTTCCCTTTCCGCATGTAAGACATGGATGCTACCTCAAGCGCGCACCTTGTGCATACTCAGGTCCATCCGAGAAGATCATGGAGAGCCTATGGGCCAAGGCCAAGTGTGCGCGGAATCGAGGGAAGGAGAGCCAACTGCTACAGCCCGAGCAGTACTACCCGCCCACACCAAGCGGTACTACCGATGAAGGCCCACAAGCCGTATTACCGCCCAACTTCCGCTCTACTGCCGCTCAACCTGACAAACTCCTATGATCGAGCGGTATGGGTCCAGCACTGCCGCCCCGCTCAAGAGGTACTTCCGCCCGATGGTCCGGTACTACCGCCCTGCCTGTGCACAGAGAACAGGCCAACGGACCATCTATCCCCCCTGTCACTTAACCCTTCGTGGGCTTAGACTATATATACTCCTCCTCCTCCTCCTAGATAGGGTTAGCGTTGTGATAGCTCATTTGAAAGATAGAGCCTTGCTCATCCATATCGGATCTACTACTTGAGAGAGACCGCGGCCCCTCTACAGAGAAGATCCACCTTGGATTCAAGACCCCCTCTTGGGTGGCCCCATCAAGACCTCCTCACGGAGAAGACCGGTTACCATTTGTATCGTCCCTTGTTGACTTTGGATGTTGTATCTACTTTTGTGTTCATGGATGTAGCACATGTGTGATCATTCTTGTTGGTTTGAGTGATTCTCTCGTGTTTCCCCTCGTGTTTCCCTTCGTGTTCATCACGGAATCCACTCCTTTCATGAAAGATCGGCCACCTAGGGTTCCACCCTACATCACAACTTCAGGGCAGCGCACTTTGACAGGTCGTCGGCAATGGTGTTTTCTGATCGGGGAATATGCTCTGCTTGTAGACCGTCAAAATGCTCCTCCAAATTCCTCACCTCATCCACATAGGCTTCCATCAGCGGGCTCTAGTAATCCTTGTTGACTTGCTTGACGACGAGTTGCGAATCACCTCTGATGATGAGCTTCCTGATTCCGAGGTCTACCGCGATCCTGAGACTAGCAAGTAATCCCTCGTACTCCGCCACATTGTTCGTTGATTTTTCCCAGGGAAAGTGCATCTGGACTACCTACTTGAGGCACTCTCCGGGGGGGGGGCGATGAGTAATACGCCGGCACCAACACCTTGCAGCGTGAAGGCTCCATCGAAGTACATAATCCAATCACGGCTCGTCTCCTTGTCGGGAATGGTAGTCTCTTGAATCTCTTCGTCGGGCAATGATGTCCATTCTGCTATGAACTTTGCCAAAGCTCGGCTCTTGATTGTCGAAGTACTCTCAAACTTGAGGCCAAATCTTGATAGTTCTAAAGCCCATTCCACAATCCTTCTAGTTGCATCCGGGTTGTGCAAGATTCGTTGCAAAGGGAGGTGGGTGACGATGGTGATCTCGTGTGCTTGGAAATAGTGACACGGCTTTCTCGAGGCCATAAGGAGGCCGAAAAGCAGGTTCTGCATTCTAGAATATCTTGATCTAGCCCCCTGCAACAGGGAACTGACAAAATAAATCGGGTGCTACACCACCTTCTTCTTCTGTTCAAATTTGCCCATCTACGCAGACTCTGTCTTGCCGGGACCGGACCTTGCCGGGGGTACCTCCTTGCCGGCGCTAGGCCCTGCCGGGGAGAGCCCTTGCCCATCATACAACGGCTCCGCTACTGCTGCCGCTTCTTCCTCATTTTCCCTCTATGCCACCAGTGTGACACTGACCACTTGATTTGTTGCTGCTAAGTATAGCAGCAACGGCTCGTGTGGTTTAGGCGCGACTAGTATTGGCGTGGAGGAGAGGTACCTCTTCAAGTCCTGCGGCACCACCTCTGCCTCCGGAGTCCATTTCACTAGACCCGCCTTTTACAGAACTTTGAAAAAGGGGAGAGAGCGCTCAGCAAACTTGGAGATGAACCTACTTAGGGCGGCAACGCATCCGGCGAGCCTACAGACGTCTTTGACCCATCTTGGTGCCTCAATCTGCTCAATTGCTTTGATCTTGTCGATTGCTTCGATTCCGCATTGAGACACAAAGAACCCAAGAAGCTTGCCGGATGGTACACCTAACACACACTTCTCTGGGTTGAGCTTGAGGTTGATCTTGCACAGATTTGCAAATGTTTCTTCCAGATCTTGCACGAGTGTGGCCCTGTCCTTGGTTTTGACCACTATATCATCCATATAAGCTTACATGTTTCTATGCAGCTGGGGCTCAAAACCAATTTGGACCACTCGAGAAAACATTGAACCAGCGCTCTTCAATCCGAAAGGCATTCGTACAAAACAGTACGTACCAACTGGGGTGATGAACGCGGTCTTTTCTTCGTCTTCCTTCATCATGAAAATCTGGTGGTATCCTGAATAGGCGTCGAGGAACAACAGTAGGTCACACCCAGCAGTGGAGTCCACAATCTGGTCGATGTGTGGCAGAGGGAAAGGATCCTTTGGACAGGCTCTACTGATATTCATCTAGTCAATACACAACCTCCATTTCCCCTTTGCCTTACGCACCACCATTGGATTGGCCAACCACGTGGGGTGGAGTACTCCTCTAACTAGGCCTGCTGCCTCCAACTTCCTGATCTCCTCGATGATGAAATCTTGTCACTCCAATGCTTGCTTCCTCACTTTCTGCTTGACGGGCCGCGCATGAGGACAAACAGCAAGATGGTGCTCAATCACCTCCCTGGGAACGTCGGGTATGTCGGATGCTTGCCATGCAAACACGTCGACATTGGCCAACAGGAAGGCGATGACCGCGCTTTCCTATTCGATGTCCAGTGAGGAGCTTATGGCAAAAGCCCCGCCCATGCCGTCCCCCTTGACGGGCACCCTCTTGGTCTCTGGTAGTGCTACCTTGGATTTCTTGCTCTTGCCGGTGGAGCTCTCTAGCACATCCTCGACGGGTGTGCTGCACTCCCAAGAGGCGTGCATGTCGGAGTGGGTGCAGGAGGTCTTGCTGGTCTTCTTCCCTCCCAGGGTTTCAGCGGCAGGTGCAAGTGCCTTGCCTGCAGTTGCTGCAACTACCTCCACGTAGAGTTGGTCGGCATAGATGAGCGCATCTTTCTTGTCGGAGGGGACAGCGATGATGGTCAGTGGCCCGGGCATCTTCAACGTGTTGTAGGCGTAATGTGATGCCGCCATGAACTTGGCCAGCGTTGGGCAACCAAGGATCCTGTTGTAGGGCAAGGGGATCTTGGCGACATCAAAGATGATCTTCTCCGTCCTATAGTTCAGCTCGCCCCCGAATGTAACGGGCAACATGATTTTACCTTTCGGCTGACTCCTCCCTGGGTTGACCCCTTGAAACGTGCCCATCTCCTCGAGGTCTCCATCGGGGATTTGCAGCCTCTTGATCACGACAGGTGAGATCAAGTTTAGTCTGGCCCCACCATCAACTAGCACTTTAGCTACCTTGAGGTTTAGTATTGTTCGTGAAACCAACAATGGCAAACACCCGACCTCAGTTGTGCGATCGGGGTGGTCCTCGGTGTCAAAAATGTTAGGGGTGCTGGACCACTTTAGTGGCTTCTGGCATCGATCGATGGTTCCACCACGGTAATCTCACGCGCCCACTACTTCAGTTGGTGGTGAGAGGTGTGCAGCGAGTCGCCACTGCCGACGCACATGGCCTCTGTATGTTTCTGGAACTCGTGCTCGCTGGATTCATCATCCCCATCATGATCAACATCTTGCTCCTTCTTATCACGGCCCCGAGCGGGCCTCTCTTTTTGGTTATCCTTGCCACGGCGACCTCCTCGGCCACTATGCTTCTTGCCAGACCCCTCAGCACCATCCTGACCCTTCTCCTTGTCCCGCCTTTCATATTAAGCTTTCAGCTTTTCTACAAGCAGCTCAACCTATCGGCAATTCTGGAGGTCATGGCCCTTGGTGCGATGGATCTTGCTGTACTGCTTGTCGGAGCCTCCTGGCTTGTCGGCAGCAGCCAAGGCCCGACAGGCAGCGCACCCGGCAACTTACTTGCCGGGGTCGTCAAACTTGGCCTTCACGGCAAGTACAGTCTTTCCCTTACGGCTCTTGTTGCGGCATTGGCCCTTCTTCGTCGGGGCAATGGCGTCTTCATCTGTGGACTCGGTTTCCGTGTCGGCGTCCTCCCCGGGGTACTTCCTTTCTTCCTCAGCCTGAGCACATCTATCAGCCGGAACATAAAGTTTGGCTACATCCTTAACCTTGTTCATTGCCAGCTCTTCATGCATCTTGCGGGTGCATACATTCTAATGGAATGCACTCATGACAACGGCGGGGTGAACATCCGGGATGGTGTACTGTACACGGCTAAACCTTTCTATGTATTTGCGCAGGGTCTCCCCTTCCTTTTGGGGGATAACATGCAAATCACTTGCCTGGCCAGGAGCTTGGTGGCCTCCGACAAAGGCACTGGCAAACTCGTGGCATAGATCCGACCAAGATGAGATAGAATCCACTAGCAGGTGCATCAACCATGACATGACGTCGGGTTTAAGTGCCAACGGAAAGTAGTTGGCAAGCACCTTGTCGTTGCGAGCCCCGGTGGCTTGCATCGCGAGAGTGTAGATGCTGAGGAACTCCGACGGGTGATTCTTGCCATTGTACTTTTCCCCAACATCAGGCTTGAACGTGCGGTGGGAGGGCCACTGGAACTGCCGCAGCTCTCGGGTAAAGGCTGGACAACCCACCTTGTAAGGCAGGTTGCCGGAGCCCCTCGGCGCTATCTGGTCCATAGTAGGCTCTGCATGCCGATCTGACTGTTGGCGCGCTTCTCGCTGTCGCACGATGGTAGTCCGAGCGTCTTCCTGAGCTTGCACTCGAAGAACTCGATGTTCATCGCAGCGGGTTCGTGGGTCAGACGATGCCATGGAAACATTATCATAGGTGTCGGCCCGATGAGCTGGCGGCTGCTGTTGCTAGCATGGGGGAGGAGAGTGCACCGTGGTCGCAGCACCCCGAGTCCTCCCACCTCCGGCGTGCACCGGCTCTATAGAATGCCGGCACGAGGGTCCTACTAACTGGGGTTCATCTTCGTTGGCGAAGCTGATGAGGCTCTGGATGGTGGCTCTCCACTCGTCAAGCTTCTCCGCGGTGGGAGGAAAGTCAAGGAGCAGTTGAACACGCACCAACGCTTCTGCTGGCGTGGGTGGCGGTGAAATCTTCATGGACCGTGACGCACTCCGACTTCTAACCACGTTAGAAGCAGCTCTATCACGGTCTCGTGGTTGCACGCTGCCTCTGTCAGCGTCCGGGTGGGCACGCCGGCCTGGTGCATCATGAGAGTGACGCAAAGGGCTCTTCCCGTGGCGGCGCCCGGCGGCGCCGGTGTTGCAGTGTTGTTTATCGCGCGCGGCCTGGGGAGGTCGCGGCGCGGATGCCGGCTGGGGCGTCCGGGAGGTCGCCGCGCCGCCCGTGGGCAGCACAGCCCCACCCCTAGGCCCAGTGGCACGTGGCTCGTCGTCTTGGACCCGAACGACGCCGCTCGCCTAGCTCCGATTGCTAGAGTGCCCTGGATGCTCGCGGGCCACGCCTCCAGCGCCATCCGTGGCCACTCCGTCGGCCGCCCGTGCTAGTGTGGATGGGCCATCTCCGGACAACTCGATCACTATGATCCCCTTCTTCTTGGGGGTCATGCTGATGATGAAGTTGATGCGCTAACTTCCAAACAGGATTTTCAGTTTGCGCCCCCTACCTGGCGCGCCAAAGATGTCGGGGAAAACGACACCTATGGGATCACAAGGAATCCCTACTACGGTTGACATGGCGCGGGGCTGTGGAAAGAGCATGTTTAGAAGATCAACGTGCGGGAATTTTATCCAGGTTCGGGCCGCAAGCGATGCTTAATACCCTAATCCTGCTTTGGTGTATATTTGGTGTTCTTGAGTTCATGAACTAGTTGCGGTGCATCCTAGCCCAAAAAGTCTGAATGCTTCCTCAGTATGCCTCGGATCTCCTTTTATATGTCAATGGGGCTGCCATAGTGGCACACAGGAGGTGGAAAGTGTCTACAGTGTACAAGTCTATCCTGACATCATGGGAGAAAACACATTTAATGTGCTTCCAACATGTCCTCTTGCTTTATAGGGGACGGCAAGGAAACTCATCTCATCTATCGCCCCCTCGCCTCGCTTTAACACGCGTACAAGCTGACGAGGCATGCAGCGCCACACTGGCTGGCTGGCTGCTATGCTGGTGTGGTGACAGAGTATTCACAAAGATCTACATGGCACCACGCGGGTGCTCGCCTAGTTGGCCTAGAAGCTTCATGCTGCCTTGTAGGTGTGTGCCTAGTTGGCAGGCTAGCTGCTGCGTCGGAACGGCCATGGGGCAGCGGAGCCTTGATAGGCATGGGCCTGGTTGTGGCCCTGCAGATATCCCCGGCAAGGGTCTTGCCAGGGTCCTGGGAAGGGTCTTGCCGGGTTTCTGTGGTCGTCCCCGGCAAGGATCTTGCCGGGGGCCTTCGTCTTCTGGTTCTTACCCAGTCTTGCAGGCCTCTGTTCATCACAAAGATCTGCATGCCACCATGTAGGTGCTCCCGAGCCTTGGTCTTGACGTTGTCGATGGTGTCATAATTCTTAGGCTCAATGGTGGCAGTCTCGATGGTGTTGGGCAAGTTGCCCTGGCAAGGCTCTTGCCGGGGCAGCGTAGGTCGTCCACAGCAAGGCTCTTGCCAGAGGAAATCCATCTTGTACCTTTGCTCTTCGCGCCTCCGGCTTCAGCGCTGCTCGGGTAGTTTTGTATCTTCGCTTCCTATGCCCCGCCATGCGTGGTCGCAGGTGTGGCTGCAACTGCCCGTGCACAAGTAAAGGGGTACAGAAGGCCCCTACTTTTGTACACAAACAAAGAGATTTCTTGATTTTGATCTAGAGGAAATTTATATAGTTTGTGCGGTAAATTGCATTGAGAATCCTTATATTGCCAACTATCTAAAGACAAGAAAACAAAATAGAATATGAAGAGAGTAATAATGAAAGGGAAAGTATTTCCCAATACCCTCCTAGTGTTTATTATGATGAATCAGGTAACGAGGAGGAGCTCCTTATCCAATCAATCTCTTCAACAAGAAGCTCAAAAAAAATTATTAAACCCATACACGAGGTGGTGAAGAAGAAGAAAACAAGAAAGAATAGAAGTAAAAAGGTATCTCCCACAAATAATGTTGCTCCTATTATTGTTGTGCCTCATGAAAATGAATCAAAAATAATTGTGGAAGATGATGCACTTGATGATGATATTGCTTCTATGTCTTATGGCACAATGTCCAAGAGCACTATTGTCGATGATTTTGTTATGCCTATTGCTTGTTGTGATGATTATGATTGGGAAGATAATGATACTTCTGATAATCTTGAAAATCTTGTTGGCACCAACTTGGGAAATTATGATGATAGCAATTGTTATATTGTTGGTGTTATTCATACTATTAATGATGGGAGGGATTATGCTTATGATATGCCAAGCCACAAGCTTAGGGATGCTATGTTTGATGAGAATGACATGTTTGAGAATTTATTTACTGGAATTAATGTATTCTCTGATCTCTGAAATATCAATGGATCACTTATTACTCTCATCCCGAAGAAGATATGTCCTGAGGAGCCGGATGATTTTAGGCCTATATCTTTAACCAACACTTGCTTGAAGTTTCTCACCAAGTTGTTGCCAACAGGTTGCAAAAAGTGATTTTGAATTGTATTCATAAGAATCAGTATGGCTTTCTTAAAGGAAGATCAATTCAGGAAAATTTAGCTTGGACTTTTGAATACATTCATCAATGCAAATAGTCCAAGAGACCTATTATCATTCTGAAATTGGATTTTGCCAAGGCTTTTGATATAGTGGAACATGAGGTTATTTTGCAGATGCTCAAGAACAAGGGTTTTGATGATAATTGGATTGGCTGGGTTAATGAGATCCTTTCTATAGGGTCTTCTTTTGTGCTGCTTAATGGCATCCCTGAAAGAAGTTCAATTGCAAATGTGGGGTCAAACAGGGTGATCCTTTATCACCTCTTTTATTTCTCATACTTGCTGACCTTTTACAATCTATGGATAAACAAATGTTAGCGCATGACACTTTATCCCTCCCATTTCCAAGTCATGACTAGGAGTTTCCTATAATACAATATGCTGATGACACTGTTGGTAGCTCTCAAGAACATGTTGCTTACCTTTCAACAATCTATTGGTCTAAAGGTTAATTTTGCAAAGTCTTCCATGATCCTGTTAAATATTGATGAAAGTGAAGCAACCAGGTTAGCTGCAGTGTTGGGTTGTAAGATTGGGCAACTTCCTTTTACCTATCTAGGGTTGCAACTTGGAACTACCAGGCCAAGGATTGGGAACCTCATGCCTTTAGTTGACACCTTGGAAAGGAGATTGACTGCTAGTTCATGCATGTTAAACCAAGGCTCTCGTTTGCAGCTGCTAACTTCTGTCCTGACCTCTATGCCCATCTACTTCCTTTGTAGCTCGCAAATCCCTCATGGTATTATCAACACTACAAAAAAAGACACTTCCGTGATGATACGTGTTTTTCATAGTAGGTCACATTTTCTGTCATGCTTGAACATCCATGATAATTTTATGACAGAATCAAGATAGTCATACCTCCACTTTCGTAGAAGTGTTCCATGACATTACCAAAATTATCATCATGGAAGTGTCAACTTCCATGCTGATAAATCATGCGTCATAGAAGCGCTTTCATCAAGGGTGACCGACACGTGGCATCCATCGTAGCGGGTCGCCGTTATGCTATCGGGTCCGGTTTTGGATCCGATAACCCATTAACAGCCCGGAACAATGAGTATTTTCCACATGTAAAATTGTCATTGGCTAGAGGAAACACGTGTTGGCTCATCGTTGGGACATATGTCATCCATTCATTGGACAGGAGGTGCCTATGATACGTCGACATGTGGCACGACCCAACAAAGGCCCATATAGGTTAAAAAGGCCGGCCCAGTCAAAGGCCCGTAGTACTTACTCAGGTACTAGTGGGCTAGCCCAATAACGGCCTATTTAATAAGGCCCATTTATGGCCCGAAGCCAGATCTGGCCCGTTAATTGTTCGCCAAATATTTGGGCCCAATTATGACCCAGTGACTTTTGACCTGTTAGAGACCCGATCTAGACATGGGCCCATTTCCGCCCGATGTGTCTTTCGACCTGGGAATAGCCCGTAGTGCCCATGGGACATATATGGTCCGACACTACATCCAGCCCACTAACGGCCCGTGATAAAAGTGGCAACAATTCAGCCCAACGTGACTTTGGGCGTGTTATAGGCCTGTCGTATAATTCGGCCCATTGATGCATGTACTAAGCTTTCGCCCTCTCAAAGGCCCATGATATTAGTGGGCCAACTCAGGCCCGAAATATGTTTCGGCCTGGTAATGGCCCGTCATATTACTGGGCCTAAAAAGGCCCGGTCTACCTTTCAGCCCACTGAAGGCCCGTCATAGACTAGTGAAAATTGAGGCCCAGCATGAATTTTGGCCTGCTAAAGGCCCATGGTTTCTTCTGGGCCATAATAGGCCACCAGAATATTCAGCCTGTTAATGGCCCAACGCTACATGGGACAAACTAAGCGTTGGGTCCACAAAAGGCCCAACTAAATTTGGGCCGAATATAGGACAGAGTAAGTTGTGGGCCTCGCACAAAGTGTGAAGGCCCCAATGGCCATTCGGGTGCAAGAAAGATGCAGGCCGACCCAATTGTGGCCCGCTAAAAACCAGGACCATTAGAGGCGAATGTTTTGGCCCGGTCGACTACATTAGATTTTTTCAAATAGCGAATTATAGCAGTAACTAGTAGGAATTAAGAACAAACCTACTCTATACAATAAAGAAATTACCGCATTGTAACTTATAATAAACCTACACTATACAATAAAGGATTTATGGTATATTACATCCACTAGGCATCAAAGTTCGCCACCAGTGATCATAAAGCGCAACGAAGAAGCAGATTACAAAAACTGGGCACCATTGCAGCGTCACAAAATAATACTGAACCGAGACCACTTCCAAGATAGTTCAAGAAAGGTTAGCCTTGCGCAGGAACTGCTGTGCAAGCTGCTGAGCAAGGCTGTGAGACTGGCCTAGCATGTCAGTCATGGCTTCTAGGTGTAGATGTTTAGCAATGAAGTTCTCATTGGTGTTCTCCACAATCTTTCTTAGAGATAGGACTTCAAGTCAAAGTTGAGTTGGATAATGCATTTCTGCTAGAACTTGGGACTAAAGAAGTCGAACTGATTCAGACAGCGAATTCCATGAGCTTGTCTGACTGTAGTCTCAAGTAACTTGAACACTGCATCAAGACAAGACTTTGGGGTTGTCTCGCTATCTTCAAGATGTTTTGCCTTCTTTGCCTTCAGCAGACTTGTGCATGCCATCAGGCATATCAACCTGAAACAAGCAAAGAGATGACAGGTTTTGCACGTGTATGGACAAAGATGATAACTGTGCTATCAATTCCATTCAATTTCAAATTAGAAAATAAAGAGTAAGTTCAAAATATCAATAGCATAATTTGGCATTATTCATAATGCGAGGAGCTTCACCACACTACTGGATTACCATGTCAACATAACAAGCATAGATGAAGGGCGAAGACAATCATTGTATCTATTTTGGTTAATGTGCATGGCATGTTGTTCATATCATCAGCCACATCCGTAAGACAAAACAGCAGATGACAAGGTGCAAACTTGGGCTGGTTCACCACACACTGGATTATAGATCCACAAAACAAGCATACATATAGGGAGTATTTATTAATGTGCCTGGTATGAATAAGGAATTTGGTTTCACAAGTAAAACTTGGAACTTACGGTTGTTAAGAACATGCATTTTGATAGAAACATCAAACTAAACAACAGTAAACGATAGGGAGTATGAGAAAATTAAACAACAATTGAGGATAAATGCTTTAGAAGGACTGACTTACATTAACAGTTAACATCGGCTTTAGAATGCCCTTCTCCATGTCAAGGGAAGGATAACTCAAGAATTTCAGCACAGAATCTTCTTCATAAGCATTGCATGTACTCTACATTTTGTAGAGAGTAATTATAGATATGATAATACTGGAAGGGATAGAGGATAATGAATATAATATGCAGATTGATGCTACATAATCAACTACCAATCCCTAGAAGTACAAGCATTACAGGAAAAATGTACTGACAAGAGCAATGGGCTAGACTTCTACATTGGCATTGTTTGTGTATTCAACTTTTTGGTAAGATTAAATATAGATATGATATTTTTTAGTAAATGGTGGGCGAGGGAGATAAGATGCAGAATTCTACACAATGAACCAATCCCTCTTCCCATAATACAAGAGTGTTTTAAACACTGGTGTACTATAGGAAATGTTCTTATATTATGGGACAGAGGGAGTAGTTGTTAATGTAAGTACAGTGATAGACGATGTTCAGTCGTTACAAGAGGACTGCAGAGCTAAACCTCTTCAAAAGCATTGGGTTGATTCTAAATTTATGTAAGGGTCCATACGGATCTTATAATGTCCACCAAATGGATGATAACGAGGCTAACATGTGAAGTGATGCTACATAATCAAACAACCATGGAAGTAATTATGGTCAGACATGGCAAGAGGTACTCACAAGAGCAATGCAGTGTGTAATATAGTTGCAAGATTTTGTGGTCCCTTGAGAATGAATGTTCTTCTGCTAATAGTTTTAATACAAGTGAGACGTTAAGGCAAATACAGAAATGTAGTTCAAATTGTGATGTGATATCATGGACAGTGCCTTATGCTGCAGACAAGACAAATGTGTAACAAGATTATTCATTTATAGGCTTGCCATCGAAGTGCGCTTGCCTCAGGTAGGAACGATACTTCATCAATGAGTTCTTGAAAAATGCAACCAACCCTTGCTCATCTTGACAACCCAGTTTGGTCCTCGCCTATTTAAAAGAATGAAATCTTGTGTCTTCTCTCAACAGAAACATATGTTGTCATTACCGTGAATAACATTAGTATATTACTTACGCGTAAGTTCCGGATGAAGACTGGAAATTGTTCTGTGTCTGTGGTATAATCTTTCCATGAAGGAAAGATGCACACAAAGTTCCTGACAACAATATAAGCATCATCTTCTAAATTGGGAAGGAATGGAACAGGGGTCCTATTTGCTGCAATTGGGGATCTCTTTGGTTCATAAAGGGCTTTGGCAACTGGATTTGGTGTACTCATTGATGGAATGGGGTTTTGGGTCGTAGAGCTAGTGCTATGTCAACTGGCATCATCATACTGTTTGCTGCAG
Organism: Triticum aestivum; assembly: GCF_018294505.1. Classification (NCBI taxonomy): domain Eukaryota; kingdom Viridiplantae; phylum Streptophyta; class Magnoliopsida; order Poales; family Poaceae; genus Triticum; species Triticum aestivum. The sequence continues at coordinate 203,282,281 of NC_057806.1, forward strand.
TTGGGGTCTGCTGAGTTGGGGCATCTGAAATGACCAGTGTAGTAGGTCTAGAGTTGGGGTGTTTTGTGGGTCAGTTGATATGGCAACTAAACCTAAGGGGCTATTTGATTTATCACGTGTCACTACCTTTTCCAAATACTTTGCTCATGCTCCTCCGCGATCGGCAAACACCCTCTTCCTTTTGAATGTCTGATACACAAGAACAACATTTGAATGGATAAATATGGTATGATGACAGATGGAATATGTACTGAAAATGGATAGGCGGGGCATATTCACATACACGATGTGTAACCTAAGATAATGGTAGTGCAACAAAGTATAAACAATGCAAAGCATCAGTTGCAAGATATATGCGACCAATATAACCTTGGAACGTTAGAGGAAGCACCTTGATGGGTGAATAAGATAGGGCATCTGCCTCTCACTCCTCCACTAGGGAGCTACATTGACTTAGGTCTCCCTCTAGCTCAGAATCACTATTAGGATCATATTCTGAGCATGAATCTGTAGGTGGAGAGCATTTTGATAGCATTGCATCCAGACTTGATTTCAGTTCCTTAATGCCAAGTTTGACAGCCATGGCATTGTTCTGCTTTATTCTTTTCATGCGTGCAAGTTCATAATCATTATGAAGCTCTTAAGAATCTGAGATTCATGAAAACATAAAAAGTAGTCAAATTATCTATGGAATGCATTGTGGATTCCACTCAAAGAGTGTCACCCTGTAAACCCCTGCATATGCAAAGTTCACCCCCAACCGTGCTGACCAGACCACACACAGAAATACAAACCTCTTATGTCTCTATAATAGGCAGACGCACATTTCAGAACTAAAGTAGGAACATTAGAATCATATCAAATTCGTATTTGAAAAAATAAACTAAGGAATTATCAGTGGCATAATGTTTAGCTTCAAGGGTGGAGTGTTGGTAGTGCGACACAAAGCAAGTAGGCAGATTGTATTCCATGTAAAAGATCTTAGTCTATGTAAAAGCTGGAAATGACACTTTCTTTCTATACAATGCAATGCTCGTTTCCCACACATGATGGAAGAGATCACACAGAGAAATACTATTCACTCATGTCTACGGTTCCAGTATTTTGAAACAGGGTGGCCTAAAAGAGTATTGACAACAAATATGACAAGGCAAGCATGGATGTAGTGAATCAATCATTTACTTGTGAGCTTACTAGGACAGGTATGCAGAATTGTAACTGCAGTAAGAGACTGTCAAAAATCTTCAAGAAGTTTTCCTAGCACTTATTGTTTAAAACTAATCGAGGTGAATAATTGGATATCATATCGAATGAGTAAGAAAGACAAGTAAAATTGTCAACAAACCTGGCCTGCTGTAGTAATCTGCGTTAATCTCACTACAACCAATAATCTGAAATGACTAGTGTCTTTTCGTAGGGCTAGAATTTTGAAACCCTATGAACTTTACAGGTACAAAAGATTACTGAAATACACTTGAACCATTAAGTGTAGGTAGCACTTAGCACACAACAAACCCTAATGACAGTCCTGCCTAATGAGTAATGAATCAATTAGAAAATGGGTGATGAGGAGTGGCTGCTGAGTGTTGAGGACATATCTCAGGATAAATCGGGTTGGCTTAGTGGGTGTTGCATGCCTGAGCCCTGAATGGACTAGGAAGGTATGCACGGCGGCGCGCCGGGGCAGTGGTGACGCTGTTGGGCGAGCGGCTGCTGACCTCCTATTAGTCCGGTGTATCCTCCTAGAGTAATGCCTTCCGGGGACGGCAAGTCACCTGCGAGGAAGGCGGCTGGGGGCGAGTAGAGATCGGAAGCGCGTAGTAGAACAGAGGGGAATCGGAGCCTGGGCCGACCCAAAATCCCATGGTGGGCCACGGCCCACCATGGGCACCCTGTAGAGATACACACCCGAGTGGCGAACATGCATTTTCAAAACTAAATTAGGAACATTTAGCTGACCAATTTAACGACTTTGTTTTAATAATATCAAATTCGTATTTGAACAACTAAGCTTGTTTAGCTTGATGGGTGGAGCAGTGCTATTATGACACGTATAGTGATCATAAAAGGGGGAAACCCTAAGCATTTTTGTTGAGCAAACGAGGGTTTCCCCTTCGATTTCTATTAAAGAAACCACCACGGAACCAACATGATCAATTAAACCCTAAGCATGATCAATTAAACCATATTATGACTGTGCCATGGCAGATTCAAACCTGCAAATCGGGGAAATGCTATTTAGCATCCATTGTTTGCTTCAAACTAAGAGCTAAATTCTAAGATCTGAAAAGAAAGTACAGTAACCAAGTTACGATCTATTTTCTGGTTCAGATCAAAAGTTGAGGAGATATGAAGTACCACCTCTCTTGCGGCGCCGTGTAGGCATCGGGGGTGCGATGGCTGTCAGTGGCGTTGAAGTAGATCCGCGACGGTAGACGGATGCAATGGGGGATAAGTCCCGTTGCGGTGGAAGAGAAGGTCATGTGAGCGGCCCCGGCAAAGAGGACGATGGCACCGATGAAGCGAGAGGACGCGATGCAAGGCTCTTGGTCCGTCGTCATGGATGAGAAACGTCCATCTCTAGCAGTGGACGACGCGGTCTTGTTAGGCGCTCCTGCATGGTGGAGGACGGTGGCGATGGATGGGATGGAGGATGGCGGCGATGGATGGGGTGGAGGACGGCGGCGATGAATGGGGTGTCGGACGGAGGAGGCTGGTTTGGGGATGGTGTTCTAGCACGGATAGTGTATGAATGGGAAAATGGAGGGAGAGGTACAGGAAACCATGCGTTTGGGACACACATTTCTAAAATATGGGAAAGTTATGAACTTAGCCCCAGTTTAAAATTTGGACGTCTCGTCGGTTGGGGATAGGAAAGTAATCTCGCATCTCGCAAATATTTGCCCAAAGCGATTTCGGGCGAGGAGAGGGTGTTTTGGCGCACATGGTGTATGAACGGGGCTGATAGGTATGGCGGTTGTGTCACGTCTGAGTGAAGTTACAAACCTGCCCCTATTGAAAATATTTGGCTACATCAATTTCGGCCCAGTCGAGTTTGTTTTGCCACCCACCGTGTATGAATGGGGAAATGGAGGGAGAAACAGAGGTCTTTCAGACGAGCTTGAATCAAATGTGTTTTGCCGCCCATGTTTGGTGCCTACCATGTCGGAATGGGCTAGGAGGCGATTGTGTCACATCTAATTGAATTTACTAACCAACCGCTATTGAGAGAAGTGGAAATCGGGCCGATGGATTGTCCATGTAAGGGGTAGACCGTAATTTCCATCTCCCAAACACTTGGTTTCGGGCAGCCGATGTGGGAGTGGACATTTTGCCATTTCTTTCAAATTTTGGGACAATAAGCATCGACGTTTACCATGGCAACTAAATTTGAATCCATTTTGTATTCCTATACGTATCTTTATAAATCATTCTATGTGTTTTTATATATCTTCAAAAGCATGACAAAGATGGATTCCACTGTCATATATGAATATGATTTAAAAATGCCAATACTCGAATTCAGAAGCTAGAATCCAGTTTAAGGTGAATTTGAATATTTGGAACACTTTATGTCCAACTAGAACACCCGATGCCTCTGAGCGACCAGCTGAAGCAGCTGGTCGAGCTGCACAAGGCGGCCGAACAGGCCACGAAGGGCATTATAGTCCGGATGTGGCCTGGCAACGCCCTTCCCAACATCTACTTCAGCCTGGTGAGGCGGCTTGTGGATGCCTGCCCACGGCTGGAAGTCATCAAGTGATCCGTCTGCATCGAAGGTGCACGCCGGGCTTTCGCCCATGCGAAGGTGCACTGGGCTAAGATTGACGTCGTGAAGCTGGAGAAGGAGGGGCCACCGCAGGGCAAGGAGCATCGCCACCCCGAGATGTACTATGAGGGTGTCCTGAAGGGTGCCCGTCTCGTAGCGGACGAGTGTACGAAAGATGTAATATGTGAGTAAACTTGCTCGTGTAATCCTATAGTATGAAAACTTGTTCATATGCGTTATGCAACGCTTGTTTGAATTTAAAATATTACCTTCTGTTCGGCTGTTTATCAAATCTGAGGGATGGCTAGTCGTGGTCTTCTGCCCCCATGCCACAAGTGCTGGGGTGTTCGGGATAAACCTGAGCACTCTTGTTCCCATTTTTGGGTCCTTCGAGGGAGGTGCTTAGCACAACGAACGAGGCAATCGGACTATAATGCGTTATCACTCTCACTTAGCCATAGAATTCTATATTTTTAAATTTTGGCGAAGCCCGTAGAATTTGGAAGGCCGAATTCGGGGCGCTATACACGCCTTAAGCCGGACAGGGTTGACTCCTCGCTCTAAGCGGCATAAGTCTTTAGGGACTCAAAACCTCTCGAACAGCGACCAGTCTCTCGCCTTATCATGACAGTCAGTTTTAGCTTTCTCTACTGAGATGCTTAGCCCAGCAGAACCAGGGCACAATCGCAGTAGTTCTCCCAGTTCTACCTTAGCCGATATAGCGGAACGTAAGGTACCAAAACATGGGAGCCGGGCAAACACAACTATTCACCCAAGACATGATTCGGAGCTGATGCATATAATGCTATAAGTTCGGGGTGCCGCACTGTCGAAAGTGTTCGGACTTCTCACGCTGCATTATGGGGTATGCTTAAGCCCCTGGCGTATTGGCCGTACCAGAGTGTACGGGTGCTAGATGTCATGAATGGACATATATATATAGAAAGGAAGAATGCAATAATAGTGTTAATGCTATGCATTGTTTATTCAAGAAGGTGCATTAAAGCAGAATGATACAAGTAGTGCGATAAGCAAAAAGTAGGACTGTTTGACATGTCCCTTCCAAGGGCAAGCTGAGGAATAGTATTAAAGCAAATATCTCACTCGTTATCGTAATCCACCTGTGAGTTCCGTGGTGTGACATAGCTTTCTGCCTCCTTGGTTGCTGCATCATGTGTTCGCCAATCATGCTGCCGGACAGGGTTTCCAGAGATTAATGTCCTAAAAGAAAAAAAATAACAAAGCGGGAAGCCCCTAGTGCGGTTTAAGCAGCGTCTTGGGGCGTGTCGTAGTTGTGCCCCCCTCCCCACCTGTGCCCATGGTATTTTTAATGCGTAATTATGTACGCGTGGCACGGATTACGCCGTTTGGCTGGACCGGGGTCGGGGCCGTCTTGCTATGCGAGCTCGGAACGTGCTAGGCGGTCCAGTTGCCGATTACTCTGGGCGCGCTTGAAGGTGTCCGGGTACTTAATCACTGAACTAGTGGATTTCCTTGTGAGGCTGCTTTGCGCTTCTACTGCGAGGGCCGCAGTGTGCTCCTCCGTGCGGAGAGAGCGCTCTGTGTTTCCATTGACTGTTATGACACCCCGAGGTCCTTGCATCTTGAGCTTGAGACATGCATAATGCGGTACCGCATTGAATCTCGCAAATGCGGTTCGCCCGAGCTGTGCATGGTAGCCACTATAGAACGGGACTATGTCGAAGATTAACTCTTCGCTTCGGAAGTTATCCGGAGATCCGAAGACCACTTCTAGTGTTACTGAGCCTATGCAATGGGCCTCTATACCAGGTATGACGCCTTTAAATGTCATTTTAGTGGGTTTGATCCTTAAGGGGTCTATACCCATTTTCCGCACTGTGTCCTGATAAAGCAGGTTCAGGCTGCTGCCGCCATCCATAAGGACTCGAGTGAGGTGAAATCCGTCAATGATTGGGTCTAGGACCAATGCGGCGAATCCGCCATGACGGATACTAGTGGGGTGGTCCCTGCGGTCGAACCTGATCGTGAAGAAAGACCATGGGTTGAACTTTGGGGCGACTGGCTCCAACGCATATACGTCCCTGAGCGCACGCTTCCGCTCCCTCTTAGGGATGTGGGTTTGGTATATCATGTTCACCGTCCGCACTTTTGGGGGAACCTCTTCTATCCTCCGGTGTATGGCTGTCGGGCCTCCTCCTGGTCATCGCTTTGTGACCCCTTATCTTTATTTTCTGCATTTATCTTGCCGGCCTGCTTGAACACCCAACAATCCCTGTTGGTGTGATTGGCTGGCTTGTCGGGGGTGCCGTGTATTTGGCATGAGTGATCGAGTATACGATCCAAACTGGACGGGACCGGAGTGCTTCTTTTGAATGGCTTTTTCCGCTGACCGGGTTTAGAGCCTTTGAATCTGGCATTGACTGTCGTATCCTCGGTATTGTTGCTGTTAATGCGGCGCTTATGTTTGTTGCGACATGACCTGCCATTGCCATCCTTGGTATCCGAAGCACCTTGGTTCTTTGATATGTTATTGCTGCGAGCCAGCCAGCTGTCTTCTCCCGCACAAAAGCAGGTCATGAGTGTTGTGAGGGCTGCCATAGATTTTGGCTTTTCCTGACCAAGGTGCCGGGTGAGCCACTCATCGCGGATGTTGTGCTTAAAAGCTTCTAGGGCCTTTGTATCCGGACAATCGACGATTTGATTTTTCTTTGTTAGGAACCGAGTCCAGAATTGTCTGGACGATTCCTCTGGTAGCTGAATTATCTGGCTCAAGTCATCGGCATCTCGTGGTCGCACGTAAGTGCCCTGGAAGTTGTCGAGGAATGCGGCTTCCATATCCTCCCAACAGCCAATGGACTCTGCTGGCAAGCTATTGAGCCAATGGCGAGCTGGTCCTTTGAGCTTGAGTGGGAGGTATTTAATGGCGTGTAGATCATCACCGCAGGCCATGCGGATATGCAGGAGAAATCCTCGATCCATACCGCAACATCTGTTGTGCTGTCGTATGATTCCATATTTATGGGTTCGAAACCCTCTGGGATTTGATGATCCATTACTTCGTCTGTGAAGCATAGGGGGTGTGCGGTGCCTCTGTACTGGGCTATGTCGCGACACAGCTCGAATGAGTCCTGCCCACTGTGTTCGGCCCGGCCGGACTTACTTTTACTGTATCCGGCCTGACGATTATTGTCTCGCATAGTGACGCACCCTCGTGATCCGTAGATCGATCTTGCATGTTTTTCTTTGTCTTGCAATACGTCTCACAGGTCTGGCGTATTTCCCCATGCCTTTTTATTTGAATGGCGTCGGGGTGCGGGCTGAGTTTGTGGCTGGAATGCCTCTCTGTCGCGGGCACGAAGTGGCCGATCAGCCGCATCATACATCGGGGATGTAGGTTTCGGTGCTTCCTCCTCCAGTCGGAGTAGCAACCTGCACTTTGGGTAACTCTTGGAGGGGCGTTCGCTTTTATATTCCTCGGCCGCCAGGACTTCTGTCCATCTGTCAGCTAGAAAATCTTGATCAGCTTGAAGCTGTTGCTGCTTTTTCTTAAGGCTATTTGGCGTGGCTATAAGAGGGCGCTTGAAGTGCTCTTGTTCGACGGGATCCTCAGGCACGACGAATTCGTCATCGTCGAGGCTTGCCTCATCTTCGGAGGGAGGCATGTAATTATCATCCTCCGCCTCTCCATCTGCCACTCTCTTTGGAGGGTTGGCTTCTCCATCCTCCTGCCCTAAATCTTGCTAGAGGGCATTGTTGCCGTCTTCGGCACTGTCCGGAGTGCTATTATCTCCTATGCTGGTATCACTGCTTTTGTCTTGGCGGGACTTAGAGCGGCGCCGCTGAAGCCGGTGCTTGTGTTGCTTCTTGGAGGGGTCATCCTCCGTTGTCTCGTCGCCATTGCCTTCTTTGGGTGTGTCCACCATGTATATATCGTATGATGAGGCGGCTATCCAGTGCCCTATGGGCAGTGGTTCCTCTTCGTCTCCCGCATCGTCGTCCATACCGTCGATGTCTTCGGTGTCGAAGTCGATCATGTCGGTTAAGTCGTCGATAGTGGCTACTAAGTGGGTGGTGGGTGGGCGGCGAATTTCTTTGTCATCCGCATCCCAATCCTGTCGGACATAGTTCGGCCAGGATCCTCCTGACAGGGAGAGAGACCTTAATGAGTTCAGTATGTCGCCGAGGGGCGAGTGCTGAAAAATATCCACGGAGGTAAACTCCATGATCGGCGCCCAATCGGATTCGATAGGATCGGGCGCAGGCGGTTCGGAGTCCGTGGCCGGAGAAGGATCCGGCAGTTTGGCTACACGGCTCTCGTGAAGGGTAAGGTCGATATTCGGCTCGATGGCCGCTGAGGATACAACCTCCATGGAGGGGTCTATCCGCCCGTCCATGGATGGCGCAACTGGCTCCGAATTGAGGGTCGGGGCGGCTGCTGGTGCAATTTCTCAAACACTATCCGATGGTAGAGCTAAATTGTACTCATCGTGACCGCATGGCGCACATGGCAGGGGCTCGAATCCGTCGAAGATCAAGTCTACGCGGATATCGCCTGTGTAGTTAAGCTTCCAAACCTGACCTGGTGGCCAGGGGCGTAACTTTCGATCTACTCCAGATGGCCAAGCGAGTTGGCCCGCAGTGCGAAGCCGCCGAACACAAAGATCTGTCCGGGGAGAAACATCTCACCCTGGACTGTATCGCTATCGATGATAGTAGGAGCCATCAAGCCTAACGGCGACGACACAGAGGAACTCTCAATGAAAGCATCAATGTCGGTGTCAAAACCGGCGGATCTCGGGTAGGGGGTCCCGAACTGTGCGTCTAAGGCGGATGGCAACAGGAGGCAGGGGACACAATGTTTTACCCAGGTTCGGGCCCTCTTGATGGAGGTAAAACCCTACATCCTTCTTGATTTATTCTTGATGATATGAGTATTACAAGAGTTGATCTACCACGAGATCGGAGAGGCTAAACCCTAGAAGCTAGCCTATGGTATGATTGTATGTTGTCCTACGGACTAAAACCCTCCGGTTTATATAGACACCGGAGGGGGCTAGGGTTACACAAGGTCGGTTACAAAGGAGGAGATATCCATATCTGTATTGCCTAGCTTGCCTTCCACGCCAAGTAGAGTCCCATATGAATACGAGACAAAGTCTTCAATCTTGTATCTTCATAGTCCAACAGTCTGGCCAAAGGATATAGTCCAGCTTTCCAGAGACCCCCTAATCTAGGACTCCCTTAGTGAGGGTTGTAAGAGAGAGCTTGAGAGATGATCCAGTCATAGCCATGTAGATATATTTTGTGTGTGGGAGGAGGCAATATCAATCGATACATAGATAAAGGGAGAGAGATTGAGCGAGTGTGGGTCGTCATGCGATCGAAAGTGTGAGACGGTTTGGAGAGAGTGACCTAGATAGAAAATGTTCATGAGAGAGTATACAATATGAATATGTCGAATTGGGCCCAAACATGGGGATATCTCGTTTTTGTCTGAGAAAGAGCGAGGTCAATTGAGACATGGAGAGAGAGAGAGAGAGAGATTGAGTGAGCGTGGGCCGTCATGAGGTCGAAAGAGTGGGGGCGGCTTGGATGGACTGACCTAGATAGACAATCTACGTGAGAGAGTATAGAGTGTGTCGATCGTGGCCTGAACAGGGAGATATATCATTTGTGTGTGAGAGAAAGTGAGGTTCATCTAGACTTAGATAGAGAGAGAGAGAGAGATTGAGCGAGTGTGGGCCGCCATGCGGAAGAAAGAGTGAGACGATCTCGAGAGAGTGACCTAAATAGACATTGTGCGTGCGTGAACATGAGAGGTGGGGTCTAGATAGGCAATGCATGTATCTAGCAAGAGAGGGTGGGAGGGAGAGAGAGATAGAGAGCTCGGCGTGGAGTGCAATGACGGGTTTGTGAGGGAGATACATTTGTTAATAGAGTGGAAAAGCGGATTGTGGAAAAGCGAACATGGAGAGAAAGAATGAACGTTTGTTGAAAACCAATTTCTTTGTAAGGTGCTTAGGAGAGGAAGATTGATCAATACATGAAGTATGTAGCGTTTGTGCTGAGGTGGGGTGGCGATAAATACAACATTTGAATATAGATAGTACAAGACATAGTATTAACATTTCAATTTAGTGTACATTGTAAGATTTGAATTGAGGCCCATGCATATGGCTTCCGTAATTATTTTGAATTTCGTGCCATACTAGGTTTGGAAAAGTTGACATTGACTCGATTGTTGTGGTATTTTGTATGTCTGTGGTCATATGTTTTAATCCATCCACAGTTTTCTTACTACCATGGTGTTCATCTTATACACATGGATCCGTATTTAAAAAGTAGCATGGATACCGTGAAATGTGAAATCCACGTTAGAATTGGAGATCGCTATGTGACACACACACTAATTCAAATAAATCCGCATTAATTAATTTATAGTATCTCGTTTCGAAGGACTAATTATTTGCAAGGAAATACATGCATGGCAATACATACAGATTCGTTTGCAAATGAAAGAAGATTTGTTTGCATTCTCAAATGTAGGCACACCAGGCACACCAGGGTCATGTCATGTTGGTCGCGTGTGCCATACGGACGCTAGCACCCAGCCACCCACCCCCTCCTTCCCTACCCACCCGCCCCCAAAAAAAGAACACCGACAAACAAGATCGCACTTCCACATTTTAGATCGAAATATCTGGTGGCCCAAATTCCAGCCCTGCAAAATCACCGTTCTCCGTAGTCCCCTTCCGCTCCCAGAGTGCTCAAATCCCTAGTTCGCCGCTAACCCAAGCAAAGTTCCAATCGCCCCTTGTCTCGTATCTTTCCCCACCTTCGTGCCAGATGACGATGTCGAAGAAGACCGTCGCGCTTCACCACCACACCGGAGCTACCTCATCTACTCCCTCGTCCACCGCATCGGGTGGTCCACCGACAACGTCAGTTGCCGCAGCCAACCTGCCTCATAGACACTGACTTCCACCGCATCAGGTGCGCTTCACCGAGCACACGATCGCACCTCCACCTCCTGAGGCTATTGGCACTTCACCAATAGCCTCGTCCATCGCATCATAGCGCTCTGCTACCGCTCAAGATCTCAATCTGTGTGCCACCAGCCAATGCGAGCGCATCACCCTCAACGGCTCTGAAGTGACCCGCACTCTAGCTAGGAGAGCATGCCTAGAATCTGGCCCGCACTAGGTATCCACATATCACTCCCTTGTGCACTATTCTGATGATGTTTGGATATCCTTTTACTAATCTCTTATCTTACATGCCCATGCAACTCTGACTTCAACTCTTATTTCTTCTAGCGATATGATCTGAAACAAGAAAAAACATTTTTTTAGCAAAGCATGATGGTGCTACGGGATCTGGTACACATCCTGCACAACGGTATAACCTTGTAAGTACCTATCGTCCGGTACAACAGCAAAGTTGATTCCTCTCATTTGATCAACCATTCGCAGTGTCAAAAATGCAGAGGGGGATGCAAGGAGCACAAGCCCTACACATCCAAGCAAGTGGTAACATGGACTTGTACTTGGAACAACCCAAGCGCAAGCAGAGCTGTAGTGAGCCTGTATAACTGTAGTGGCAGAACACGATCACCTATGGGGCCATCGGCCCCTTGTGGTTTGGCAAGGGGGAAGGGCGCATTGCATAAAGAGTGGAAGCCATGGAGCAACACGAAAGTGGTGACGCTGGTGGTTTTTACAGAGGTTCGGGCCGCCATGAGGCATAAAACCCTACTCCTACTTTGGTCGATTGATGGGGGGACTGTGAATAATGTGCAGCACTCGAGCCCGGCAAGGTTGCCTCGGGTAGAGCAGCTATGCGCGTATGAGTGTACAAGGGTCCAAATCCTTTCGAAGGTTGCCACGGCCCTCGTTTTATAGGTTAAGGGGTTACCACACTGGCAAAATAGTCATTATCCAGTGATTAGATAGCCAACAATGCTATCATACCTAACTCTACAGACAGGACAAGGTGCATTAAATGCACCACTAGGTGTCACATCATGGATGTAGCACGGCATACCTTGCCGCGCCTTTTTAATCATCTCTCACCTGTCTGCTTGACACGCCTCTGGACGGGTGTCATATGGAGATAATATTCCTTCTAAATGCATGCCACGCGCCAAATGATAGCCACTTAGCTATCTGGGGGCTCGACACCACATCGATGGATGACTTGTGTTGTGATGCGGTGGAGCGGTGGCATCTTGGAGTCTTGGCGGGAAACTAGACTGCCAGCGGCGCCAGCAATCCTTGCCTGGGAAGTGATACGTCTCCAACATATCTATAATTTATGTAGTATTCATGCTAATATATTATCATTATTGGATGTTTTACAATCATTTTATAGAAACTTCATATCATTTTTCGGGACTAACCTATTGACATAGTGCCCAGTGCCAGTTGTTGTTTTTTGCTTGTTTTTTACGTCGTAGAAAATCAATATCAAACGGAGTCCAAATGCGACGAAACTTTTCAGAGATTTTTTTGGACTAGAAGACATCCAATGGGCCAGAGAAGCACCAAGGGGGGAACAACCCACCAATGGGCACTTAGGGGCCCAGGCACGCCTAGGTGGGTTGTGCCCTTCTTCACACTATAAATCACCAATTATTCCAAAAAACCTCGGGGTTAACCTAGATCAGAAATTCCGTCGCCTCAAGCCTCTATAGCCACGAGAAACCAATCTAGACCCCGTTTCGGCACCCTGTCGGAGGGGGAATCATCACCGGTGGCCATATTGATCATCCCGGCGCCCACCATGATGAGGAGGGAGTAGTCCACCCTCAGGGATGAGGGTTTCTACCAGTAGCTTTGTGTTTAATCTCTCTCTCTCTCTCTCTCTCGTGTTCTCAATGGCACGATCTTGATGTATCGAGGGCTTTGTTAATATAGTTGGATCATATGGTCTTTTCCCCTCTCTATCTTTTTGTGATCATTTGTGATTTTCGCTTTGAGATTTCATTTTATCGGATTGAACGTATTCATGGATTTGAGAGCACTTGATATATGCCTTGCATATGAATACCCGTGGTGGCAATGGGGTATTATTTTGATTCACTTGATATATGTTTTGGCTCTCAACTCGCGGATTCCTGAGGTGGCATTGGGGTAATCTACGCATAGGGGTTGATGCACGTTCTTGTCTTTGTTTCTCCGGTAGAAATCTTGGGGCACTCATTGAGATTCTTTGTTTTGGCTTGAGTATTATGAATCTGAAATTATTTGGTGTTATTTTAGTACGAACTCTTGGATAGATTGATCACAAAGGATAGCTTCGAGGTGGTTTCGTACCCTACAAAAAATTTCTTCTCATGTTCTCCGCTAGATAGGAACTTTGGAGTGATTCTTCGTTGCACTTTGAGGGATGGTTATATGATCCAATTATATTAGCAATGTCGAGAGATTGCACTAGCAAAAGTACGAACCCTTGGACTCATTTTTGAGCATTGCAATACCGTTTGTGCTTCGTTTTATCATTTGCTACCTTGCTTTTTTATTATTCCTATTACAAAAATCACTATCTACTATCATTACTAACTTTTATCACCATCTCTTCACCAAAATAGTGCTCCTTTACAAATTACCGTTAATTTGGTGTGTTGGGGACACAAGAGACTCTTTGTTATTTGGTTGTAGGGTTGCTTGAGAGAGACCATCTTCATCCTATGCCTCCCACAAATTGATAAACCTTAGGCAACCAATTGAGGGAAAATTGCTATTGTCTACAAAACTCTGCACTTGGAGGCCCAACACGAGTCTACGGTCCTTCTTCATCAAGCTCTTTCCTAGCGCCGTTGCCGGGGAGGTGAGTGCTTGAAGGTGTATCTTTAGATCTTGCAATTAAATCTTTTAGTTTCTTGTTTTATCAATAGTTTGGTTTATAAAAAGAAAACTACAAAAAATGGAGTTTGCGTTACCTTAGGTTGTTCTTTATCTTTATAATGTCTATCTTGAGAATAAGGATTCTGATAATTGTGCTCAATTGCTAGAAAAAGAATTCAACAAAATTTATGACATAAAAACATTGGATGTTGGGCATGATTGCAATATTCGTAGTATGAATTCATTGAATATCCATATTGTTAATGAGTATGGCTTTAGTCATGATAATGATGTCTCCTATAAGAATGTCAATTTTTGCGGAGTGAATTGGGATTGCAAATGCACACCAAAAAGGGAAGATAGATTTTTTAAGAAGCATAAATATTTAGAAACGAAGAAGTTGCAAGAGAGGCTAGATGATTGTGTTGAAAGATTTAACATCCTTGTGAACTTTGCAATGAACGTGCTCATTTAAATCTCCAATGCAAATTGTTTCATGATCAAATCGTGTCCAGAAATTGTCATAACTTGATTACCCTTGAGCATCATAAAGAGCTTAGTCTTTTTTCGGGGTACGAAGAAATGAAACATATAACTGAGAGTATTCCAAAATTTAATATCAAAAGTATTGGGGAAAATGACACCTATGGGATCACCGAGAATCTATAGGGGATCAAAGGGGTTGCTACAGCGGCACACAGGAGGTGGAAAGTGTCTACAGTGTACAAGTCTATCCTTGACAACGTGGGACAAAACACATTTAATGTGCTGCCGACGTGTCCTCTTGCTTTATCGGGGACGGCAAGGAAGCTCCTCTCATCTGTCACCGCCTCGCCTAGCTTCGACGCGCGTCCAAGCTGATGAGGCAAGCAGCGCCACACTGGCTGGCTTGCTGTTGTGCTGGTGAAGTGCCAGAGTCTTCACGAAGATCTGCATGTCACCACACAGGTGCTCGCGTAGTTGGCGTAGAAGTTGCATGCTGCCACGTAGGTGTGTGTGCCTAGTTAGCAGGTTGGCTCCTGCATTGAAACGGCCATGGGGCAGCGGAGCCTTGGTAGGCGTGGGCCTGGCTGTGGCCCTGTAGATATCCCCGGCAAGGGACTTGTCGGGGTGCTGGCAAGGGTCTTGCCGGGTTTTTGTGGTCGTCTCCACTAAGGATATTGCTAGGGACCTTCGTCTTCTGGTTCTTACCCAGTCTTGTAGGCCTCTGTTCATCACAAAGATCTGCATGCCATCATGCAGGCGCTCCCGAGCCTTGGTCTTGACATTGTCGAGGGCGTCATAATTCTCAGGCTCAAAGGTGGCGGTCTCGATGGTGTTGGGCAAGTTGCCCAGGCAAGGCTCTTGCTGGGGCAGCGTAGGTCGTCCCCGGCAAGTCTCTTGCCGGGGGAAACCCATCTTGTCCCTTTGCTGTTCACGCCTCTGGCTTCAGCGCTGCTCGTTAAGTCTTGTATCCTCGATTCCTCTGCCCCCCCAAGCGTTGTCGCAGGTGTGGCTACAACTGCTCGTGCATATGTAAAGGGGTACATAAGGCCCCTACTTTTGTACACTCACAGGAGCCCCCAGGCCTGGGCCACACAGAAGCGCAGAGCGTTGTTGGGCCAGGCCCAA
Source organism: Triticum aestivum (assembly GCF_018294505.1). Classification (NCBI taxonomy): domain Eukaryota; kingdom Viridiplantae; phylum Streptophyta; class Magnoliopsida; order Poales; family Poaceae; genus Triticum; species Triticum aestivum. The sequence goes on from NC_057806.1 coordinate 203,297,488, forward strand.
AACGGTGCATGGGCACACGTGGCAGGGTTTTAACTACGGTAACTCCTCCGCCAGTTGTGCTTCCCCATGACCCGTGTTGAATGCGTGATGTGGGGGTCATGCGTGGGGAGGGTACAGCATGCTCACGTCACATCATGGTGAATATAAAGAGGCGGACCGTGTGTTCCCCATAAAAAGAGGAAGCCATGGGGGCGCGGCTCATTTACTAAGTGGACTCGGGTCGCGGCCTTTAAGGCGCCCGCACCCCACGACCACGGGGTGGAAAATGGTCACTTCACTTGTCTCGATTCCGGCTCGCTCGCCACATGTCTTTCACACCTGAGGGAGGGTAGGTGATGGACACGGAGGGCACGGGCGTTAACGCCGAGGCGGGAAGCCCGGTCGTCGCTAATTGGAGTAGCGGGTCGGTCTAGATTCCCCGTGCCTCTGCTGACTGGATTGGTCGAGTGGGGCGGCTGTCCTTAGATTGGGGGGGGGGGCGAGCCATGGCCCCGCCCCCTATAAGAAGGGGAAAAAGATGGCACCCTTCAACATTCATCTCCTTCCAGCCCGACTCCTTCCTTCCTGTTGCCATGGCGAGAGGTTGCGCCGGCGCTTCAATGCCAGCGTCGAGGGCCTCTGCTTGACAGCGCGCCCCTTTCCCCAGGAGCTCATGGTGCGGGGCCCGCTGTGAGAGGAAGAGGGAGGGGCGTGGCCGAGGACGCTATGGCGCTCGGGGGAGAGGAGGATGGGGCGGCGCACCAGTTGCGCCAGCGCCAGCGGCTCCTCCCCCAATGGAGGGACACGTTGGAGACCAGCCCCGCGAGTTCTTCATCAGGCTATTTAAGCCAATGCGCAGCCACCTTCCCCTTCCCTCTCCGTTTGCTCGGTAGATGGATGTCGACCCGCCACAGGCCTTGAGGCTGCATATGAGGTGCTGCGGGAATGGCAGCATGCGGGTCGACGTCGACGTCCCCGCCCCTCATGTCATGTATTTCCGTCGCGGCTGGAAAACCTTTGCCCGTGCCCATAGCCTGTCGGAGGGGCTCGTCCTCCACTTCAAATAGATGGAGAACGGCCTGCTCTCCGTCAAGGTGTTTGGGCACTTGGGAACTCGCCTAAGGTGTTGTGTGGAGAGTTCCACCGACAATGAAACCTCCTCCTCGAGCGAGAGTGATGAGGAGGATAGCAACAACGATGACGAGGGAATCAAGCGGGAGGACTCTGATTCCGACTCTGGCTGACCACATTGCCTTCCTCCCTCGGCCACGCGCCTTGCCGAGGGTCTTCCTCGTCAAGATCTCCATCGGCGCGTTCCCCGTTGCCTCCTCTTTGCTTTCACCTGCCGCACCTGGGAGGAAAGGAGCAAGAACGGATATCACATGGCACTTATCTTTCTTCTAAATTGTAGGCACTTGCCAATCTTAATTTCTAGACAATGTAATCTCTCGAGCCCATGCTTGTTTCCTGTAACCTTCGTACTTGTATCAGCATGTTAATGAAAAAGACCATCCTTGATGGGAACCCGCGCACGCATACTGTCAGGACCGCCTTTCCAATAAAACATTTACTGAAAAGCCGACCTTTGTGTTGACCAGTACAAAAGAATCCTTCTTACTCGCAGACAAAACCTTGATATAGAAATCCAGCAGTACTAAATATTATACATGGTTGAGCTGAGGATGCTGAACAGTTTATTACAAGCACACCTATATTATACATAAAGGCGGGTATGACACAAGAGTATGGTGGCCTAACTACTGACTCGTAATAAAAGTGGTGGTGGATATGTCACAGTGAGGTGGGTGACATGACTCTGAAATCTACAGCTCATCAAGCGTCGGAGTGAGCCTTGATGATTTTATTTGGTAGCGGAAGTGTATATAATACAAGTGAACAACTCCAGGGTCGCACGTGACTGACTGGGACTCCTCTAGGCGTCGGACTCACTATCGAACTCTTCATCCATAAGATCGCCTTCGTCAACATCTGTCCAAATCAACAAGCCAGGTGAGTACTTTGAATGTACTCGCAAGATAGTTCGGACATAAGATATAACGAATGTAAACATGATGCACATCAGTAGATTAGTATGCGCAATCAAATAATAGATTTGCACTCCATGTTAAATAAAAGGAAGTCAGGCGGTAGTCCTCCCGAAATCCCAATAAAATAACAGAAGACCGATCGGGTGTCTGAAGCGACGCCTCGAAAGGTAAAAGTAAATTAACAAGCCGCAGTCGGGCATCGGGGCGACACCACATAAAGGGCTTATATTGAAAAGTAAATGACAGAACGTGCCACAGTCAGACGTCTATGCGACATCGCATAAAGGGCTTATATCAAAAGTAAATAACAATAATGCCATAGTCGGACGTCTAAGCGACATCACATAAAGGGCTTATATCAAAAGTAAATAACAATAATGCCACAGTCGGACGTCTGAGCGACATCACATAAAGGGCTTATATCAAAAGTAGATAACAATAATGCCACAGTCGGGCGTCTGAGCGACATCACATAAAGGGCTTATAGTTTATCATTCGAATTTAAATAGCTCATGAATTTGAATCATCACAAGGAAATACTCATCATATAATAATGAACTGGTTAGTCCATTTACATGAATAACCTTCAGCCAAGTTTACCACTCTCAGTTTCATGTTTATTCTCCGGAGGCTGTCACGGGGTTGACACTGAGATTTGTCACTGAGACTGACACTGACACTGAGATGATGTCCAAGTCCTTGCTCGTGGACAGGGATACTCGAATGGTTTTGACTCTGCAGAGTTTGTACTCTCTAACCACAGCCAACGGATTTTGGTAGTCAGAAGGACTAGTTCCGTTTATGGTGTTTTAGAAGAAACATGTCTAACTAGTACACACCCATTCCACATTCCGTTGCCAGGAATCACCCTCGGCAATGTTCAAGAAAAACCTTAAGACGGGGAGGCCACAACCTCGAATAGCATGGGATCAAATTTATATCGCGCGCTCTAAGGGGTGCCCCCCTCTCGGTCCCAACCGGAAACACCCATGCCCCCTGACCGGATGACGGGCTTTAATCCAGGGCCATGGAACACTCATCGCGGTCCCTCTATTTGGTGTGTACAAGGAAAGAGGTTTGCAACTTACTAAACCGCACTCTTTGTAGAAAACATGTGGTAGCACGAAGGGGAAACGAACGGGATCGAGACTTGACCCACATTAGAACTGGAGTTAACGGTTGACATAAAACTGGCATGCTTCAACAATACCAGCTTGCAACCCATCATGTCACCACATGATCGTGTTATCTTATCATCATAAGGACACATCGAACTTCGAAGCTCACCGGTACCTTGCCTTGCATGGACATAACATTCACAAATGCTTATATAAACATGCCATGAGAAAACTACTCGAGCAAACATGCAAAACACTCATCATATCAAAGGTTCAAACATGCTTGCCTGGTTCGAAGATTGTCTAGCTCTGCGAAGTTCGCGTCTCGTTTACCTCCTCCAGTATCTACGTATTAAAAGAAAATCGGATACTACATAAATACCGTGCGTGCACAAAAAAGTATCCCAAATATTTTTCAAATAAATATGACAAAAAACGTTTCAGTTAAGAATACGCTAGTCTGGAGGGGAGACGTATTTGGCCCGAAGGCATTTTCAGAAAACGGTTCAAAAAAGAGAAAAAGCTGACGGGGGGTCCCACCCGTCGGGTTTGAAAACCAAAACAGGGCACTAGCGCCCGAGGGCTGCGGTGGTTGCCGGCGGCGATCCATGGCGAGGCACGGGGATCAGAGGGTACCAACGTGTTCACCGTGTTCTTCCGCACCTGTGGGTGGTGGAGTTGAGCGTCGGCGAGCACCACGTCGACGGTGGCCCCCAACTCCGGCGGATGGTGGTTCGGGCGAGGTTGGTTCTCGTCGAGGAGAGCTGCAGGCATCGAATTGAGGTTCGGGTTAGAGCATTGGGTGAAGTAGGAGACGACTGGCATGGTCTGGGGTGCGGGGGTGGTCTCACCAGAGCGAATCGCGCCGGAGCCCGAAGCGGATCGGGGCGGCCGAAGACAGAGAAGAAGACCTCCTCGAGGTCCTCCTAGTGGCTGGGCGTGGCTCTGGAGAGGTGGAGGGGTGATGCCTGGTCGAGATCGAGCTCAAGGGCCCCTTTTATAGCCGGCCCGAGGCGGTGCCCGAGAACGGGATAACTCCGACGATGGTTACGGCGGTGCAGAGGTTGAACGGGCCATTTAGGTGATTGGGCAGCTTCGAGATGATCCATTGGCTCCACTCAAATGCTAACCTCGGTTGGGTGTGGCCTGCTCCACGGTTTTGATGGAACGGCGCCTCGCGGGCCCGTCGGCGGCAAAGAGCATGCCCTGTGCTTGCCAGGCCATGGCGATGGTGCCGCAGCGTGTGCAGAGGAGGGGGTGGACACGTGGAGGCCTCTGGTGGCTGGAGTGGTGCCGGACGGCGCCGAAAGTCAGGGCCGGCCTCTGTTGGCCGCCACGGGTGGCTCTGCCACCGCAGAAGACGCCAGAGCTGGCGAGCCACGTCGCCATCGATGCCCGCGCCCGGCCAAGCGAGTGTGCGGCGCACTGGATAAGAAGGGGGAGCAGTGAGCATTGATCCAAGTAGGCTACTAGCGAGATTGTTGACGGGTTCTGACGAAATGACACTGTCGACTGAACCCAGACACTGAATCTCTGAACTTTTCTGAATTCAGACAGAAACAGTGCATGCCAGGTGTTCGATGAAATGTTTTTGGCATGTGGAAAATTTTTCTGGAGCTGATCTTCGGTGAGGTGGCCTCTTGGTGTATCTGGAAGCTGCATGAATTATCTCAGAATTTTTGGAAAAGGAAAAATATGAATTTCACCAAAAATGGCATTTTTGGCCCAAACTTGCAGTGGGCAAATTTTGAAAATTTTGAACTGACGACAAGTGGATCTTGATGGGTCTAGGTTGAGGGTACTAAGGACTAGTCAGAGAAGTTTGTTTGGAGTTAAAACTCCAAAGGAAACTTGTAGTTCCTTTGTAAATCACCTAGGTCCAAAATAATTGACAGAATTAGTTTTGAAGGAAAAATAAATTGAATAAAAATCAAAAATTGTTTGAAACTTGCTGGAGGTGGGAGTCTTGACCTCATCCAAGGCAAGGATGGGTTTTGGAGGGCAATGTCAATATGTGACTTGGCAAAAGGGGAAATTTTTGAATGGGAAAAGAATAAACCCATAATCCCTAGGGTTTCTTCTTAATAGAATGTATTTCAAAAAAATAAATTTGTGTAGGGTCAAGACAAAATGAAAAGCTCTCAAGACCAAAAATCATGGTTGAGAAGAGTACCAAAATATTTGACATAAAAGTTTTGAGAGGGAGAGGTTTTACGAAAAAATTTAAGTAGCCTCCTTCAAATCAAATAAATATTTTGGTAAAAACCCAATCAAAATTTTTGGAGTGTCACACATACATTCGTGTAGAGGCGAAATGCCTCCTTAATGTAAATAAGCGAGTCCTCCCGGCAAGCTGTCCTGCCGATACCCTCTGCGCCTGCCGGAGAATCACATCTGCCGGGTTACACGCAAAGGGTCCAGCCCCCCGTCCACCTCCCTTTAGCAAGGGCTACTACAACCACTCTGACCGAAGCAGTGTTCAGTGTCTGGAATGGGAGCACCCGAGTTATTTTTTAAAGGAGAGTGGCGAGGTTTTCTAACGCACAAGTCACAGGTTACGAATACGAATGGGCAAGAGGTAAACTTTATCTGTTTGGTTTGCTGGGCAGTCTTCTCAGCTTCTTGCCGGAGCCAGGTCCTTAGCGGGATTGTGCATCCTTGCCGTAGCTGGAAAGAAGAGAGGGCAAGTGGATGGAACCTTGGCGGTCCATAGATATTTGTTGCAATCAAAAAGCAGTACAATACCCTGGACAAGCATGCATCTACGTACATACATAAACATCGAAATCAACATGAAACTAAACATTCTAAGGGATTCCTTTCCCTGACTGCGCACAGGGTCCGTGCCTAGCTCTATACATAGGGTTACATGCCTTGCCGGCAAGGCTAGTACAAAATGGGGGTTGCTGGGGCTCCCGACAACCGCGCCTTAGTGGTAAAACTTGTGAAGATGTTCGATATTCCAGGAATTCCTCACCGGAATACCATCTTTGGTCTCCAGGCGAACTGCGCAAGGCCTGGTGACTCGTATTACTCGATAAGGGCCTTCCCACTTTGGCGTCAACTTGTTTGAATTCTTAGCGGATTGAATTCGCCGAAGAACAAGGTCGCCTTCCTCAAGGCTCCGTATGTGAACCTTGCGGCTATGGTAGCGGTGCAAGGCTTGCTGGTAGCGAGCGGCTCGCACAACATCTTGAAGACGATCTTCCTCAAGGAGTGTTGCATCATCTTGGCGCAACTGCTCTTGCTCAAGCTCATCATAAGAGAGCACTCGAGGTGACCCGTATGCGAGTTCCGTGGGGAGAACTGCTTCTGCCCCGTATACCAGGGAAAAGGGCGTCTGGCCAGTGGCTCGATTTGGTGTCGTCCTGATTGACCAAAGAACCGTTGGTAACTCATCAATCCAGTACCTTCCGCACTTGCGTTGCTTGTCAAAAGTTCTGGCCTCGTGGCCTCGCAGCAGTTCTGCATTTGCCCTCTCAGCCTGGTCGTTATTTATAGGATGAGCAATAGTAGTAAAACAAACCTTGCCGTCGAGGTCTTCAATGTACTGCATGAAGGTGCAGCTCGTGAACTGCGTGCCGTTGTCGGTAATGACTCTATTCGGCACACTAAAACGGCAGACTAGTCCCTTGAAAAACTTGACAGCTGACTGTGCTGTCACCTTCCTCACCGGTTCCACTTCCGGCCACTTTGTGAACTTGTCTATCACAACGTACAAGTACTCAAAGCCCCTGACAGCACGGGGAAAGGGGCCCAGTATGTCGATCGCCTAGACCGAAAATGGCCAGGAAAGAGGGACTGTTTGAAGGGCTTGGGCTGGCTGGTGGAGCTTCTTTGATTAGAACTGGCACGCTTCGCACTTGGTTACTAGTGCAGTCGCATCTTGGACAACGGTGCGCTAAAAGAAACCTTGTCGGAATGCTTTGTCGGCAAGGACTCTCGACCCTATGTGGGAGCCACACATGCCTCCATGTATCTCTGCCAACAGGTCCAGTCCGTCCTCCCGAGGAATGCACTTTAATTTCACGCAATTTGGCCTCCTTCTATACAGGGCATCATCCACAAACTGGTACATGTTGGACCGACGGGCTACTTTCTCTACTTGTTCCTGTTCCTCAGGAAGTTCCCCTATTTGGAGGAAACGGATCGGTGCAATGCGTCCATGCTGGAGCCTGGGGCTCAACGGCAAGGACTAAAGGCTCGTCTATGACCGTAAGGGCAGCTGCCTCTATAGCTAGGGCTTGAGGCCCTGCCGGAGGTTGCCGCTCCCCAGTGAGTCTAGGGCACTAGGCAATGTCCTTGCCAGCGGCCCCTGGGAGCTCAGCCGGAAAGTACTTGTCGGGGCCCGCCTTCCTTCGTTTGTTCTGTCCAGCTGATGGCTCAACGATTGGCTAGGTTAATTGAAGCACAAAGGTACCTGGTTCCACAGGCAACTTGACGCAGAGGATCCTATGATCATCCCCATGTACACTACAACTTCTCCCAAAGCCCCTAGTGCCCACATGTTGAGACCTCAAGCATACGCCATTGACACAAGGTGAACTTGCTCCTTTCCGAATCTTCCCTTTCCGCATGTAATACATAGATGCTACCTCAAGAGCGGACCTGGTGGATACTCAGGTCCATCCGAGGAGATCATGGAGAGCCTACGGGCCGAGGCCAAGTGCGCGCGGGAGCGAGGGAAGGAGAGCCAGCTGCTAAAGCCTGAGCGGTACTACCGCCCACACCAAACGGTATGCTACCTCTTGAGCACTATGTTGGATTTCCTTGAAGAGGAAAGGATGATGCAGCGAAGTAGCGTAAGTATTTCCCTTAGTTTTTGAGAACAAAGGTATCAATCCAGTAGGAGGCTATGCACGAGTCCCTCGTACCTGCACAAAGCAAATAACTCCTTGCAACCAATGCAATAAGGGGTTGTCAATCCCTTCACAGTCACTTACGAGAGTGAGATCTGATAGATATGATAACATAATATTTTTGGTGTTTTTGTGATAAAGATGCAAAGTAAAATAAAAGCAAAGTAAAAACAAAGGAAATAACTAAGTATTGGAAGATTAATATGATGAAGATAGACCCGGGGGCCATAGGTTTCACTAGTGGCTTCTCTCAAGAGCATAAGTATTTTACGGTGGGTGAACGAATTACTCTTGAGCAATTGACAGAATAGAATTGAGCATAGTTATGAGAATATCTAGGTATGATCATGTATATAGGCAGCACATCTGAGACAAGTAAACCGACTCCTGCCTGCATCTACTACTATTACTCCACTCATCGACCGTTATCCAGCATGCACCTAGAGTATTAAGTTCATGAAAATAGAGTAACACCTTAAGCAAGATGACATGATGTAGAGCGATAAATTCATGCCATATGATAAAAAATCCATCTTGTTATCCTCGATGGCAACAATACAATACGTGCCTTGCTGCCCCTACTATCACTGGGAAAGGACACCGCAAGATTGAACCCAGAGCTAAGCACTTCTCCCATTGCAAGAAAGATCAATCTAGTAGGCCAAACCAAACTGATAATTCGAAGAGACTTGCAAAGATAACCAATCATACATAAAAGAATTCATAGAAGATTCAAATATTGTTCATAGATAATCTCGATCACAAACCCACAATTCATCAGTCTTAACAAACACACCGCAAAAAGAAGATTGCATCGAATAGATCTCCACAAGAGAGGGGGAGAACATTGTATTGAGATCCAAAAAGAGAGAAGAAGCCATCTAGCTAATAACTATGGACCCAAAGGTCTACGGTAAACTACTCACACTTCATCGGAGAGGCTATGGTGTTGATGTAGAAGCCCTCCGTGATGGATGCCCCCTGCGGCGGAGCTCCAGAATAGGCCCCAAGATGGGATCTCGTGGATGCAGAAAGTTACGGCAGTGGAATTAGGGTTTTGGCTCCGTTTGGACTCCATTTGATATTCCTTTTCTTCGAAACCCTAAAATAGGCAAAAAATAGCAATTCTGGGTTGGGCCTCAGGTTAATAGGTTAGTCCCAAAAATAATATAAGTGTGGATAATAAAGCCCAATAATGTCCAAAATAGTAGGTAATATAGCATGGAGCAATCAAAAATTATAGGTACGTTGGAGATATATCAAGCATCGCCAAGCTTAATTCCTGCTCGTCCTCGAGTAGGTAAATGATAAAAATAGAATTTTTGATGTGGAGTGCTACTTGGCATAATTTTAATGTAATTCTTCTTGATTGTGGTATGAATATTCAGATCCGAAAGATTCAAGAGAAAAGTTCATATTGACATAAAAATAATAATACTTCAAGCATACTAACTAAGAAATTATGTCTTCTCAAAATAACATGGCCAAAGAAAGTTCATCCCTACAAAATCATATAGTTTAGTCATGCTCCATTTTCGTCACACAAGAATGCTCTCATCATGCACAACCCCGATGACAAGCCAAACAATTGTTTCATACTTTAGTAATCTCAAACCTATAAATGTCGGGGATGTTGATTCCACCAACACCTATGGGGACAGGGCCCCTTTCGGTTCGGCGGGGGGCGGAGGTCGCACAAAGAGCGGATCGAGGCGGTACACGCGAGCGGTTTTTACCCAGCTTCGGGCCGCACAGATGCGTAAAACCCTACTGCTGCTTGTTTGTGTGTATTGAATTCTTGCTCAGGAGCGACGGACGCTGCCAGACTGAGCATGAGAGTGTTCCTGGTGTTGAATGAGCCGAACTGGCCGAACTAGCTCAACCCTTCTACGTTGCGCCTGGGCCTCCTTTTATACTCTCAAGGGGTCACCGACAGGGGGCAACATAGACAAGAAGAGTAAAAATGGAAAAGGATGCGGTAGGTGCAACTACCGCTACTGTGGATACAGTGCACCCTACCTAAATGTCTGTCTGACGGCAGGGGACAAGGGCATTAAATGCCTGTCTGAGTTGCTTAAACAGTGCAAAAAGTGACCGTTAGGAGCGCCACCGTTTGCCACGATGGCCTTTTCTTCATCTCCGCTTGCCACCTCGCACCCCTAGCTGCACAGCCTCCTGCCACGTGTGTTTGGGAGAGTCCTAGAGCGACACGTTAGCAGGTGTGCTGGAGCGCAGGCACGAAGTGGGGGTTTCCCGCGGCAAGCTCCTTGCCGCGGTCGTCGTCTTGTCGTGTTTGGGAGCTTGTCGCTCACCGGGCCTTGCCGGGCCGCATGACGCGTCACGGCAAGCTTCCTTGGTATGCCTTGAGTGGCCTTCCCGGCAAGCTCCTCTTGCCGGGGTCTTGTCTCTTCCCGGCAAGCTCCTCTTGCCGGGGCCTGGGTTGGCCTTCCCGGCAAGCTCCTCTTGCCGGGGTCTTGTCTCTTCCCGGCAAGCTCCTCTTGCCGGGGCCTGGGTTTGAGTACTTTGTTCTTGAATGGTCTTCAAGGGAGCCACGGAGGGTCTTGGCGGTCACCCGGCAAGCCTTGCCGCGGGATGCTGCGACTGCCCGTGCACAAGTTCGGGGTACTAGGGTACCCCTATTCTAGTACACCGACAGGAGCCCCCGGGCCTGGGCCATACACGGTGCCGAGCGCTGTTGGGCCAGGCCCAAAACAGTGCATGGGCACGCGCGGCCTAGGTCACGCCGCATATCTCTTCGCTCCTACCGCGCACGCCCAGAACGGCACGCGTCAAACGCGGCGTCGTGGGTGAGATCGGGGGAGGTTGTTTATTTGGAAGGCCGAAACGTCTGCCCCGTCCCTCTTTATAAGCAGAGGAAACAGGGGCATCTCCTCCATCCTCGTCATTCGCTGTTGCAATCTCAGAAACCTCCGCCGCCCTCCTCCGCTTCCAAAGTCGAAAGAGAGCAGCGCTCCGCTCCCGTCGCCGCCGCCACTACCAGCGCCATCGATTTCCCCCCACCGCCTTCGCCATGGCTCCGAAGCCTGGAAAGGGGAAGGCCGCGAAGGCTGTGAAGTCGACCGAAGCGCAGCGGCTTGAGGCGCTGCGGAAAGAGCAGGCCACCTTCCTCCCCGAGCTCTCCGCAAAGGATCTGAGGGAGTGGTACTATCTCTTTTGGTCGACGGAGACGCGGGTGCATCCGCGCACGAAGGTACTCTCCGCCGTCGCCTCGCAAGCAGCTCCAGTTGGCGGATATCCTTTCTTCGCCGTGTTCTTCTACTGCGGGCTCTGCCCGCCATTCTCTGATTTCTTCTGTGATATCATGAACACCTACGGGCTCCACCTCCTTAATTTTACCCCCAACGCCGTTCTGACCATGGCAGTTTTCGCCCATCTATGCGAGAACTTTGTCGGAGTCCACCCCAACGTAGCTCTCTTCCGCCATTTCTTTATGCCTCGTGGGCGAGAGAGGGGAACCTCTCGCCGGCGGGATCGCCTGTGTCTCGCGGGTCGGCAAGAAGGAGACCTATCTGGAGGGGGAGCTCCGCAGCAAGTGGGACGAGTGGAGAGCAGATTGGTGCTGGGTTATAGAAGAGAGCCCGCAGCCGTTCACCGCCCTGTGCCAAGCCCCAGCAGTGCGAGGCAATGATTGGAGCGCCCTGTCCGCGGATGATGACAAGTTGACGATCGTCACCACCCGGATCTTGCGCCTCAGGCTTGCCGGGTTGACTGTAGGAGCTGTCGGCGCAGATTTCCTCCGCCGCCGCATCGCCCCTCTGCAGGCGAAAGGGAGACCCGCCTGGGAATTTGGAGGCCCGGCGGACATCATGAGGTTGCGCCCAGGCCTCAACTTCAATTTCACCGTCATAGAATTGGACGGATACTTAAGGAAATATTCAAGCACGACCCGCAGCATCCCGAGTGGTTCAGGTTGCCGGCAGGCGTCGTGCCTCTGTGTAACAACTCCTCGCGCGACCGCATCTGCGCAATGATGCCGTTGTGTGATTCGCACGGGATCGCTCCAACTTGGCAAGAGCCCGCCGGCGATGTCGTGCAGCAGTTCTTCGACAGCCTAGTGGTGGTGGCGGTCAATGCTGACGAGAAGAAACTCCTCACCCGCGACACCACTGATCGAGAGATGGAGCGCATCGCCACCAGGGCGGAAAAGGCGGCGGCAGCCGCAGCCGCTGGCGAATTTGGGTTCACGGTGTAGGAAGCGGACGCGGCATCGGCGATGAGTCTTGCTGAGCGGGAGTGGCCCGAAGATGAAGAAGAGCTTTCCGCGCCCGACGCCGAGTTGAGTGAGCTCGCCGAGGGTGCGAGCGGCCCGCCATCTCCGGGGAGCTTACCGGAAGCAGGGCCCGGAACGCAGCCCCCAGTGCAGCCGAGAAGGCGCCTCCGCAGGGTCGGGGACGCAGCAGGGGGGCAAGCTGGTCAACAGCCGCAGCGCCGCGCGATGCGCTCCACCGCGGCAAGTACGGTTGCCGCGGGTGCACCTCCCGCAGCAGTGGCTACTGGGGCGGGGTCATCTCGGGATGGCGCCGCAGTCCCCGCCAAGCGGCCAAGGGATCCCACCCCTCCATCTCGTCGTGCCGGAAGTGGGCCGAACTTCGACCTCTCCGCGCTCAGCTCCAACGAGGAGGAAGAAGAAGAGTAAGATTCCCTTGCTTGTTCTTGTAGTTCTTCAACTTGCTGATCTTATCTTGCATCGGATCTGATCCACCCTGAGCTCTTCTTTTCAGGACTCTGGCCCAGAGGGCGGCGAAGAGGGCCAAGGCTCAGGTGGTGGTCATCGAGGATGAGCCTACCGCGACGACAGGAGGCGCGCCCGAGACCACCCTGCCGGATCCGGCCATCACTTCGCAGAGCAGCCCGCAGCGCAGCCCCCAGCGTAAGCATATGGTTTACTTTATGCTTCTGGGTGCGCGTGGTTGCTCTTTTCCTTTGTTGACATCTGATCACTGGTTTGTTTGTGCAGGAGCAGAACAGCTTCATTAGGAGGGCGTGGTGATCTCCTCCGACTCGTCGTCTGCTTCGACTACGCCGCCAAGGGCGGACTCCCCGGCAAGGGAGCGTCCTCCGGTAAGCGAGGAGCCTCCGGCAAGGGAGGAGTCTCCGGCAAGGGACATCGCTAACAATCCGCCGGTGGTGGAGGTCACGGCGGCAGATCCTAGCACAGGTAGCCCTTCTTGCCCAAAACTTTCCTTGTAGTCTTCTGCTGATTTCTCTTCTCGAACACTTGTTTGATTTCTCCTTCTTCTTTGGTCGTCAGACCCACCCTCCATGGATCCGATGGAGACCGAGGCGGGTGGCGAGGAGGACGCGCGTGGCAATGCTGATGATGCCGCGGACACCGAAGAAGGAGCCGGCGCTGACGTGCCCGCCGGCGAAGAGGCCGCCAAGACTGCTGCCGAAGAAGCTGGCGGGGGATCTGGTGATCGCACTGACGGCCCTGAGGCCGCAGGAGCGCGAGGCGCTGCACCGACCACCGATCCCTTCGCCGCTGCCGCAGCGTCAGGCTCCGAGGAGCCCCAGCCCGGCGCCTATCTGAAGGCTGGTGAGGGTATCTTCATCAAGCTCCCCTGGGCATCGGGCTCCAGGGCGCCGATGGAAGGAGAAGCTCTGGATGGGGAGGTGCTTGCCTCCGCCGGGTTGTCGATCATCGACGCGCAGACAAGCAGCAGTGAAGAGCCCAAGGAGGAGCGGCTAATGCGGAGGCTGCTGGCGCTCTACCGCGCCCGTCAAGTCAAGTTGGAGTCCCGGGAAGCGCTTGCCACGAGGGCGAGCGTGGACATAGAGAAGCGTGCGGAGGAGCTCCAGGGTCTTCGCCAAGAAACTCTCCGGGCCTTGGCGAAGGAGCGGGAGCAGGTTGCTGAGGAGCGGAAGGCCTTCCTCCTCGAGAAGGCCGAAGCTGAAGAGCAGCAGCGGCTCACCGGCGAGAAGCTGTACGCGCGAGAAGGCGAGCTGACTCAGCGGAAAGTGAACCTAAGAGGAGCTTGCCGCGCGGGAGTGGGCACTTGGCGGGACGCTCCAAGAGGCAAAGGATATGGCTGCGGCTGCCGAGGCCGCCAAGAAAGAATTGGAGGCAAAGGTGGCGCAGCTAGAAACTGATCTGAAGGTTGGTGGCGAAGAGCTTGCCGCCCTCAAGCTAGAGCGCGAGAAGGACGCCCTTGCCCATGGTGAGCTGCAGGGCCGACTCGCCGAGAGGGGCAAGGAATTGAGCGCCGCCAAGGATTCCAACGCTGATCTGACGCTGAAGCTGGCCACCTTGACGGAGACGTTGGACAGCGCCAGGAAACGGGAGGCAGACTTGAAGAAGGACATCGAGGCCAATGAGGCGCTGCTAGCGAGGGCCGCCGAAACCCAGAATCTTCTCAGAGATACTGTGGAGCTCTGGACGGAGGGCCTCGTGGACATTGCTGCAGTTATCAAAGAGGAGCTGGTGCAATTGGGGGTGGAAGGCTTCGGGTACTCCTCCGATGAGAACCTCCAACCCAGCGCCAAGCTCACTCTATTCTTCAAGGGCGTGGCGGTGGCGCTCCAGCAACTCCGGGAACGGATCCCAAAGCAGTTGGCCGACGAGTCACGCTCGATTTGTGCCGGAGTTCTGGAGAAGGTGCTGGTGAAGGTGGCCTTCCGCAATCTGGGCCTCAACCTCACCAACGTCCTCAAGAAGCTGCCGGCGGACGCTGATCTTGACGCACTTAAGGCCTTCGTCGCACCCATTGTGGACAGGGTGAACGAGGTCAAAAGGGTTGACGGCGGTCGCATAGATTAGGCCGTCCGTTTTCTTCTTTTCTTGTCGCTGCCAGTCATGCCATGGGAACACTTTATTAGAGCCGTGACAAGTTATTTTTGTAATATAACTCTATCTTAGGCAAAAAATTGTTGTGTTACTTCCTTTACTCGACTCTTGGCTTTGTATGGTTCCGCCCTATGCTTTCTAGGAAACTTGCCGGCGCAGGTACCCTTGCCGCGAGCGCCGAGTGCGGAACTTCAGCAGCCTGCTGGCGGGGTCGCTACCGACAAGCAACCTTGTCGCAACTAGTTGCAGCTCACTTAAGTTGTTGAGCGGACTCGAAACAACATAAGGGCGCTAGCGGCTCACTTAAGTTGCTGAGCGGACTCGAAGCAAAGTAAGGGCGCTAGCAGCTCACTTAAGTTGTTGAGCGGACTCGAAACAAAGTAAAGGCGCAACTAGCTACGAGTTGGTTCCTCCGCGCACAGGTTTTCCATACGAAGCACGATCGTTCAAGGAAAATAACTAAAAAACTTAAAAAACTGATTGCTCAAGCTTTAGCAACTTAGCTTTTTTGTCGTCTGCTTCCCGGCAAGGAGAAACTTTCTTGAACGGCCTGGTCCACACCATTATCTTCTCCTCCCCCCCGGTAAACCTTGTGGGCGAGGGAACCTTCCTTCTTTTGAGAAAGAAACAGAGAAATAAAGTAATGATATGGAGCCTTGGGCTCGTTATTGCTTACCGGGGTCTAGTGCTGCACAAAGTGTCAGATAACATATGCGAAAAAGGATTATAGCATAAAAAAACTGACAAGATGTGCGGGGCACATGAGCTTTACTGGTGCACGGGGTCTGCGCCCGGCTTTGTACAAAGGATTACATGCAACAGCGGCAAGACTTGTACAAAAGGTGGTTGCCGGAAAAGCTTCCGGCAACCGCGCCTTACGGGTAAAACTTACGAAGATGTTCAATGTTCCAGGAGTTGCTCACCGGAATGCCATCTTCGGTCTCAAGGCGGACAGCGCCGGGCCTAGTGACTCGTTTCACCCGATAAGGGCCTTCCCACTTCGGCGTCAACTTGTTGGAATTCTTGGCGGACTGAACACGCCGAAGAACAAGGTCGCCTTCCTCGAAGCTCCTGGCTTTAACTTTGCGGCTATGGTAGCGACGCAAAGCTTGCTGGTAGCGAGCGGCTCGCACAGCAGCCTGGAGACGGTCTTCCTCAAGGAGCAGCACGTCATCTTGCCACAGCTGCTCTTGATCGAGCTCATCATAAGCGAGCACTCGAGGTGACCCGTAAAACGAGTTCCGTGGGGAGAACCGCCTCTGCTCCATAGACTAGAGCAAAGGGTGTCTGGCCAGTGGCTCGATTTGGCGTCGTCCTGATCGACCAAAGAACCACCGGCAGCTCCTCGATCCAGTTTCTTCCGCACTTGTGCAGCCTGTCGAAAGTTCTGGTCTTGAGGCCTCGCAGCAGTTCGGCATTTGCCCTCTCCGCTTGACCGTTGCTTCTCGGGTGAGCAACAGAAGCGAAGCAGACCTTGGCGCCAAGATCTTGGACATACTGCATGAAGGTGCGGCTCGTAAATTGCGTGCCGTTGTCGGTGATGATCCTGTTAGGAACCCCGAAACGGCAAACAATCGACCTGAAGAACTTGACTGCTGACTGTGCTGTCACCTTCCTCACTGGTTCCACTTCCGGCCACTTTGTGAACTTGTCGATTGCAACGTACAAGAACTCAAAGCCCCCGACAGCTCGGGGGAAGGGGCCGAGGATGTCGAGCCCCCAGACCGAAAATGGCCAGGATAAAGGGATCGTCTGGAGAGCTTGAGCTGGCTGGTGTATCTGCTTGGAATGGAACTGGCACGCTTCACACTTGGTTACTTGTGCAGTTGCATCCTGGAGGGCTGTCGGCCAGAAGAAGCCTTGCTGGAATGCTTTGCCGACAAGCGCTCTTGCGCCAATGTGGTGACCACATATGCCTCCATGTATCTCTGCCAACAGCTGTTGTCCATCTTCCCGGCGAATGCACTTCAATTTCACACCATTGAGTCTTATTCTGTACAGTGTGTTGTCGACAACCTTGTACATACTTGACTGCCGGGCTACTCTTTCAGCTTCTTCTTGCTCTTCGGGAAGCTCTCCTGTCTGAAGGAAATGGACAATCTGCTGCGCCCATGCTGGAGCTTGTGGCTCGATAACAAGGACTAAAGGCGTATCTGTTGCTGCGGGAACATCCGCTTCTATGGCAAGAACCTGCGGCTCTGCCGGAGCGTGATATTCCCCGGCAAGCTCGCCGGAGCAAAACTTGTCGGGAGCGTCTGCTTCAACGGAACAAACCAAGAGGTTCGCCGGAGCAGACTGCTCCTCTGCACTCTTGGCGTCGATCTTGGGGACCGTCTTGGCGGCAGCTTCGGGAAGCTCTGCCGGAAAGTAGTCACCAGAAACCAACTTCCTCTTCTTATTCTGCCCAGTTGATGGTGTCACGGATGGTTGAGTCAGCTTGAGCACAAAGATCCCTGGTTCCACAGGTAACTTTAGTGCAGTGCACTTTGACAGGCCATCAGCAATGTCGTTCTGAGCTCGCGGAACGTGTTCCATTTGCAGGCCGTCAAAGTGTGCTTCTAGCTTCCTCACTTCAACAACATAAGCTTCCATCAATGGACTCTGGTGGTTCTTGTTCACTTGGCGGACGACAAGTTGCGAGTCACCCCTTACAATGAGTTTCTTGATCCCAAGGTCGGCTGCGATTCTGAGGCCGGCAAGCAAACCCTCATACTTTGCAGTATTGTTCGTTGCTTGCTCCTTGGGAAAGTGCATCTGGACTACGTACTTGAGGTGCTCTCCGGTGGGTGCGATAAGCAGCACGCCAGCACCGGCGCCTTGCAGCGAGAAGGCACCATCAAAGTACATCAGCCACTCTTTGCTTGTCTCCTTGACGGGGATGCTCGTCTCTGGAATTTCTTCATCAGGAGTTGGCGTCCACTCTGCTATGAACTCTGCCAATGCCCTGCTTTGGATCGTTGCAGTGCTCTCAAACTTGAGGCCAAATCTTGACAGTTCCAATGCCCACTCGACAATCCTGCCTGTTGCTTCTGGATTCTGCAGTATCCTCTTCAGCGGAAAGCGAGTGACAACTGTGATCTCGTGTGCCTGGAAGTAATGGCGCAGCTTTCTCGAGGCCATGAGAAGGCCAAAAAGCAATTTTTGCACACCAGAGTACCTCGACCTAGCCCCCTGGAGAAGGGAGCTGACAAAGTAAACTGGGCGCTGCACCATCTTCTTCTGCACCTCCTTGCACGTCTGCGCGGATTCAACTTTGTCGGGACCAGAGCTTGTCGGAGAAGCCCCCTTCTTGTCGCTGGATTCACTTGCTGCGGTTGCTGGCTCATCGTCCGCCTCCCTCTCCGCTACTAACGCAACACTAACCACTTGATTGGTTGCCGCTAGGTACAACAACAACTTCTCTTGCGGCTTAGGTGCGACAAGTATTGGAGTGGAGGACAGGTACCTCTTCAAGTCCTGCAGCGCGGCCTCCGCTTCCGGAGTCCATTTCATTGGACCTGCCTTTTTCAATATTTTGAAAAAATGCAGGGCGCGCTCAGCAGACTTAGAGATAAACCTGCTGAGAGCAGCCACACAACCGGCAAGCCTTCGCACATCCTTGACGCGCTTCGGTGCTTCAATCTGCTCGATGGCCTTGATCTTGTCGGGGTTGGCTTCAATTCCCCGCTGAGACACAAAGAACCCGAGAAGCTTGCCGGAAGGGACTCCAAACACGCACTTCTCAGGATTGAGCTTGAGGTTGATCTTGCGCAGATTTGCAAAAGTTTCTTCTAAATCTTGGATCAGGGTAGCCTTGTCCTTGCTCTTGACCACTATATCATCCATGTAGGCTTCCACATTTTTGTGTATCTGTGTCTCAAAAGCGACATGGACTACCCTTGCAAATGTTGAACCAGCATTCTTCAACCCAAAGGGCATCCATATAAAACAGTATGTGCCGCAAGGGGTGATAAATGTGGTTTCTTCCTCATCTTCTTCTGCCATGAAGATCTGATGGTATCCTGAGTATGCATCAAGAAATTAAAGCAAATCACATCCAGCTGTGGAGTCAACAATCTGGTCAATGCGCGGCAAGGGAAATGGATCTTTGGGACAAGCTTTGTTGACATCAGTGAAGTCTATACAAAGCCTCCATTTCCCGTTTGCCTTGCGCACGACTACAGGATTGGCCAACCACGTGGGATGGAGCACTCCTCTGACAAGGCCTGCTGCTTCCAATTTCCTGATCTCTTCTGCAATGAACTCTTGGCGCTCCACCGCTTGCTTCCTGACTCTCTGCTTGACGGGCTGCGCATGAGGACAGACGGCAAGGTGGTGCTCGATTACTTTCCTGGGAACACCGGGGATATCAGACGGTTGCCATGCAAACACGTCGACATTCGCCCGCAGGAAAGCAACGAGCATGCTTTCCTATTTGGGGTCGAGCGTGGCACTGATGGTGAAGATACCACCAGTGCCGTCCTTCTTGGCGGGCACCTTCTTGGTCTCGGGTGGAGCTGCCATCGTCTTCTTGCACTTGCCGGTGGAGCTCGATGGTGCATCCTCGACGGTAGCGCAGCACCCCCAAGAGGTGCGCTTGCCGGAGTGGGCATCAGAGCTCTTGCCGGACTTCGTCTTCTTCTTCCCCCCGGGAGCTTCGGCGGCAAGTATGTTGTGATCAACTGCGGCTGCTGCCTCCCGGTAGATTTCGTCGGTGCAGATAAGGGCATCCTTCTTGTCGCCGGGGACAGAGATGACACTTATCGGGCCTGGCATCTTGAGCATGTTGTATGCATAGTGAGAGGCTACCATAAACTTGGCGAGCGCTGGACGGCCAAGGATCCCATTGTAGGGCAATGGAAAATCGGCAACGTCAAATGTGACCCTCTCAGTTCTGAAATTCATCTCGCTGCCAAATGTGACCGGCAGCGTGATCTTTCCCTTCGGCTTGCTTCTTCCCGGGCTGATTCCTTGGAATGTGCCAGTCTCCTCGAGCTCACTGTCAGGGATCTGGAGCTTCTGAAGGACCGCGGAGGAGATCAGATTCAAGCCGGCCCTGCCGTCAACTAGCATCTTCGTGACCTTGAGGTTGCGGATAGTTGGTGAAACCAACATCGGCAAGCACCCGACCGCAGTTACGCGATCAGGGTGATCCTCAATGTCGAAGATGATAGGCATGCTGGACCATTTCAGAGGCTTGCATGACTCTAAGGATGGCTCTGCTGCATTCACTTCCTGCATCCACTGCTTGAGTTGGCGGTGTGAAGTATGCAGAGAAGCACCACCGTCAACGCACAGGATCTCTGTGGCTTTCTTAAATTCCTGCTCGTCGGCCTCGTCATCATCCATGTCTTCGTCATCATCATCATCTTCATCCTTGTCACGGTCGCGGGGAGGTCTGTCTCCTTGCCGCTCCTTGTCCTTGCCGCGGCGTCCTCCTCGGCCGAGACGTTTCTTGCCGGATCCACCAGCACCTTCCTGGGCCTTCTCCTTGTCGCGCTGCTCGTACTCAGCTTTCTGTAGCTCAACGAGCTGCTCAACCTTCTTGCAATTCTGGAGATCGTGACCCCTGGTGCGGTGGATCTTACAATACTGCTTGCCGGAGCCGTCCTGCTTGTCGGCGGCCGCCACAGGCTGGGCCTCCTTGTCGGAGCCACCAGCATTAGCTTCCTTGGCGCCACCTCCGTTGCCGGTCTGCTCGACAGCTAGCACTTCCTTGCCCTTCCTCCTTCTGTTGTTCCGCCGCCGGCCTTTCCTTGTCGGGGTGGCATCCTCACTGTCAGATCCTCCTGCTCCTGTATCCTCTCCGGGGAGCCTCCTCCCCTCTTCAGCGCGTGCACACTTGTCGGCCAGGGCATAAAGCTCACTGACGTCTCTGATCTTGCACATCGCCATCTCCTCCCTCATCCTTCGGTTCCGCACGTTCTGATGGAACGCGCTAATGATCGCGGCGGGGTGGACGTTTGGGATGTTGTGCTGTAAACGGCTGAATCTCTGAATTTACTTGCGCAGTGGCTCTCCTTCCTTCTGGGCGAGCAGATGAAGATCGCTTTCTTGGCCATGTGGTTTGTGGCCGCCTATAAAGGCGCCGACAAACTGATGGCACAGATCAGCCCAGGAGGATATGGAGTTGTCCGGCAAGTGCATGAGCCAGGATCTGACATTGGGCTTGAGTACCAGCGGGAAGTAGTTGGCAAGGATCTTGTCGTCCAGTCGCCCGGCAGCCTGCACCGCGATGGTGTAGATGCTGAGAAACTCCGACGGATGCGTCTTGCCGTCGTACTTCTCGGGTACGTCTGGTTTGAAATTCTTTGTGCTGGGCCACTGGACTTGCTGCAGCTCATGGGTGAATGCAGGACAACCTACCGCGTACGGCAGATCGCCTGGTTCCCCTGGCGCATGCATGTCAACAGAGGGCCCAGCGCGCTTGTCGGATTGACGTCGCGCTTCTCTTCCGCGCTCGATGCGGGTTCGAGCGTCTTCTTGTTGTCGTTCATGGAGAACTTGGCGCTGGTCGCGACGAGCTCGTGGGTCCGACGACGCGGTGGAGCCGCTGTCGGGGTGGAGCCTCATGGAGAAGACTGGTTACCATTTGTATCGTCCCTTGTTTACTTTGGATCTTGTATCTCCTTTTTTGTTCATTGATCTAGCACACGTGTGATCGTTCTTGTTGGTTTGAGTGATTCTCTCGTGTTTTCCCTCGTGTTTCCCCTCGTGTTCTTCGTGTTCTTCGCGGAATCCACTCCTTTCATGAAATATTGTCCACCTAGTGTTCCACCCTACATCATCTTGGTATCATGAGCCGCGTTGATCACGATTTTGAAGCATCCCCTCTTCGTTTTCTAGCCTAATTTTGTTGTGTTCTTCCCCAATTTCAAAAATCCCCACCAAAAATAGCCCCCAATTTTTTATGATTTGTTGGTTAGATGATGTTTTGTTGATTTTGATACATGGATTTGTTTGGTTTCGAGTGGATCTAGCATCTCCCCAAGTTTCCCCACCTTCCATCCACGAAATCCATCCAATTTTTCCCCCGGAATCATCGATTTCCGCTCCAAATTTGCCCTGATCCAGTTCTGCAAATTTTCCCAACGCCAGCGGTACTTCCACCCTCCCAAGCGGTACTACCACGATTCCAAGCGGTACTTCTGCCTCTCCCAGTTTCAGCGTTCCGAGTTTCACCGTTTTGACCATAACTTTGACATCCGGAGTCCGATTTGCGCGTTCTTTAGGTCGTTGAGTAGCTATTGACATCCCCCATCCATCTAGATAGGTCCAACACCATTCGACTCCATCAATTTTTTGGAACTTTGGCATCTTTGCCTAGGGCCTTAACCACATCATCCGCTATACCACCATAGACTTCCGCAACCTAACCCTGTTTGTTCCTCATAGCATTTGTGATTGCTTGAGTTGTGATTCGAGTCTCCTAAGGTGTTTCGGCTACTTAGGGATGGTTGCTTCTTCATCAACCACCACCACCACTACCGCATAGGCTTCCCACCATACACTTACGCCAACTCAACCCAATTTTGCTTGAGTTGTGAGTTGTGTCTCCTAAGGTGTTTCAGCTACTTAGGGATGGTGACCTTCAACTCCGACTCACATAACCCCATAACCTTCACTTCTGCATTGCCTACTCGCATAACCCATCATTGCATTTCCACAATCCCGTTGAACTTCCGCAACACCACCACCACATTCCACTACAACCATTTGACATTTGAGATTTGAGATTTTGAGTTCGCGGTTTTTCCTTTTCCTAAGGTGTTTCGGCTACTTAGGGACGAGTCTCCATCATCTTGGTATCACCATCAAGAACACCGCCACTCATCATCACCGCGGACGGTAACCTCCGTATCATCTTGGTATCGTGGTATCCCTCCATTGTATATTCCCTTGCCATTGCATTGATAACCCCTAGCCCATTTTGCGTCCCTTGCCTATCGAGACTAGCCATTTGAGTATTGTCGGCAACATTACTTGTGCATATTAGTTATCTACACCTTCCATTGCATACATACCATACCATATCGGTATCATCTTGGTATCATATCATCTCGTGTGCCTCAAGTTTGTTCCCACATATACACAATTGCTATCTTGGTTTGTGCATTGTGCAAAAGTGGCCATACAAAAAAATAAAGCTCTTCAGAAAAAGAGAAAGAGAAAATAAGCTTTTAAAAAAGTGCAATAGCATCGACACATTACATATCATACTACCATATTGACATCTTGGATCATCATGTGCGAAACACCGGGAACCATACATACATAGCATACTTGAGATAGTAAGTTCATACATTTTGCATATCATAGGTTGTGCACAAGTGTCATATCCGCCAATAGAGAAATTGTGCTACCGTCTCTCTTGAGTTTTGAAACACGAGCGTTTTCCGTGGATTCCACATTTTGAGCTCATTCCTTGGTTGCACGACCCCATTTATCTCTCCATGTGTGTGTTTCCGTGTGCCACATATTGCTATGGGTCTACTTGTTTCACATGGGAATTTGTGAATCTCTTTCAACATTATTGAGTCTTGCTAACATTTTGCATCAAATTTTTGTTCCACTATCCTCAACGAGCTCCACCATAAGTCTTATTTGTGTAGGTGTGAGAAACTGGCAAGAATTGGTACCAATTGTGCTATTTCCTTGTTACATCATCGAGTGATCATTGATCCATCTTCAACATCGGTCAAGGTACATTTGGTATAGTTCTTCTCCTTTCTCCACCCATATTTGTTCGAGTCTTGTGATGGATAGGCACGGCATTTCATCTTTGGTCTTCCACGACAACGACGGCGTGAACAACTACACCATCAAAGCGTCAACCTTCGATCTACAACAACAAATGCAAGGCACACAATCAAGATTGCGAGAGCGCATCGAGAACCTATCCATCGACATTCGTCACTCCAAAGCAAGGAAACGGGACTACATCGACACAAGCTTTCTGCCCAAAAGGAGGAGCAAGATGCAAGGATGGAGGAGATTCGTACTTTGTTGGCCAAACATTCTTCCCATTCATCATCCACAAGGCGGTGGCGACCAAGTCAATCATCTTTGGAGCGCCCAAATGATGCAAGCGCAAGTCGTCCACGTCCACATCTCCATGCCGACAACCATCACGATCATGATCCACATTGTCATGAAGGGCAAGTCACCTCCAAGCATCATGTACATGATGATGACAAATGCCATCGAGCTCATGCACGACAACGACACCATCATCATGAAGATGCTCATCAAGCGCAAACGTACAAGTCCCAACAAGCCGTACATCACGCCAAGGCCAACCTTCATCAGCATAAGAGAAGAGCACGAGACGAGAACCACCAAGATGGACCTACGGCTACACCAACCACTTCGGCATCTCCGCCAAGTGTTCTCAAGGCATCTTCGCCTTTGGACATACGACATCTTCGCCTACTTCCCATGAGTTTTCCTACAGCGACATCTTCAACAACAAGGTGACCATCTACGAGCGAGGGCGACCCTTCCATCTTCGGAAGCCCCTCAAGGAAGATGACCGAGCATGGGAAATTCCCTTCGGTCATGGAGACGAGCTATGAGGTGCCACGTCATATGGGCCTCCAACAATAAGACAGTGACAAGACGGTCGAGCTAGGGCTATCCCCTTCGACTACGGCGAGCAGCATGAACCTCTTCAGCAACATGAAGACGGCGCCCATATTGGACTCATACTCCGAGTCAAGCTATGAGACCACACATGAGACCTTATATTTGGTCTTAGAGGAGAGTGATGATGTGCCATCTTTGGCCTTCATCCACGGCTACGACCACGACATGATTGAGCATGGAGACATTTGCACCTACATCTCTCCGACACCCACATATGACGAGATGCCCCAATTCCCATGTGAGGGGAGCCACCTCACCATGAGTGATATGAGTGACTCCACCATATGTGACATTGAGTTCATTACCTATGAGAGGATGAGTGGGACCACCACTAGCCCCACACATGAACGCATGCCACACATCCTATGTGAGGTTGAGAGCCATTTGAGTGACTCCACCAACCATATGAGTCAGAGCACCCAAGAGGGAGTGAGTGAGCCAGAACACTTAGTGAGGTAGGTAGTTGATACGGCACGTGAGGCCACTATGATTTCTAACGACTTAACTTCTACTCCAAGTGTGTTTTGTTCTTTGGTGCTAGGTCTCCTATATGACGACATGCCTATCGTCGACGAGTCCATACCTCCAATGGAGACGACAATGGCCATGGTAGAATAAGATGCACCACCCACATGGTTCCATCACAATGAAGATGGCCACGACTTGGTCTTCGACACCTCACCTACAACACACGAGTGATGCTCCAAAGGTAACATAGGTGATGGTGCTTCTTTTATCCTAGTAGTGGATTATCTCACCAATGATTGCTTGCATGATGTTGATCCACCTATTCCCATGCTTCATCCTAGTGCGACTTCTCCATGTCATGACTTACCTATTTATGATGAATATGATGATGAGCATGTTGATTTGCCTAGTTCTAATGCTATGCTCCTTAGGATATCATGTGAAAATTCTATCGGTCACATCATGTTTGACAATCCATTGAACTTGTCATATGCTATGAGTGAGATCTCCCATATTGCATCATTTCAATCTCAACATAGTAACTATGCATGCCCCATTAAAATAAATCCCATTTGCACTGATGACATATAGGACGAGATGATGGTCATTGGCTTTTGTTTTTCATGTGATGATATTGTCATGCTTCCTTTACATGATTTGCGCAATTCATCTCCTATACCATGCCATGATCACATTGTTCCAAATATGCTTTGTCTTGGATGTTGTCAATATTATCCAAGTTATGTTTCCATTAATGATCATGAGGAGACCGCCATAGTTTCCTCATACAAATTAGGAGATTTTGATGCATTCCATACTTGGCATGATTCCCATAATTGCTTGCACCATATGCATTCCACGCATAATGATGCTCTAGATATTTCCCATGATGCATTACACAATTTGAGTCTCCATTATGCTATACATAACAACAAACCTCTCATCATGGATGACATGTTTCTATATCACGCATCTCATTTATTTGAGCATTGGATATTTTGTGCTAACCAACACAAGCATGTATGCATCATTATGGATGATGTGTAAATATACCATGCACACACAATTTTCCCTTTGTCTTTGTTTTGTGTAGGTACTCACATATACTCGTCAACCTCTCAATCCCAAGAGTTGACGAAACGAGCTCTTGAGATCCCGTGGACTATCCTTACCACCATTCCCTTCGCGCATCTCTTCTACTTGGCTCTCACACGGCTATGGGCTATTTACCACTTGCTACATTATGCCCATTCTATCCTGCTCACTTTGCATGTTATGCCTCTTTACATGATTTTGCCATGCAATTGTGACCACAGCTTGCATCTACCCATGATTCACCATTTTACTAATCATATGTGTATTTGCATGCTTGTTGGAGATCCTTGTTGCTATTGCCATGTTTACCATATGCCTCATGCTATTGTTGCTTGTTGTGGTGGGAGAGTCATGATGACCCATTGCTATTTACATATGGCCTCTCACCAATACTTTGATGATATTTTGCTCATATCTTGCTTTCATGCTTGTGCTGTGACATGTGAATTATTCATGCACACTATTTGCACCCATGAAATGCTTGCCATGATTCCTTCTAGTATGTTGCTTCTTCGCACTACTAGCTTGCTTGACTTGATCACTATGATTAGTTACTTTTTCGCATCACCCATGTTCCACTATTAGTCGCTTTCTTGGGTTGATGACACATATGTTCGTGCCTCTCACATGATACCTCTTGTTCATTGTCACTTGCCTCCAATTGTTGGATCTATGCTCATTGATCTTGGAGACTTGGACATATTACTTGTGATGCATGCTTGTTTGATTGAACCTATTGTATTTGGTTGTTCTCGCATCATATGCCTCGATACTATGAAATGCTCCCTTGTCCTTTCTTATGACGAGCATGATGCATACACTTGTTGGGTATCTTACCACGCGAAGGATAGGTTTTGCCTTTCCGCTAACCTCATTTGTTTTTCCGAGTGTTTGTCATGTTCTTTCATTTTGAAGGATTCACAAGGCGGTACCGTCATGCGACAACTTGGTCATATCAAGGTGTATATGATGTGCGACACCAACATCTTCGTGAACATTCCTAAGGTGAACTCCATCCCTTTGAGTAATCCTCAAATACACATATTGGATGGGTCATTCTTTCATTGTTGTTTCCTTCTTGTTGTCTACATGATACATCTCACGAACGGAGGAGAAACATTGGAGATTGGCTCCATGGACCTTCAAGTCGAGGAGCACTCGGACTTATTGGATGCACCTTCGAACCAACACTTCTACCACGACATTGAGCTATGGTACAACACCACCCATAACAAAATTGCATCTTATGCATGGATTGACTCACATTATGATTGCCTTGTTGCATCTTGTATTTCAATGTCATCCATGATGAGATTGTGCATATCCTTAGAAAATTTGTTGTGATCTGTCTTGATGGCATATTCGTACATCATGATCATATTGCCCACCATCAATTGCATGATCACATAGTCACATTGAGCACCAATTACCATGTTCATGCTTTTGATACACCGTCCCATTATGAAATTATTTTTCACAATGGTTGCATTGATCACATTCACAATACATTTGTGTGCATAATGAATGTTTTTGCTCCCATAAACAGTTTGCATATCATTCTATATCATCTTGATAAGCTTGATGCGCTTTTCCACGAACAATCTTACGTCACAGACTCATTCTTACATGATGGACACCTTGTGTGCGCTAACCATTGTATTTTTAAGTGTCGTTTGTGTTTGCTCTTTTTGGATGTGTACCACTCCGGAGACACCTTGGATTACTTGGATTAAGCCATGCCTTCCACTTCGTCCAACTACAAGTCCGTCCATGACAACCATTTCCATGGTGATGAGGTTTTCGATCCAAGGTCGGATCTTTCCCAAAGGAGGGGAGATGATGCAGAGCATCCTATGATCGTCCCCATGCACACCATGACTTCTCCCCAAGCCCCTAGTGCCCACATGTTGAGACCTCAAGCATATGCCATTGGACACAAGGTGAACTCACTCCTTTTCGAATCTTCCCTTTCCGCATGTAAGACATGGATGCTACCTCAAGCGCAGACCTTGTGCATACTCAGGTCCATCCGAGGAGATCATGGAGAGCCTATGGGCCAAGGCCAAGTGTGCGCGGAATCGAGGGAAGGAGAGTCAGCTGCTATAGCCCGAGCAGTACTACCGCCCACAACAAGCGGTACTACCGATGAAGGCCCACAAGCCGTATTACCGCCCAACTTCCGCTCTACTGCCACTCAACCTAACAAACTCCTATGATCAAGCGGTATGGGTCTGGCACTACCGCCCCGCTCAAGAGGTTCTTCTGCCCAATGGTCCGGTACTACCGCCCTGCCGGTGCACAGAGAACGGGCCCATGGACCATCTATCCCCCCTCTCACTTAACCCTTCGTGGGCTTAGACTATATATACTCCCCCTCCTCCTCCTAGTTAGGGTTAGCGTTGTGATAGCTCATTTGAGGACAGAGCCTTGCTCATCCATATCGGATCTACTCCTTGAGAGAGACCGCGGCCCCTCTACGGAGAAGATCCACCTTGGATTCAAGAATCCCTCTTGGGTGGCCCCATCAAGACCTCCTCACGGAGAAGACCGGTTACCATTTGTATCGTCCCTTGTTGACTTTGGATCTTGCATCTACTTTTCTGTTCATGGATCTAGCACATGTGTGATCATTCTTGTTGGTTTGAGTGATTCTCTCATGTTTCCTTTCGTGTTTCCCTTCGTGTTCATCGTGGAATCCGCTCCTTTCGTGAAAGATCGGCCACCTAGGGTTCCACCCTACATCACAACTTCAGGGCAGCGCGCTTTGACAGGTCGTCGGCAATGGTGTTTTCTGTTCGGGGAACATGCTCTGCTTGTAGACCATCAAAACGCTCCTCCAACTTCCTCACCTCATCCACATAGGCTTCCATCAGCGGGCTCTAGTAATCCTTGTTGACTTGCTTGACGACGAGTTGCGAATCACCTCTGATGATGAGCTTCCTGATTTGGAGGTCTGCTGCGATCCTGAGACCAGCAAGTAATCCCTCGTACTCCGCCGTATTGTTCGTTGACTTTTCCCAGGGAAAGTGCATCTGGACTACCTACTTGAGGCACTCTCCGGGGGGGTGATGAGTAATACGCCGGCGCCAGCACCTTGCAGCGTGAAGGCTCCATCGAAGTACATGATCCAATCATGGCTCGTCTCCTTGTCAGGAATGGTAGTCTCTTGAATCTCTTCGTCGGGCGTTGATGTCCATTCTGCTGTGAACTTTGCCAAAGCTCAGCTCTTGATTGTCGAAGTACTCTCAAACTTGAGGCCAAAGCTTGATAGTTCTAAAGCCCATTCCACAATCCTTCTAGTTGCATCCAGGTTGTGCAAGATTCCTTGCAAAGGGAGGCGGGTGACGATGGTGATCTCGTGTGCTTGGAAATAGTGCCACGACTTTCTCGAGGCCATAAGGAGGCCGAAAAGCAGGTTCTGCATACCAGAATATCTTGATCTAGCCCCTGCAACAGGGAACTGACAAAATAAACCGGGTGCTACACCACCTTGTTCTTCTGTTCAACTTTGCCCATCTACGCAGACTCTATCTTGCCGGGACCGGGCCTTGCCGGGGGTTCCTCCTTGCCGGCGCTAGGCCCTGCCGGGGAGAGCCCCTGCCCATCATCCAACGGCTCCGCTACTTCTGCTGCTTCTTCCTCATTTTCCCTCTGTGCCACCAGTGTGACGCTGACCACTTGATTTGTTGCTACTAAGTATAGCAGCAACGGCAATTGTGGTTTAGGCGCGACTAGTATTGGCGTGGAGGAGAGGTACCTCTTCAAGTCCTGCGGCACCACCTCTGCCTCCGGAGTCCATTTCACTGGACCCGCCTTTTACACAACTTTTAAAAAGGTGAGAGAGCGCTCAGCAAACTTGGAGATGAACCTACTTAGGGCGAGCCTACAGACGTCTTTGACCCGTCTTGGCGCCTCAATCTGCTCAATTGCTTTGATCTTGTCGATTGCTTCGATTCCGCATTGAGACACAAAGAAGCCAAGAATCTTGCCGGATGCGACACCTAACACACACTTCTCTGAGTTGAGCTTGAGGTTGATCTTGCGCAGATTTGCAAATGTTTCTTCCAGATCTTGCACGAGCATGGCCCTGTCCTTGGTTTTGACCACTATATCATCAATATAAGCTTCCATGTTTCTATGCAGCTGGGGCTCAAAACCAACTTGGACCGCTCGAGAAAACGTTGAACCAGCGCTCTTCAATCCGAAAGGCATTCGTACAAAACAGTACGTACCAACTGGGGTGATGAACGCGGTCTTTTCTTCGTATTCCTTCATCATGAAAATCTGGTGGTATCCTAAATAGGCGTCGAGGAACGACAGTAGGTCACACCCAGCAGTGGAGTCCACAATCTGGTCGATGCGTGGCAGAGGGAAAGGATCCTTTGGACAGGCTCTACTGATATCCGTCTAGTCAATACACAACCTCCATTTCCCCTTTGCCTTACGCACCACCATTGGATTGGCCAACCACGTGGGGTGGAGTACTCCTCTAACTAGGCCTGCTGCCTCCAACTTCCTGATCTCCTCGATGATGAAATCTTGTCGCTCCAAAGCTTGCTTCCTCACTTTCTGCTTGATGGGCCGCGCATGAGGACAGACAGCAAGATGGTGCTCAATCACCTCCCTGGGAACGTCAGGTATGTCAGATGCTTGCCATGCAAACACGTCGACATTCACCAACAGGAAGGCGATGAGCGCGCTTTCCTATTCGATGTCCAGTGAGGCGCTTATGCTAAAAGCCCCGCCCATGCCATCCCCCTTGACGAGCACCCTCTTGGTCTCTGGTGGTGCTGCCTTGGATTTCTTGCTCTTGCCGGTGGAGCTCTCTAGCACATCCTCGACGGGTGTGCTGCACTCCGAAGAGGTGTGCTTGTCAGAGTGGGTGCAGGAGGTCTTGCCGGTCTTCTTCCCTCCCAGGGTTTCAGCAGCAGGCGCAAGTGCCTTGCCTGCAGTTGCTACAACTACCTCCTGGTAGAGTTGGTCGGCACAGATGAGCACGTCTTTCTTGTCAGAGGGGATAGCGATGATGGTCAGTGGCCCGGGCATCTTCAACGTGTTGTAGGCGTAATGTGACGCCGCCATGAACTTGGCCAGCGCTGGGCAACCAAGGATCCTGTTGTAGGGCAAGGGGATCTTGGTGACATCAAAGATGATCTTCTCCGTCCTATAGTTCAACTCACCCGCGAATGTAATGGGCAACATGATTATACCTTTCGGCTGACTCCTCCCAGGGTTGACCCCTTGAAACGTGCCCATCTCCTCGAGGTATGCATCGGGGATTTGCAGCCTCTTGATCACAGCAGGTGAGATCAAGTTTAGTCCGGCCCCACCATCAACTAACACTTTTGCTACCTTGAGGTTTAGTATTGTTGGTGAAACCAACAACGGCAAACACCCGACCGCAGTTGTGCGATCAGGGTGGTCCTCGGTGTAAAAAATGATAGGGGTGCTGGACCACTTTAGTGGCTTCTGGCATCGATCAATGGTTCCACCACGGTAATCTCACGCGCCCACTGCTTCAGTTGGCGGTGAAAGGTGTGCAGCGAGGCGCCACTGCTGACGCACATGGCCTCCGTATGTTTCGGGAACTCATGCCCATCATGATCAAACATCTTCCTCCTTATCACGGCCCCGAGCGGGCCTCTCTTTTTGGTTATCCTTGCCGCGGCAACCTCCTTGGTCACTATGCTTCTTGTCGGACCCCTTAGCACCATCCCGACCCTTCTCCTTGTCCCCGCTTTCATATTAAGCTTTCAGGTTTTCTACAAGCAGCTCAACCTGTCGGCAATTCTGGATGTCATGGCCCATGGTCCGATGGATCTTGCAGTACTACTTGTCGGAGCCTCCTGGCTTGTCGGCAGCCGCCAAGGCCCGACAGGCAGTGCACCTGGCAACTTACTTGTCGGGGTCATCTACCTTGGCCTTCTTGGCGGTTCCGGGGTCGTCGGATCCCTCAACGGCAAGCACAGTCTTGCCCTTACGGTTCCTGTTGCGGCGTTGGCCCTTCTTCGTCAGGGCAACGACGTGTTCATCTGTGGAGTCGGTTTCCATGCCGGCGTCCTCGTCGGGGTACTTCCTTTCTTCCTCAGCCCGAGCACATCTTTTCAGCCGGAACATAAAGTTTGGCTACATCCTTAACCTTGTTCATCGCCAGCTCTTCACGCATCTTGCGGGTGCATACATTCTGATGGAATGCACTCGTGACAACGGCGGGGTGAACATCCGGGATGGTGTACTATACATGACTGAACCTTTGTATGTATTTTCGTAGGGTCTCGCCTTCCTTCTAGGGGATAACATGCATATCACTTGCCTGGCCAGGAGCTTGGTGGCCTCCGGTAAAGGCACTGGCAAATTCGTGGCACAGATCCGACCAAGAAGAGATAGAGTCCACTAGCAGGTGCATCAACCATGACATGACTTCGGGTTTAAGCGCCAACGGAAAGTAGTTGGCAAGCACCTTGTCGTCGCGAGCCCCGGTGGCTTGCATCGCGAGAGTGTAGATGCTGAGGAACTCCGACGGGTGATTCTTGCCATTGTACTTTTCCCCAACATCAGGCTTGAACGTGCGGTGGGGGGCCACTGGAAGTGCTGCAGTTCTCAGGTAAAGGCTGGACAACCCACTTTGTAAGGCAGGTCGCCGGATCCCCTCGGCGCTATCTGGTCCATAGTAGGCTCTGCATGCCGATCTGACTGTTGGCGCGCTTCTTGCCGTCGCACGATGGTGGTCCGAGCGTTTTCCTGAGCTTGCACTCGAAGAACTTGATGTTCATCGTAGCGGGTTCATGGGTCAGACGATGCCATGGAAACATTATCATAGGTGTCGGCCCGACGAGCTGGCGACTGCTGTTGCTAGCGTGGGGGAGGAGAGTGCACCATGGTCGCAGCACCCCGAGTCCTCCCACCTCCGGCGTGCACCGGCTCTACAAAACGCCGGTACGAGGGTCCTACTAACTGGGGTTCATCTTCGTTGGCGAAGCTGATGAGGCTCTGGATGGTGGCTCTCCACTCGTCGAGCTTCTCCACGGCGGGAGGAAAGTCGAGGAGCAGTTGAACATGCACCAACGCTTCTGCTGCCGTGGGTGGCGGCGAAATCTTCATGGACCGTGACGCGCTCCGACTTCTAACCACGTTAGAAGCGGCTCTATCATGGTCTCGTGGTCGCACATCGCCTCCGTCAGCGTCCGGGCATGCACGCCAGCCTGGTGCGTCATGAGAGTGACGCAGAGGGCTCTTCCCGTGGCGACGCCCGGGGGCGCCGGCGTTCCAGTGTTGTTTATCGCGCGCAGCCTGGGGAGGTCGTGGCACGGACGCCGGCTGGGGCATCTGGGAGGTCGCCGCGCCGCCCGTGGGCACCACAGCCCCGCCCCGAGGCCCAGTGGCGCGTGGCTTGTCGTCTTGGACCCGAATGACGCCACTCACCTAGCTCTGATTGCTAGAGTGCCCTGGATGCTCGCGGGCCGCGCCTCCGGCGCCATCCGTGGCCACTCCGTCGCCCGCCCGTGCTAGTGTGGACAGGCCATCTCCGGACAACCCGATCACTATGATCCCCTTCTTCTTGGGGGCCATGCTGATGATGAAGTTGATGTGATAACTTCCAAACGGGATTTTTTTTCAGTTTGTGCCCCCTACCTGGCGCGCCAAAGATGTCGGGGAAAATGACACCTATGGGATCACAGGAAATCCCTACTACGGTTGACGTGCGCGGGGCTGTGGAAAGAGCAGGTTTAGAAGATCAACGTGGGGGAATTTTATCCAGGTTCGGGCCGCAAGCGATGCTTAATACCCTAATCCCACTTTGGTGTATATTTGGTGTTCTTGAGTTCATGAACTAGCTACGGTGCATCCTAGCCCAAAAAGTCTGAATGCTTCCTCAGTATGCCTCGGACCTCCTTTTATATGTCAATGGGGCTGCCATAGTGGCACACAGGAGGTGGAAAGTGTCTACAGTGTACAAGTCTATCCTGACATCATGGGAGAAAACGCATTTAATGTGCTGCCGACATGTCCTCTTGCTTTATAGGGGAAGGCAAGGAAACTCGTCTCATCTATCACCCCCTCGCCTCGCTTCGACACGCGTCCAAGTTGACGAGGCATGCAGTGCCACACTGGCTGGCTGGCTGCTGTGCTGGTGCTATGATAGAGTATTCACAAAGATCTGCATGGCACCACGTAGGTGCTTGCCTAGTGGGCCTAGAAGCTGCATGCTGCCATGTAGGTGTGTGCCTAGTTGGCAGGCTGGCTGTTGCGTCGGAACGACCATGGGGCAGCGGAGCCTTGGTAGGCGTGGGCCTGGCTGTGGCCCTGTAGATATCCCTGGCAAGGGTCTTGCCAGGGTCCCGGGAAGGGTCTTGCTAGGTTTCTGTGGTCGTCCTCGGCAAGGATCTTGCCGGGGGCCTTCGTCTTCTGGTTCTTACCCAGTCTTGCAGGCCTCTGTTCATCACAAAGATCTGTATGCCACCATGTAGGTGCTCCCGAGCCTTGGTCTTGACGTTGTCGATGGTGTCATAATTCTCAGGCTCAATGGTGGCGGTCTCGATGCTGTTGGGCAAGTTGCCCTGGCAAGGCTCTTGCTGGGGCAGCGTAGGTCGTCCCCAGCAAGGCTCTTGCCAGAGGAAATCCATCTTGTCCCTTTGCTCTTCGCGCCTCCGGCTTCAGCGCTGCTCGCGTAGTTTTGTATCTTCGCTTCCTATGCCCTGCCAAGCGTGGTCGCAGGTGTGGCTACAACTGCCCGTGCACAAGTAAAGGGGTACAGAAGACCCCTACTTTTGTACACAAACAAAGAGATTTCTTGATTTTGATCTAGAGGATATTTATATGGTTTGTGCGGTAAATTGCATTGAGAATCCTTATATTGCCAACTTCTAAAGACAAGAAAACAAAATAGAATATGAAGAGAGTAATAATGAAAGGGAAAATATTTCCCAATACCCTCCTAGTGTTTATTATGATGAATCAGGTAACGAGGAGGAGCTCCTTATCCAATCAATCTCTTCAACAAGAAGCTCAATTTTTTTTATTAAACCCATACATGAGGTGGTGAAGAAGAAGAAAACAAGAAAGAATAGAAATAAAAAGGTATCTCTCACAAATAATGTTGCTCCTATTATTGTTGTGCCTCATGAAAATGAATCAAAAATAGTTGTGGAAGATGATGCACTTGATGATGATATTGCTTCTATGTCTTATGGCACAATGTCCAAGAGCACTATTGTCGATGATTTTGTTATGCCTATTGCTTGTTGTGATGATTATGATTGGGAAGATAATGATACTTCTTATAATCTTGGAAATCCTTTTGGCACCAACTTGGGAAATTATGATGATAGCAATTGTTATATTGTTGGTGTTATTCATACTATTAATGATGGGAGGGATTATGCTTATGAAATGCCAAGCCACAAGCTTGGGGATGCTATGTTTGATGAGAATGACATGTTTGAGAATTTATTTACTGGAATTAATGTATTCTCTGATCTCTGAAATATCAATGGATCACTTATTACTCTCATCCCGAAGAAGATATGTCCTGAGGAACCGGATGATTTTAGGCCTATATCTTTAACCAACACTTGCTTGAAGTTTCTCACCAAGTTGTTGGCCAACAGGTTGCAAAAAGTGATTTTGAATTGTATTCATAAGAATCGGTATGGCTTTCTTAAAGGAAGATCAATTCAAGAAAATTTAACTTGGACTTTTGAATACATTCATCAATGCAAATAGTCCAAGAGACCTATTATCATTCTGAAATTGGATTTTGCCAAGGCTTTTGATATAGTGGAACATGAGGTTATTTTGCGGATGTCAAGCACAAGGGTTTTGATGATAAATGGATTGGCTAGGTTAATGAGATCCTTTCTATAGGGTCTTCTTTTGTGCTGCTTAATGGCATCCCTGAAAGCAGTTCAATTGCAAATGTGGGGTCAAACAGGGTGATCCTTTATCACCTCTTTTATTTCTCATACTTGCTGACCTTTTACAATCTATGGTTAAACAAATGTTAGCGCATGGCACTCTATCCCTCCCAATTCCATGTCATGACTAGGAGTTTCTTATAATACAATATGCTGATGACACTGTTGGTAGCTCTCAAGAACATGTTGCTTACCTTTCAACAATCTACTGGTCTAAAGGTTAATTTTGCAAAGTCTTCCATGATCCCTTTAAATATTGATGAAAGTGAAGCAACCAGGTTAGCTGCAGTGTTGGGTTGTAAGATTGGGCAACTTCCTTTTACCTATCTAGGGTTGCAACTTGGAACTACCAGGCCAAGGATTGGGGACCTCATGCCTTTAGTTGACACCTTGGAAAGGAGATTGACTGCTAGTTCATGCATGTTAAACCAAGGCTCTCGTTTGCAGCTGCTAACTTCTGTCCTGACCTCTATGCCCATCTACTTCCTTTGTAGCTTGCAAATCCCCCATGGTATTATCAACACTACAAAAAAAGACACTTCCGTGATGATACGTGTTTTTCTCAGTAGGTCACATTTTCTGTCATGCTTGTACATCCATGATAATTTTATGACAGAATCAAGATAGTCATACCTCCGCTCTAGTAGAAGTGTTCCATGACATTACCAAAATTATCATCACGGAAGTGTCAACTTCCATGATGATAAATCACGCGTCATAGAAGTGCTTTCGTCAAGGGTGACCAACACGTGGCATCCACCATAGCGGGTCGCCGTTACGCTATCGGGTCCAGTTTTGGATCCGATAACCCATTAACAGCCCGGAACAATGAGGATTTTCCACGTGTAAAATTGTCATTGGCCAGAGGAAACACGTGTTGGCTCACCGTTGGGACATATGTCATCCATTCATTGGACAGGAGGTGCCTATGATACGTCGACATGTGGCACAGCCCAACAAAGGCCCATATAGGTTAAAAAGGCCGGCCCACTCAAAGGCCCGTAGTACTTACTCAAGTACTAGTGGGCCAGCCCAATAACCGCCTGTTTAATAAGGCCCATTTACGGCCCGAAGCCAGATCTGGCCCGTTAATTGTTCGCCAAATATTTGGGCCCAATTATGGCCCAGTGACTTTCGACCTGTTAGAGACCCGATGTAGACATGGGCCCATTTCAGCCTGATGTGTCTTTCGACCTGGGAATAGCCCGTGGTGCCCATGGGCCATATATGGTCCGACACTACATCTGGCCCACTAACGGCCCGTGATAAAGGTGGCAACAGTTCAGCCCAACGTGACTTTGGGCCTGTTATAGGCCTGTCGTATAATTCGGCCCATTGTTGCATGTACTAAGCTTTCGGCCTCTTAAAGGCCCATGATATTAGTGGGCCAACTCAGGCCCGAAATATGTTTCGGCCTGGTAATGGCCCGTCATATAACTGGGCCTAAAAAGGCCCGGTCTACCTTTCAGCCTGCTGAAGGCCCGTTGACGACTAGTGAAAATTGAGGCCCAACATGAATTTTGGCCTGCTAAAGGCCCATGGTTTCTTCTGGGCCATAACATGCCACCAGAATATTCAGCCTATTAATGGCCCAACGCTACATGGGCCAAACTAAGCGTTGGGTCCACAAAAGGCCCAACTAAATTTGGGCCGAATATAGGCCGGAGTAAGTTGTGGGCCTGGCACAAAGTGTGAAGGCCCCAATGGCCATTCGGGCGCAAGAAAGATGCAGGCCAACCCAATTGTGGCCCACTAAAAACCAAGACCATTAGAGGCGAATATTTCAGCCTGTCGACTACATCAGATTTTTTCAGATAGCGAATGATAGCAGTAACTAGTAGGAATTAAGAACAAACCTACTCTATACGATAAAGAAATTACTGCATAGTAACTTATAATAAACCTACACTATACAATAAAGGATTTATGGTATATTACATCCACTAGGCATCAAAGTTCGCCACCAGTGATCATAAAGCGAATGAAGAAGCAGATTACAAAAACTGGGCACCATTGCAGCGTCACAAAATAATACTGAACCGAGACCACTTCCAAGACAGTTCAAGAAAGGTTAGCCTTGCGCAGGAACTGCTGCGCAAGCTGCTGAGCAAGGCTGTGAGACTGGCCTAGCATGTCGGTCATAGCTTCCAGGTGTAGATGTTTAGCAATGAGGTTCTCATTGGTGTTCTCCACAATCTTTCTTAGAGATAGGACTTCAAGTCAAAGTTGAGTTGGAGAATGCCTTTCAGCTAGAACTTGCTACTAAAGAAGTCGAACTGGTTCAGACAGCGAATTGTATGAGCTTGTCTGACTGTAGTCTCAAGTAACTTGAACACTGCATCAAGACAAGACTTTGGGGTTGTCTCGCTATCTTCAAGATGTTTTG
Organism: Triticum aestivum; assembly: GCF_018294505.1. Taxonomy (NCBI): domain Eukaryota; kingdom Viridiplantae; phylum Streptophyta; class Magnoliopsida; order Poales; family Poaceae; genus Triticum; species Triticum aestivum. The sequence goes on from NC_057806.1 coordinate 203,335,784, forward strand.
CCTTCTTTTCCTTCAGCAGACTTGTGCATGCCATCAGGCATATCAACCTGAAACAAGCAAAGAGATGACATGTTTTGCACGTGTATGGACAAAGATGATAACTGTGCTATCAATTCCATCCAATTTCAAATTAGAAAATAAACAGTAAGTTCAAAATATCAATAGCATAATTTGGCATTATTCATAATGCGGGGAGCTTCACCACACTACTGGATTACCATGTCAACATAACAAGCATAGATGAAGGGCGAAGACATTCATTGTATCTATTTTGGTTAATGTGCATGGCATGTTGTTCATATCATGAGCCACATCCGTAAGACAAAATAGCAGATGACAAGGTGCAAACCTGGGCTGGTTCACCACACACTGGATTATAGATCCACAAAACCAAGCATACATATAGGGATTATTGATTAATGTGCATGGTATGAATAAGGAATTTGGTTTTACAAGTAAAACTTGGAACTTACGGTTGTTGCGAACATCCATTTTGATAGAAACAGCAAACTAAACAACAGTAAACAATAGGGAGTATGAGAAAATTAAACAGCAATTGAGGATAAATGCTTTAGAAGGACTGACTTACATTGACAGTTAACATCGGCTTTATAATGCCCTTCTCCATGTCAAGGGAAGGATAACTCAAGAATTTCAGCACAGAATCTTCTTCATAAGCATTGCATGTACTCTACATTTTGTAGAGAGTAATTATAGATATGATAATACTGGATGGGATAGAGGATAATGAATATAAGATGCAGATTGATGCTACATAATCAACTACCAATCCCTAGAAGTACAAGTGTTGCAGGAAAAATGTACTGACAAGAGCAATGGGCTAGACTTCTACATTGGCATTGTCTGTGTATTCAACTTTTTGGTAAGATTAAATATAGATATGACATTTTTTAATAAATGGTGGGCGAGGGAGATAAGATGCAGAATGCTACACAATGAACCAATCCCTCTTCCCATAATACAAGAGTGTTTTAAACACTGGTGTACTATACAAAATGTTCTTATATTATGGGACGGAGGGAGTAGCTGTTAATGTAAGTACAGTGATAGACGACGTTCAGTCGTTACAAGAGGACTGCAGAGCTAAACCTCTTCAAAAGCATTGGGTTGATTCTAAATTTATGTAAGGGTCCATACGGATCTTATAATGTCCACCAAATGGACGATAATGACGCTAACATGTGAAGTGATGCTACATAATCAAACAACTATGGAAGTAAGTATGGTCATACATGGCAAGAGTTACTCACAAGAGCAATGCAATGTGTAGTATAGTTACAAGATTCTGTGGTCCCTTGAGAATGAATATTCTTCTGCTAATAGTTTTCATACAGGTGAGATGTTAAGGCAAATACAGAAATGTAGTTCAAATTGTGATGTGATATCATAGACAGTGCCTTACACTGCAGACAAGACCAATGTGTAACAAGATTATTCCACTCACTGTCTGATAAATGTAGCACCGGAGACTTTATAGAAATTTCACTTATAGGCTTGCCATCGAAGTGCGCTTGCCTCAGGTAGGAATGATATTTCATCAACGAGTTCTTGAAAAATGCAACCAACCGTTGCTCGTCTTGACAACCCAGTTTGGTCCTCGCCTATTTAAAAGAATGAAATCTTGTGTCTTCTCTCAACAGAAACATATGTTTTCATTACCGTGAATAACATTAGTACATTACTTATGTGTAAGTTCCGGATGAAGACTGGAAATTGTTCTGTGTCTGTGGTATAATCTTTCCATGAAGGAAAGATGCGCACAAAGTTCCTGACAACAATATAAGCTTCATCTTCTAAATTGGGAAGGAATGGAAAAGGGGTCCTATTTGCTGCAATTGGTGATCTCTTTGGTTCGTAAAGGGCTTTGGCAACTGGATTTGGTGTACTCTTTGCTGGAATTGGGGTTTTGGGTCGTAGAGCTGGTGCCATGTCAACTGGCATTATCATACTGTTTGCTGCAGTTGGGGTCTGCTGTGTTGGGGAATTTGAAATGAATAATGTAGTAGGTCTAGAGTTGGGGTGTTTTGTGGGTCAGGTGATATTGCAACTAAACCTAAGGGGCTATTTGATTTATCAGGTGTCACTACCTTTTCCAAATACTTTCCTCGTGCTCCTTCGTGATCAGCAATCACCCTCTTCCTTTTGAACGTCTGATACACAAGAACAACATTTGAATGGATAAATATGGTATGATGACAGATGGAATATGTACTGAAAGTGGATAGGCGGGGCGTATTCACATACACGATGTGTAAACTAAGATAATGGCAGTGTAACAAAGTATAAACAATGCAAAGCATCAGTTGCAAGATATGTGCGACAAATATAACCTTGGAAAGTTAGAGGAAGCACCTTGATGGGTGAATAAGATAGGGCATCTGCCTCTCACTCCTCCACTAGGGAGGCACATTGACTTAGGTCTCCCTCTAGCTCAGAATCACTATTAGGATAATATTCTGAGCATGAATCTGTAGGTGGAGAGTGTTTGGATAGCATTGCATCCAGACTTGATTTCAGTTCCTTAATGCCAAGTTTGACAGCCATGGCATTGTTCTGCTTTATTCTTTTCATGCGCGCAAGCTCATAATCATTATGAAGCTGTTCAGAATCTGAGATTCATGAAAACATAAAAGGTAGTCAAATAATCTATGGAATGCATTGTGGATTCCACTCAAAGAGTGTCTCCCTGTAAACCCCTGCATATGCAAAGTTCACCCCCAACCGTGCTGACCAGACCACACACAGAAATACAAACCTCTTATGTCTTTATTATAGGTAGACACACATTTCAGAACTAAAGTAGGAACATTAGAATCATATCAAATTCGTATTTGAAAAAATAAACTAAGGAATTATCAGTGGCACAATGTTTAGCTTCAAGGGTGGAGTGTTGGTAGTGCGACACAAAGGAAGTAGGCAGATTGTATTCCATGTAAAAGATCGTAGTCTATGTAAAAGCTGGAAATGACACTTTCTTTCTATACAATGCAATGCTCGTTGCCCACACATGATGGAAGAGATCACAAAGAGAAATACTATTCACTCATGTCTACGGTTCCAGTATTTTGAAACACGATGGCCTAAAAGAATATTGACAACAAATATGACAAGGCAAGCATAGATGTAGTGAATCAATCATTTACTTGTGAGCTTACTAGGACAGGTATGCAGAATTGTAACTGCAGTAAGAGACCGTCAAAAATCTTCAAGAAGTTTGTCTAGCACTTATTGTTTGCAACTAATCGAGCTAAATAATTGGATATCATATCGAATGAGTAAGAAAGACAAGTAAAATTGTCAACAAACCTGGCCTGCTGTAGTAATCTGGGTCAATCTCACTACGACCAATAATCCGAAATGACTAGTGTCTGTTCGTAGGGCTAGAATTTTGAAACCCTATGAACTTTACAGGTACAAAAGATTACTGAAATACACTTGAACCATTAAGTGTAGGTAGCACTCAGCACACAACAAACCCTAATGACAGTCCTGCCTAATGAGTAATGAATCAATTAGAAAATGGGTGATGAGGAGTGGCTGCTGAGTGTTGAGGACATATCTCAGGATAAATCGGGTTGGCTTAGTGGGTGTTGCACGCCTGAGCCCTGAATGGACTAGGAAGGTATGCACGGCGGCGCGCCCGGGCAGCGGTGATGCTGTTGGGCAAGCAGCTGCTGACCTCATTTTAGTCCTGCGTATCCTCCTAGAGTAATGTTGTCCGGGGACGGCAAGTCACCGGCGAGGAAGGCGGCTGGGGGCAAGTACAGATCGGAAGCGCGTAGTAGAACAGAGGGGAATCGGAGCCTGGGCCGACCCAAAATCCCATGGTGGGCCACGGCCCACCATGGGCACCCTGTAGAGATACACACCCGAGCGGCGAACATGCAATTTCAAAACTAAATTTGGAACATTTAGCTGACCAATTTAACGACTTTGTTTTAATAATATCAAATTCGTATTTGAACAACTAAGCTTGTTTAGCTTGATGGGTGGAGCAGTGCTATTATGACACGTATAGTGATCATAAAAGGGGGAAACCCTAAGCATTTTTGTTGAGCAAAAGAGGGTTTCCCCTCCGATTTCTATTAAAGAAACCACCACGGAACCAACATGATCAATTAAACCCTAAGCATGATCAATTAAACCATATTATGACTGTGCCATGGCAGATTCAAACCTGCAAATCGGGGAAATGCTATTTAGCATCCATTGTTTGCTCCGAACTAAGAACTAAATTCTAAGAGCTGAAAAGGAAGTACAGTAACCAAGTTACGATCTATTTTCTGGTTCAGGTCAAGAGTTGTGGAGATATGAAGTACCACCTCTCTTGTGGCGCCGTGTAGGCATCGGGGGTGCGATGGCTGTCTGTGGCGTTGAAGCAGATCTGCGACAGTAGACGGATGCATTTGGGGATAAGTCCCGTTACGGTGGAAGAGAAGGTCGTGTGAGCGGCCCCAGCAAAGAGGACGATGGCGCCGATGAAGCGAGAGGACGCGATGCAAGGCTCTTGGTCCGTTGTCGTGGATGAGAAACGTCCATCTCTAGCAGTGGACGACGCGGTCTTGTTAGGCGCTCCTCCATGGTGGAGGACGGTGGCGATGGATGGGATGGAGGATGGCGGCGATGGATGGGGTGGAGGACGGCGGCGACGGATGGGGTGGCGGACGAAGGAGACTAGTTTGGGGATGGTATTCTAGCGCGGACAGTGTATGAATGGGAAAATGGAGGGAGAGGTACGAGAAACCATGCGTTTGGGACACACTTTTCTCAAATATGGGAAAGTTATGAACTTAGCCCTAGTTTAAAATTTGGACGTCTCATCGGTTGGGGGTAGGACAGTAATCTCGCAAATATTTTTCCAAAGCGATTTCGGGCGAGGAGAGGGTGTTTTGGTGCACATGGTGTATGAACGGGGCTGACAGTTATGGCGGTTGTGTCACGTCTGAGTGAAGTTACAAACCTGCCCCTATTGAAAATATTTGCCTACATCGATTTAGCCCCAGTCGAGTTTGTTTTGCCGCCCACCGTGTATGAATGGGGAAATGGAGGGAGAAACAGAGGTCTTTCAGACGAGCTTGAATCAAATGTGTTTTGCCACCCATGTTTGGCGCCTACCATGTCAGAATGGGCTAGGAGGCGATTGTGTCACGTATAATTGAAGTTACTAACCAACCCCCATTGAGAGAAGTGGAAATTGGGCCGATGGATTGTCCATGTAAGGGGTAGACCGTAATTTCCATCTCCCAAACACTTGGTTTCGGGCAGCCGACATGGGAGTGGACATTTTTCCATTTCTTTCAAATTTTGGGACAATAAGAATCCACGTTTACCATGGCAACTAATTCGAATCCATTTTGTATTTCTATACGTATCTTTATAAATCATTCTATGTGTTTTTATATATCTTCAAAAGCACGACTAAGATGGATTCCACTGTCATATATGAATATGATTTACAAATGCCAATACTCGAATTCAGAAGCTAGAATCTAGTTAAAGGTGAATTTGAATATTTGGAACACTTTATGTCCAACTCAAATGTCACACGCGGCATAATGTGTACTCCCATTTAGATATGTACACATGCAATGTATCAAGATTCAAATACCGAATCAGTCAACCAATAATGTACAAAACTAACACACATATAAACACTTATAGATTATGTGGATCAATAATATCAACTAATATACATAAGCCAGACCGCTGTACTTTTTTTGCTAGAAGAGCATCCATTTATTTAGCGAAGCTAGTATAAGATCTTGGACCTTTCCGATGCGTGCCACTTATGGTCCATCTATACTACTATTATTGCTGAATGCACATTCAGCCCGATTGACATATTTGTAGGTCTGGCACAGCAATCAAAATGAAATTCCTCCAAGCCTTATCAATTAATATAGACTTGTACTCAAATAAAATTACAAACCAAAAAACAAAAAACAATTATTAAATGATCTCTAAAACAAATGGTTTGACCGATTACATGAACAAAGAACACAAAGGTTATTCAACGATGGAAAGAACATTTCTCCTATGATTTACCAAGTGGGAATTTAATTTCCTTTTTTCCATCAGGACCTTAACAATGCGGTAAGTCTCAGCTTGCTTCGTTTTGAAATCCAACAAATATTTAATGGTTGTATTGAGTACTTCTTGTGATTGTGCTGTTTGCTTCCTCAACATGTCAACTTCATCTCTAAGTGCAGAAGCAGAACCTCTTTCTACCACTAGTTTAGTCTCTAGAGCATGTGTAGTTGACAAATTCATGATGCACGATTGGGCCGGTGCCACTACTGTGGGATGATACAACGTCCATGGGGACCTCGCTCTTTGATCATGGGCTAACCTATTTTGCCATTAAAGTTCCGATTGCATTCTGAAAAGTTGAAGTTAGCCAAACATCTAAACTGGTAGTTATAACAGCAAACCAGTTAAACAAACAAGGAAATAAAGAGTTTCAATTGGATGCTGAAAAGTAGTTATTAACATCATTGTAACCAGTTGTTACAGCAGCAAAGCAGTTAAACAAACAAGTTTAGCAAAAGGTACCTATTGTGGCATTGGAGTTTCTCTTGGATCCTGAATAGTTGAGTAGCTAGTAACGTGATTAGTGCAACCGATTGTAGCAGCAAAGCAGTTAAACAAACAAGTTTTGCAAAAGGAACCTGTTATGGCATTGGAGTTTCTCTTGGATCCTGAAAAGTTGAGTAGTCAGTAACTTGATTACAGCAACAAGTTACAACAGCAAACCTATTACACAAATATATTTTTGAAAATGTACCTGCTATGCAATTGGACTTCCAATTGGATCCTGAAAACTTGAAGTTGGTAAGATGATTACAACAACAATTTACAGCAGCAAACCAGGTAAACATGGAAGTTTCTGAAAACATACCTGTTGTGCCAACGAAGTTTCAGTTGGATCCTATAGACTTGAATGTTAGCAATCGATAAATAAAGTTTTGCAAGAGCCATAATAAACTAACATCAAACTAGTAAAACTAACTAGTTTTGGCAACATATTTAATTACACATGAACTTGTAAAACCAACAAGTTCTTGGCAACATATTAAAGTAACAAGTCGGTACCATTTACCGGCAACACAGACATATGTAAATTTCTTTGATGTAAGCAAAATGATTCCAAAACAGATATAAGTTAAAAACATGGTGTCCCTCATATAAACCTGACAGTTGTCTATCTATGAACATGCAAACATTACTAGTGCTACAAGTGATAACAGCAAACAAATTAAACAAACAGGGTATCAGAACGTAAATTACATGTGAATTTTGCTGCACCCTAGAAGTACATATGACCAGCTATCTACGTGCTTAAGTAGCTATTCAAGTTCAGGTAAACAGTTAATTCTTAACATTAAGTATCAAACACATAGATAGGCGCAGTCTATAGTAGGATTAATAGTCTATGGCATTATGTAATCAGTAGCAAACTAAATTAAGCCAAGCAACGTAATTGAACAACTTCGCAATAAGTGGCTAACTAAAATTCCGAGAAGCAGGTAACTGTACTTACGCTAGCTCTTTGTACGTGCACACTGCAACTTCTTTTTCGCTTACAAGGTTCTACGTAGGAGTCTGTGGCATCAATTGCTTGGATATGCAGTCCCAATACTTCTTTCTTTCCACAATGCATTGGTAAGTCGAATGGTTAATCTGGTAAGATTGTGCGTCCTTGATATGTTATATGAGGACATGTAGTCAGACTAGTTGTAGCCAAACACATCACACTGGCTTTTGCTGTATATTTCATGCGATTACATTTGGCATACCGAGATCTAAGCAATCTACAAGAGGATGAAAAACTGGCATCCTTCACATTATTGGTGAACTCAGTTCATAGAAACAAGCAATTCAACCATTTTGTGGGTAAATCAAAACCGCCACTGGAATATTTTCACTACCCCAATCATACACGCAAAAAGGGGCAAGGCCACCATAGGGGCTGGTATGGGCGGCCGCCTCGGGTGGCTGGAAAGTGTGCACCTAGTTTGAGTCGTCTAGGTTGGCCCAGGCTAGTTATGTTCGTCCCAAACGCACGAGCGGGCAATGTAAAAAATGAAGAAAAATGTTTCAATTTGGATGAGCCAATAACATAAGTGCAAGGTAGGCCCTATATAGCAGGCTCGTGGCCCAAACGAGCGCCTCCCATATTGATCGATAGCAGGAAGAATCCCAATTTGTTCCCTCCAGCCTCCACCTTGGTTCGCTCCTAACCTAGCCGCCGGTGGACAGACCAACACAGCACTTCCTCGCACCCTCGTTGGAGGGTGGTTGCCGGGCTTCAAGCGAATGGAAGGACAAGAAGATGAAGATCCAGCCCTCGGTGTAGCCTGCGTGGGAGGTAGCAGCGGCAGCACGGGCATGGCATTGAGCTTGCGCAAACGGACAGTCGCAGCTTGCAAGAGCAGCATGTGCAACGAGCTGGTACATCACATCCCTGATTATATCTAATTCAACTGTTCAATTTCTGGCCAATAGTTAAACCTTACGGTATTGTGAAACTACTTGTATGTAGGGAATCTATGAGAAAATGAAACCAATTTCTGCTTATTTTATAACTCCCCCAATCAATACTGAACTGACTGAATCTGATGTATCTAATCAAGTTTCCGGTGCAAACATACAAGCTCATGTTATTCTTGAGCCTGAAGTGTCTAATGAACAGACCGCTAATGAAGTATTTGACGCAAACATTTTACATTCTCTTGGTGATGAACATATAGTGTCTAATGAGGGATCTAATGCAAGCATTTTGCAAGCTCCCATTGAAGGATTTAGTGTCTAATGATGATCTGCTATGTTGAGACAGACATAGAGATTTGTCGGCATTGATGACAAGCAAATTACAGTACATTTTCATGGCTTCAGGAAACGTCGAGGCCATCTACCAGAATGTCCCCGTATTATGACAACGTAGCATAAATAGTTTTATAATCTGTTGTTTTAAACTATTGGCAAAGTTGTGTAGGATAGATATATTGATATGCAGTTTGCACACTAGTTATAACTGCAATTACACTTTGATATTTTCAGCCAGAGAACAAATAATTAAAGCAGGTACAGACCATGTTAGTAGTCCTTGTACACCATGTTGCATTTTGTTTTTTTTGGTGCGTGCATCATTTAGTGTTTTATAATCTAAACTAGTTTGGATGATTAGCCGGTTTTCAAAGTGCATGTAGCTTCACATTTCTCAAGTTATGTTGATTTCCGGAGTGCAAGTGCCTTCGTATTTTTTAAGTTAAATGTTCGCCCATGGTAACTTGAATTCGTGGATCCGCCACATCACACAAATCATACACACAGACCAGTATGAATTAAATGAAGTGCAGGGACTTATGCTAGCTCGTTGTATAGGCTCACTGCAGCTCTGCTTGCGCTTGGGATGTTCCATGTACAAGTCCTTGTTACCACTTGCTTGGATGTGTAGGCCTTGTGCTCGTTGCACCCCCCTCTACATTTTTGACACAGCGAATGGTTGATCAAATAAGAGGAATCGACCTTGCTGTTGTACCGGAGGACAGATAATTACAAGGTTATACGGGTGTGCAGGATGTGTACCAGATTGCGAGGGGGACTCCAACCTTCGATTAATTTGTGTAGGCATTTATTCCGATGGGTTTAGATTATATTTCCGTATCATTCGGCCCACAACTACTCCGAACACCGTTGCTGTAACGCCCCGAGACCGATGTGCCAGGTGTCGTGCAGTTATTCGTTGTTGTTGTCTTGTCATTGGCTTGCGTGTTGCATCTCATCATGTCATCATGTGCATTGCATCATCATGTTTTAAAACTTGCATTCGTCCGGGTTCTCCGAGTTCTCTCCGTTGTCCGTTCTGAGCCCGACCACACTCGCACGCGCCCGCGGCACCTCCGAAATATTATTTGATAAGTGGCATAAAAATGTTCTCGGAATGGGATGGAACTTGTCGTGCGGTCTTATTATAGTGTAGGTAGACCGCCTGCCAAGTTTCATCGCATTCGGAGTTCGTTTGATAGCTCAACCGTTAAAATATAGCGGCAATAGTAGCCGGTCTAACGTCGGACGTTTTCGGTCTCCGGAAACAGTCGCCGGGCCTCCCTCTCTTCTCTTCTCTCAGCTCGAGACCGTCTGCACAGCCCACCTAGTCCATCCTCCTTCCCCTCTTCGCTTCCGGAGTTGCCCGATGCGATCGCGCGGTCCGAAACCCTCTCTGCACAGTGCATCGAACCCCTCACGCGAGCGCCCGAAAGCTGTCCCGGACCCGACTCGGACAGTCGTTACCGCTGTGTCCGGATCATCCCCAAACATCTACAAAATATCTTCATTTATTTCGGGCTATTTAACCTATTTATTTACGACCGCCCGATTATAATCGGACGGACCGGATTAATCCCTACCTAGTCCCCTGCCTATATAATCAGACCAAATCCCTAAAATTTAGGGATCTTGTCCCATCCACCCCATCGCCGCCGCCACCACTCCTCCTGCCTCCTCCTCCTTGGGATCTACTCCCAATCCACCTGCCCAACCGGAGCCGGCAACCACCTCCTCCTCTCGATCCCCTCGCAATCAGCCTCCTCCCCTCGATCCATGAGATCCTCAGCTCCTCGGCCACCGGCGACCGAACCCGCAGCTGGCAAGATGAGCCCCGTGCCGTCCCTTCCCTTCCTTCTCCTGTTTTGCTCTCTGTCTCTCAAATCCCTCTCTCGTCTCTGCCTCGTCTCGCAGGAAGCCAGGGAGCAGCGCTCCGAGCCAGCAGCCCGCCGCCCGGATCTCCTTCCTCGCCGGCCCTCCCTGCAGCCGCTGCCGCGCCATGGACGCCCGACCTCGCTGCGCCCCGGCCTCGTCCCTGCCTCCCGCCGGTGGAGCGACGCCGTGCCCGAGCCCCGCTGCCTCCTCTGCCCCGTGCCCTCTCCCTCGGTGCCCCTGTTCTCCTCCTCTCACATCTCTCTCTCGCTCTTGTGCTGCACAGGGAGCAACAGCCGTCGCCCGCCTCCCTCTGCCGTCGCCGGGAACGGAGCTCCTCCGCCCCAGCGCCGCTCCCTCCCCGCGCTAAGCCCCTGCGACGAGTCGCCGCCCTGCCTTCGCGCCAAGTCCCGCCGTCCGTCGCATGAACCTGCGGCTGCTGCTTCTGTTCTTCAGATGCGAGAGCAGCGCCTCGTCGAAGCCGTTGACCGCGCCAGGCCCAGCGCCTCCCCCCTCGATCGGCCTTCTCCTCCCCTGCTTGACCCAGCTCCGCGCCAGCGCCCACGTGGGCCGCACCACCGAGCCGGCCCAAGTGCCGTGGTGAGCAGCTCCCCCTCTGTTGGCCCAGCAAGTGTAGATGTGGCCCGTATCGTTTTTTTCCTAACCTGCGAATTTGTCTAATTTCCCAGGATTTACAGTTTTACAGAAAAGTCCTTCAACTTCATGCATTTAATAACTCACAAAATATGCATCATATGTAAATAATTTAAACATGAAAAATGCTTAGTTTTTCATCTAGATTAATAATATGCCTTTTTCATCCCATCCTAAAATGCTTAAAATGTTGTTTGCATTAATTTGCCCCTATGCCATGCTAATACGGTTTTATTCATAACTAAATAACCGTAACTCCAATTTTAATAAACTTTATATGTAAATGGGGTAGAATTTTGCCTAGTTTAACGTGGTGCACTCATCTTGCATGTTTAACAACTCTAAAATATTGTTTAGGGCAGAACAGTACCAAATCTAAAATATGCTATGGGGATTTACCGGAATTGTTGTTCGTTGCTTCCGGCCTCATTTAAACTTGACTAGATAGGTAGTTTTACTTTGCTTCACCCTCTTGCCATGTTAACCAACATTTAATATTGTTGAGTACATAAACGAGATCAAACTAAATAACGTGTCGTGGTGTTTCGTCAATATGCAACTCGTTGCATATTGATCTCCACTTAATTTGTAGAACTGCTTGTGCACTTTGCCATGCCATGCTTCATTTAAACCGGACATGCATCATACTTGATTGTGCATCATGCCATGTTGTTGTGGTGGTTGTTTACTATGTTGTGTGCTTCTTTTCCGGTGATTGCTTCTTCGGGTTGGTTTCGATAACGTCGAGGTTGTGAGGATCCATTCGTCTACGACCGTTTGTCTTCTTCATGGACTCGTTCTTCTTCCTTGCGGGATTTCAGGCAAGATGATCATACCCTCGAAATCACTACTATCTTTGCTATGCTAGTTTGCTCGCTCTTATGCTATGCCAATGCTACGATGCCTACCACTTGCTTGTCAGCCACCCAAATTGCCATGTTCAGCCTCTAACCCACCATGTCCTAGCTAACCGTTGATTGGCTATGTTACCGCTTTGCTCAGCCCCTCTTATAGCGTTGTTAGTTGCAGGTGAAGATTGAAGTTTGTTCCTTGTTGGAACATGGAGATGTTGTTCCTTGTTGGAACATGTTTACTTGTTGGGATATCACAATATATCTTATTTAATTAATGCATCTATATACTTGGTAAAGGGTGGAAGGCTCGGCCTTATGCCTGGTGTTTTGTTCCACTCTTGCCGCCCTAGTTTCCGTCATATCGGTGTTATGTTCCCGGATTTTGCGTCCCTTACGCGGTTGGGCTATAATGGGAACCCCTTGACAGTTCGCCTTAAGTAAAGCTTCTCCAGCAATGCCCAACATTGGTTTTACCATTCGCCACCTAGCCTCTTTTTCCCTTGGGTTTCGCGGACTCAAGGGTCATCTTTATTCTAACCCCCCCCCCGGGCCAGTGCTCCTCTGAGTGTTGGTCCGAACTAGAGCCCTGTGCAGCGCCCCCTCGGGGAAACTCGAGGTTTGGTTTTAGTTGTACGGATTGCTCATCTGAGTGTGCCCTGAGAAAGAGATATGTGCAGCTCCTATCGGGATTTGTCGGCACATTCGGGCGGTGTTGCTGGTTTAGTTTTATCCTGTCGAAATGTCTTGTTGTACCGGGATACCGAGTCTGATCGGAACGTCTCGGGTGGAGGTCTATTCCTTCGTTGACCGTGAGAGCTTGTCATGGGCTAAGTTGGGACACCCCTGCAGGGATTTGAACTTTCGAAAGCCGTGCCCGCGGTTATGGGCAGATGGGAATTTGTTAACGTCCGGTTGTAGAAAACCCGAAGTTGACCTTAATTAAAATACATCAACCGCGTGTGTAACCATGATGGTCTCTTTCCGGCGGGGTCCGGGAAGTGAACATGGTTGTTGGAGTTATGCCTGACGTAGGTTGTTATAGGATCACTTCTTGAACATACTTTTATCGACCGTGCTTTGCCTTCTCTTCTCGCTCTCATTTGCGTATGTTAGCCACCATATATGCTAGTCGCTTGCTGCAGCTCCACCTTATTACCCCATCCTTCCTATAAGCTTAAATAGTCTTGATCTCGCGGGTGCGAGATTGCTGAGTCCCTGTGGCTCACAGATACTTCCAAAAACCAGCTTGCAGGTGCCGTTGAGTCCGTGCAGATGACGCAACCAAGCTCAGGAGGAGCTCGATGAAGATCTTGTCCTTTGTATTGTTTCCGTTCTAGTTGCTCAGTAGTGGAGCCCAGTTGGGGTCGATCGGGGACCTTTGTCGCATTTGGGGTTCTTCTTTTATTTTGGTTCCGTAGTCGGACCTTGATTGTATCTGTATGATGTAATGCTTTATTCATGTAATTGTGTGAAGTGGCGATTGTAAGCCAGCTATGTACCTCTTTCCCTTATGTATTACATGGGTTGTGTGAAGATTACCTCACTTGCGACATTGCTTTCAATGCGGTTATGCCTCTAAGTCGTGCTTCGACACGTAGGAGATATAGCCGCATCGAGGGCGTTACAAGTTGGTATCAGAGCCTTCCCCGACCTTAGGAGCCCCATTGCTTGATCGTTTTTAGCAGCCGAGTTGTGTCTAGAAAAATGTTTTGAGTCATTTAGGAATTATATATCAGAGAGTTAGGAATTCTTTTTACTTCCCAGCCTCCTCATCGCTCTGGTAAGGCATCCTGACGTAGAGTTTTGACTCTTCTCTTCTCAAATTTCACTAAAAATTTTTTAGGATCACGCGGGTATCTTGGAATCGTTCCGATGGTTTTATGACGAGAACATTGTCTTGGTGCCTCCTGCAGGGGTTTTGTGGAAGTGTCCCGGGGAGTTGAGCTCTGAGGTGTTGTCGTCATAATTTTATCGTTGCAATTCTGGAATACCTGAGTTTAGTTCGCCGACATCGAAAATCTCTTTTATGCAGTTGTTGGTGAGATAACCCCCATAACCCAGTACTGAGGTGAGTACGGGAGTATTGCCATAACTTGTATAACAGATGCTTTTCGAAGGTTGAGGTAGAGGATTTCCGAAGGTTTCTTGGTTATGTGTTGAAGGATGGATACAGCTGGATGTAGGATTTGCTAGTTTGGGTGAGATATTATGCTTCCCCTGTATCCCCAACACCTGATTGCATAACCGGAAAATTTCGGGAGTTTCATAGGTGGGAATTCAAGTAGCTCTTAGGATATCTTTCCGACAGATGTATGATATGAAATTGGGGTTCGAAGTCTAGTGGTCTGCCTATTCACGGTCGTTTTTACAGTGGTCTCGTTGTGTCTTAAAGAGTCCTTGGCTATGCCGACTCGGGGACGCTTCGTATGTCATGTGCACTGCCTTGTACATGATGGTGCTGTACGATCGAGCCCGTGTAGGCCCCACCACGAAAACTTCGGACGAAATCTCTATCATATGTTTGTTCCGGCTTATTCTGCAAGCCAGTCCTTTGTTTTTGTTTTGAGTTGTGGTATTCGAGTTGCTTCAATGTCAAGTGTTGATTCCATACCTTTCCGAAATGGTGTTCTCATACTCCGATGTGAATACCAATCCTTCTCGACAATCGAGATTGTCATGTCAATCCTTTTCAACCAGCGTCTTTCTCTTCAAGTGGATCCGATCATTTCAACATTCGCAAGATCACCTCTCAGTTCTCTCAACGGTGTTTGTTTCATCCGTCCCAAGTTGTTTTTGTTTTCCCGCCCTCCCACCCCTTTTTCTTCAAGGACTCAGATTTCTTAATCGAGTATCCATTTTATTGATGGGAAGTTTCTCCATTCTTTTCCGTCAATGTTCTTATCCGGTGATTCTCATGAAGATTCTAATGGAGCTTCAAGTTCGTCATTCCTCATTCCTTTCTCTTCTCCGGTGGATTCAAGTCAAGATTTGTCGATTATATCCCCTTTTTCTCGTCTCAAATACCTTCTCTTGACGGTGCTCCTCATATTTATTCATTTCTCGCTATTCTATTGTTCCGGAGTGCTCAAGATATCTCGAAGATTCGTGTTTCCACTCTGCATTCGTTCAAGCTCTTTCGAGATTGGTATCTCATTCAAGTCATTTAATTCAACCGGTGCAACATCTCTTTTAAATCTTTTCAACGGTGTTCTTTTGAGTGGGCCCTAACCCACAGGTCTTTTCCCAGGATCTTACCTGACTCTTCTATTTTCCCAGAGCTATCCTAAATTCTTCTCTAAGTTTGACGTAAGAATGAGTTAAAATCAGTCAAATGCTTTTCTCCAAGATCTTTCAAATTCTTTTCATAGTTGGCTCAACCTCTTCTCTTTTGATTCTTCCGGTGTGCCTCAATAATTCTTGGTGGTGTTTCTCGTTGTCATTCTCATCATTTGAAGACCGAAGAAGAGTTTCTCTTTAATCTTGCTCTATTCTCTTCAAGATTCATGGTGCTAGCTTGTTGCCATCCTCTCATAATTGTTTTGATCGTGAGAATTCTTTTCACCCTTCCGGAGCAATTCAAGAGTCTTCTCAGTTTGTCATCCGGAGTCCATCAATTCAGATTTATTCATTCTCAGTTTGCAGTTATCATTCTCCGATCTTACCGGTGCCTTGTTCAAGTGATCTTTAATCGGCTCGTGCTCTCTTCGTTCTCATGTATCTAAATACCCTAAAGTATCTTCATTCATTTTGCAATTCTTCCCGGTGATTTGTGCATTTGCTACGTTCAATTTCAATTCTTACGGTGGTTCGTTCAAGAGTTCTCTTTCTTTGTTATCATATCAATTCATTCGTTCTTTCCAAATCCTACCGGTGGTTCGTTGAAGACCTTCTCAAGTTTACGCCATATCTCTCTTAATCCTTTCTACAAGAATAAGTGGTATGCCAAATCCGTTGCTTGTCATCAATTTAAATTGGTGAAGGATACGCATAACATAATTCTTATTTTGGTTTCATCCAAGTGATTAAGCCTTTCCTTCAGAGTTTGCTCAGGAGGAATAAATTCTTGGCTGCTTGTTGTTCATCTTTCTTCCGGAGTTCTAAGTTTTCCGCATTATCTCGTCGCGAAGCTCCATCTAAATCATCGCAAGGCTTCACCTTGTGTTTCAACTTCTCTTTCTTTTTATCATCCTTTTATTACCGGAGTTCTTCATGGAGGCTCTACATGGTGGTTCGTCAAGGATTCTTTTCATTCTTCAATTGTTCTTCAAGATTTCTCTTGAAGTTAAGATCAGCCAAGCTATACTCAAAAATAAACATGGTGCTCAACACATGTTTTGTTTTGAGGAGTTCAAGCATTCTTCATCTTGCATTCCGAAGTGCAATTCTTTTGACCTTATCTTTTGAGGTGGTGTTAGGTCATTCTTAATAATTTCCCTTCGCGTTTCATGATTCACAAGTTTTCAAGAGTGACATATTTAAATCCATCTTTTTCTCTTTGTTCAAGAGATCTTTTCAACCGTCAATCTCTTCATTGGAGCTATCTTGGTATAGATTTCACCTAAAGCCTTCCCTAAGGAATGTTGCTATTTGGTGCTTATTAATGACCCAAGTTATCTCTTTTCCATCTTGATGGAACAAGTTTTCATCTCTTCGTTAATCTCAAGCAAGTAATTGTTCCGTTAGTGGCCGGTTGTCACCTCATAATGTTGAGATGTTTCCATAAGCCCACTACAAGCTTATTCGTTTCGTTTTTGGTTTTCCAACAACTCCGTTATAACCTTCTTGGAAGGGTGCTTGGCATTTTCTTCTCCATTCTTCTATTTCAATTATCTATCTTCTATTCTTTTGTTCCGGAGGCATTGTGATGTTGCTCTTTTCACTCCTCATCTCGGTTTGTCAAGATCATGTTCAATTCCTCCCATTTACAGTCGAAGTGCTGTCCAAATTATATCAGTCTTATTCCTTCTCTATCTTGTGTAACCGGAGTGTCGTGTCCTCTGCTCAAGTTCTTTTCACCGTATCAAGTCTTGCATAACTTCTCAACCGGAGTGCTACCCGAAGTTGTTTTCCCTTATTCCTCTTTTCTAACGGAGTGTTTTCAGCTTCGTCATTTCCGTTGTATTCTTTTCTCGAAATGGCTTAACCTTTTCCAGGTTCTTTGGTCTCACTCGTTTGTCAAAGAAGCAACTTAGTTTTACCTCTTCTCTTTCTCTTCCGTTTTCCCTCCGGTGCCATTCTAGATCTCGGGACGAGATCCTCTCGTAGTGGTGGAGTGTTGTAACGCCCCGAGACCGATGTGCCAGGTGTCGTGCAGTTATTCGTTGTTGTTGTCTTGTCATTGGCTTGCGTGTTGCATCTCATCATGTCATCATGTGCATTGCATCATCATGTTTTAAAACTTGCATTCGTCCGGGTTCTCCGAGTTCTCTCCGTTGTCCGTTCTGAGCCCGACCACACTCGCACGCGCCCGCGGCACCTCCGAAATATTATTTGATAAGTGGCATAAAAATGTTCTCGGAATGGGATGGAACTTGTCGTGCGGTCTTATTATAGTGTAGGTAGACCGCCTGCCAAGTTTCATCGCATTCGGAGTTCGTTTGATAGCTCAACCGTTAAAATATAGCGGCAATAGTAGCCGGTCTAACGTCGGACGTTTTCGGTCTCCGGAAACAGTCGCCGGGCCTCCCTCTCTTCTCTTCTCTCAGCTCGAGACCGTCTGCACAGCCCACCTAGTCCATCCTCCTTCCCCTCTTCGCTTCCGGAGTTGCCCGATGCGATCGCGCGGTCCGAAACCCTCTCTGCACAGTGCATCGAACCCCTCACGCGAGCGCCCGAAAGCTGTCCCGGACCCGACTCGGACAGTCGTTACCGCTGTGTCCGGATCATCCCCAAACATCTACAAAATATCTTCATTTATTTCGGGCTATTTAACCTATTTATTTACGACCGCCCGATTATAATCGGACGGACCGGATTAATCCCTACCTAGTCCCCTGCCTATATAATCAGACCAAATCCCTAAAATTTAGGGATCTTGTCCCATCCACCCCATCGCCGCCGCCACCACTCCTCCTGCCTCCTCCTCCTTGGGATCTACTCCCAATCCACCTGCCCAACCGGAGCCGGCAACCACCTCCTCCTCTCGATCCCCTCGCAATCAGCCTCCTCCCCTCGATCCATGAGATCCTCAGCTCCTCGGCCACCGGCGACCGAACCCGCAGCTGGCAAGATGAGCCCCGTGCCGTCCCTTCCCTTCCTTCTCCTGTTTTGCTCTCTGTCTCTCAAATCCCTCTCTCGTCTCTGCCTCGTCTCGTAGGAAGCCAGGGAGCAGCGCTCCAAGCCAGCAGCCCGCCGCCCGGATCTCCTTCCTCGCCGGCCCTCCCTGCAGCCGCTGCCGCGCCATGGACGCCCGACCTCGCTGCGCCCCGGCCTCGTCCCTGCCTCCCGCCGGTGGAGCGACGCCGTGCCCGAGCCCCGCTGCCTCCTCTGCCCCGTGCCCTCTCCCTCGGTGCCCCTGTTCTCCTCCTCTCACATCTCTCTCTCGCTCTTGTGCTGCACAGGGAGCAACAGCCGTCGCCCGCCTCCCTCTGCCGTCGCCGGGAACGGAGCTCCTCCGCCCCAGCGCCGCTCCCTCCCCGCGCTAAGCCCCTGCGACGAGTCGCCGCCCTGCCTTCGCGCCAAGTCCCGCCGTCCGTCGCCTGAACCTGCGGCTGCTGCTTCTGTTCTTCAGATGCGAGAGCAGCGCCTCGTCGAAGCCGTTGACCGCGCCAGGCCCAGCGCCTCCCCCCTCGATCGGCCTTCTCCTCCCCTGCTTGACCCAGCTCCGCGCCAGCGCCCACGTGGGCCGCACCACCGAGCCGGCCCAAGTGCCGTGGTGAGCAGCTCCCCCTCTGTTGGCCCAGCAAGTGTAGATGTGGCCCGTATCGTTTTTTTTCCTAACCTGCGAATTTGTCTAATTTCCCAGGATTTACAGTTTTACAGAAAAGTCCTTCAACTTCATGCATTTAATAACTCACAAAATATGCATCATATGTAAATAATTTAAACATGAAAAATGCTTAGTTTTTCATCTAGATTAATAATATGCCTTTTTCATCCCATCCTAAAATGCTTAAAATGTTGTTTGCATTAATTTGCCCCTATGCCATGCTAATACGGTTTTATTCATAACTAAATAACCGTAACTCCAATTTTAATAAACTTTATATGTAAATGGGGTAGAATTTTGCCTAGTTTAACGTGGTGCACTCATCTTGCATGTTTAACAACTCTAAAATATTGTTTAGGGCAGAACAGTACCAAATCTAAAATATGCTATGGGGATTTACCGGAATTGTTGTTCGTTGCTTCCGGCCTCATTTAAACTTGACTAGATAGGTAGTTTTACTTTGCTTCACCCTCTTGCCATGTTAACCAACATTTAATATTGTTGAGTACATAAACGAGATCAAACTAAATAACGTGTCGTGGTGTTTCGTCAATATGCAACTCGTTGCATATTGATCTCCACTTAATTTGTAGAACTGCTTGTGCACTTTGCCATGCCATGCTTCATTTAAACCGGACATGCATCATACTTGATTGTGCATCATGCCATGTTGTTGTGGTGGTTGTTTACTATGTTGTGTGCTTCTTTTCCGGTGATTGCTTCTTCGGGTTGGTTTCGATAACGTCGAGGTTGTGAGGATCCATTCGTCTACGACCGTTTGTCTTCTTCATGGACTCGTTCTTCTTCCTTGCGGGATTTCAGGCAAGATGATCATACCCTCGAAATCACTACTATCTTTGCTATGCTAGTTTGCTCGCTCTTATGCTATGCCAATGCTACGATGCCTACCACTTGCTTGTCAGCCACCCAAATTGCCATGTTCAGCCTCTAACCCACCATGTCCTAGCTAACCGTTGATTGGCTATGTTACCGCTTTGCTCAGCCCCTCTTATAGCGTTGTTAGTTGCAGGTGAAGATTGAAGTTTGTTCCTTGTTGGAACATGGAGATGTTGTTCCTTGTTGGAACATGTTTACTTGTTGGGATATCACAATATATCTTATTTAATTAATGCATCTATATACTTGGTAAAGGGTGGAAGGCTCGGCCTTATGCCTGGTGTTTTGTTCCACTCTTGCCGCCCTAGTTTCCGTCATATCGGTGTTATGTTCCCGGATTTTGCGACCCTTACGCGGTTGGGCTATAATGGGAACCCCTTGACAGTTCGCCTTAAGTAAAGCTTCTCCAGCAATGCCCAACAGTGGTTTTACCATTCGCCACCTAGCCTCTTTTTCCCTTGGGTTTCGCGGACTCAAGGGTCATCTTTATTCTAACCCCCCCCCCCCCCGGGCCAGTGCTCCTCTGAGTGTTGGTCCGAACTAGAGCCCTGTGCAGCGCCCCCTTGGGGAAACTCGAGGTTTGGTTTTAGTTGTACGGATTGCTCATCTGAGTGTGCCCTGAGAAAGAGATATGTGCAGCTCCTATCGGGATTTGTCGGCACATTCGGGCGGTGTTGCTGGTTTAGTTTTATCCTGTCGAAATGTCTTGTTGTACCGGGATACCGAGTCTGATCGGAACGTCTCGGGTGGAGGTCTATTCCTTCGTTGACCGTGAGAGCTTGTCATGGGCTAAGTTGGGACACCCCTGCAGGGATTTGAACTTTCGAAAGCCGTGCCCGCGGTTATGGGCAGATGGGAATTTGTTAACGTCCGGTTGTAGAAAACCCGAAGTTGACCTTAATTAAAATACATCAACCGCGTGTGTAACCATGATGGTCTCTTTCCGGCGGGGTCCGGGAAGTGAACATGGTTGTTGGAGTTATGCCTGACGTAGGTTGTTATAGGATCACTTCTTGAACATACTTTTATCGACCGTGCTTTGCCTTCTCTTCTCGCTCTCATTTGCGTATGTTAGCCACCATATATGCTAGTCGCTTGCTGCAGCTCCACCTTATTACCCCATCCTTCCTATAAGCTTAAATAGTCTTGATCTCGCGGGTGCGAGATTGCTGAGTCCCTGTGGCTCACAGATACTTCCAAAACCAGCTTGCAGGTGCCGTTGAGTCCGTGCAGATGACGCAACCAAGCTCAGGAGGAGCTCGATGAAGATCTTGTCCTTTGTATTGTTTCCGTTCTAGTTGCTCAGTAGTGGAGCCCAGTTGGGGTCGATCGGGGACCTTTGTCGCATTTGGGGTTCTTCTTTTATTTTGGTTCCGTAGTCGGACCTTGATTGTATCTGTATGATGTAATGCTTTATTCATGTAATTGTGTGAAGTGGCGATTGTAAGCCAGCTATGTACCTCTTTCCCTTATGTATTACATGGGTTGTGTGAAGATTACCTCACTTGCGACATTGCTTTCAATGCGGTTATGCCTCTAAGTCGTGCTTCGACACGTAGGAGATATAGCCGCATCGAGGGCGTTACAGTTGCAACCCCCGCACCTCCCCCAATTGATTTCCTTCTGGCTGGGTCATCACTCTCTCGCGCGTCATTTCTCGCCTGCAACATCGCATCATGGTATTATTGCAAAAAACTCTGTTGTTCTCTTTAATTACTACAAATAAGCTACAAAACTACACACCGATAGTCCACCAGTCCACCTCCACCTGGAATGGAATGAATTTTGACCCAAAAATTGAAGTGCTACAAACTACACACCGAGAGGCCCACCTGTCATGAAACAAATTTGGAACCATATACAAACTAAAAAATAAAGGAAGAGAATCGACCATGCGACCAGGGCCTTCAAGCCGCAAGTCAATAGGCAATATACGTAGAACATCAATGTTTGTTGTACCCCCCCTTTGTCCATATAATGTTTTTATATTACCACATCCTATTTAATGGATAACACGTAATATTATTTTTAGTACATTAGTGGGACCAGCTCGTTAGCACGTAGTACTATTCACCTTCACTTACTGGTGGGTTCCATGTGTGCTCTCTCTCTCTCCTCGGCTTCTGCGTTTAGACGCACGGGCAAACACAAAGAACTCGTAGGCGATGTTGCCATTGACCATATCTGGACGCGTTCACAAGTTACGGCACCGGTTTCACATACTAGTAGTACGGGTTAATGTGTATGTGCAATGCACGTTAATTTGGAAGTATATTAAGTGCATGCGGATATTAAGTAGGATATTATTTGCGTGTTATTATGTGATTAGCACTATTTTTGGCATGAAATTAACTGCGTGCTAAACGTGTTGAGCGCTCGACATTGAAGCAGTCTAGGTCATTGGATGAGAAGGAATACATGTGGCTTCATGATGTTTTATATTTAATTTGATACGGCTCTAGCAGAACATTCAATCGATCAAACCATAGATTTTGTTCAGTCTGACTTTGACTTTACATTCATACGACGATCAATCTAAAACAAACGGAAATGGTAAACATTCGGATTTTAAGCATGGCAATCCAAACGTTTTTCATGGCAATTTTAGATTACGCGGCGGTGGCGGGGGCGTCTTGCGGTGGGAAGCAGCTCCTCTGTCGTGCTCTATGTGTCGTCGGGCCACTGACCGACAGTGACGGCGACGTCTTGCACCGTTGTTGGCGTACTCCTAGACGTTGGCCCTAGCTTCAAGGAAGGCCACAATGTTCTAGACTTCAGTCTCCAGGAGCGAGTCAACTGGCGGGAGGAGGCGACTGGCGTTGGTGCAAGAAAGCGGTCGACGACGACCATCCATGCGGTTGACG
Source organism: Triticum aestivum (assembly GCF_018294505.1). Classification (NCBI taxonomy): domain Eukaryota; kingdom Viridiplantae; phylum Streptophyta; class Magnoliopsida; order Poales; family Poaceae; genus Triticum; species Triticum aestivum. Next base: position 203,358,700 of record NC_057806.1, read on the forward strand.
GGGGCACTGGCACCCGCGCGGGGATAGGCGTTGGCAACGGCGTGGCGGAGACATTCGTGTGCACGGGCACCGGCATGGGCGCACATGTCAGTGCGCGTGCAGGTGCATGCGTTGGCAGGTGCACGGGTGCGTGAAAGTCGGCGGGGACCTCGTGGAACCCCGGGGCATCAAGCTCGGCGACAATGTGCGACTCCCAGCCCATCAATGCCACGGGGATGGACGCTGGCGTAGTCGGGGCGACGGGAGCCAGAACAGGAGCGGGGACAAGCGCGGCGTCTTCCCGCAAGGCTGGTTCTAGCTCGTCCCAAAGCGCCATATGTTCTAGAGACTCTGGCTGGGTGTCTTCCTTAGGAAACTGGAAGACTAAGGGCAGACCATCGTGATGCGGCATGGCGTACGGTTAGGTCAGGCTGGTTGGAGGTAGATGATAGGAGAATCAGAGAGGAAGAGAGAAGATTATAGCGATACCGGGTAGTGCGGGGTTGATTTTAAACTGCGGCGCCGGCGACATTAAAAGTGGGAGAAGTTGGGACAAAGGTGTGTGGCGGAGCCTGGTCTAAGGGCTCGCCTCCCAGTGAGCCTGAGCAGCGGTCTGCTTGCACGCCTCCTGTCAGCTAGCGCAGCGGTCTACTCGCATGCCTCCCGTCGACTCACACGCTTGCCCGGACGGCACCTGTCATTGAGAAGAGGGACTCGTGGCGGCACGTAAATGCCCACGGTTTCAATAAATACCTTGGCTCCTCATTTGTGAAACTTCGCATAAGCATCCTGTCTCAAATCGAAGAAGAAATTTATGGAGGAATATTTGTGCCATATCACATGACCATGCTCAGTTTCATGAATTCTGGTCACTTTTGGATTTTCTAAAATTTAAAATCCAGGATTCGAAACAATATCATAACCTGCATCATGCAATAAATTTTCAAGCAATACATCTTTCCTGTGGTATTTCTTGAGAAAGGATTTGGTCAAACATTTTGCTTAGTTAGACTTCAGGCAAGTTATATATACAGAGTAAAAGGATAATCCCTGCGTACAAGTGCATTGCCTGATATATTAAGTCAAGTACTAGGCACGAACAAACGAGCTCAATTATGTGCTCATCCTGGTGTAGTACTACTATTAGTAGTACTAGGCAATGCAGTTGACGGGTGACCTTGGGTAGCGGCGACCGACGGAATTGAACTGTGCTCTGCACGATTTGTAACATTGTCTAGTTACTAAAGCATCCCTCCATTGTTCATCGGTAGTCACTATGGACCAGGGACATTAGAGGAATTTCCTAGGCCTGGATTTCTGGCCGCCAGATATTTCGACTCGGAACGCGGAGGCTCGACTGGTTGGGGTTGGCTAATGTGCGTACCACGCACGCCACCAGAAGGACACGAGCCCGTTTTTTAGGATCAACATGAGCCCGATTTTTTTCTTTTTTTTGAGGATCAACACGAGCCAGGGTCTGGCTGATACGCCGTTGGGTCCTACCATTCAAGTATATGAAATGAATGTTTCAAATTGCCGAACGAACCTATGTGTATTACATTGCCCGTATTTTCCTTGCAAATAGTAATCTCAACATGGTAATTGATTTATGACGAGTTCTTCAATTAGAGTGAGTTTGTGATATAGTGATCCCAATGTGGATTTCACATTTCATGGTATCCCTAGTAAGTTTTTCATTGAGAATTCAAATTTAAAAGATGAAGGGTATGGTGGTGATAAAACTTTGTATGTATCAAGCATATGACCACACACACACACGAACACAACAACAATCCAATAAGTATAGTGCATCTATTTTTCCAAACCATGCATGTATGACACGAATTCAAAAATAATTCTTCTGTTTCTAAATATTAGTCTTTTAGATATTTCAATAAGTGACTACATACAAAGCAAAATGATTGAATCTACACTCTAAAATATGTCTATATACATCCGTATGTGGCAGTCCATTTGAAATCTATAAAAAGTTTGATATTTAGGAACTAAGGGAGTAAAATGTAAGACATGCATGGTCCTCAATTCAATATTCAAAATGAACAAGAAACTAAAACATGAATATTAAGTCTAGTGCTACAGTACATGCAAATGTTGTGTTTAGGCCGAGCTATGTAGATTGTCGGGGGTTAACCCCTCGACCTTAGATAAAATTGTGAAGCTATGTTTATGATTGTTTAGATTATATTTGTCCCTACCCTCCCAAACAACGATTGGTTCTGCACCCCCTCCTCCCCGGGAGAATATCATGTGCCCCCACACCTTAGATGCTATATACTAATACAAGTTCCTTGGAGCTTGTAGATCTGAGATATAGTTGCTCCCAGGATGTCTTAATATTTTTTACAGGAAACCTTGATGAGTTTAAGAATTGCACACAATTTGTACAAAACCTACTCAGATGCCCTTGGATCCCATATCCAACGACCACGAAGCTCGTATCACCGTAGCATCTAAGATGAAGGAGGACATCATATTCTCCTCTATGTAAGAATATCATGTGCTACCACACCTTAGATGCTTTGGTGATACAAGCTCTTCGGAGCCGTCAGATTTGTGACCCAACAACTCCTCAGTGGTTCGAATGTTTTTTTGCAGAAAATCCCCCAAAGAGTTCAGCCACTACTTACAAGCAGAAAGACTGCTCAGATGCCATTGGATCTCAGATCAAACAACCTCGAAGCTCGTATCATCGTAACGTCCAAGCTGTGAGAGCACCTGATGTTTTCTTGCACGGGAGAATATGAGGTGCCCCCGCGCCATAGATTCTATGGTGATACGAGCTCACGAAGATCTAACGGCTGACAGTAGGAGGTTTGAATGTTTTTGCAATATACACCTGAGAGAGTTTGGGAATTGCACAGAAAGTATAAGTACTACGCATGTGGCATCTAATCACAGATCATATGACCTAGATGTGTGTATCACCGTATCGGCTAATTAAGCTACAGATAGCACCTAATATGAGCAACACGGAGCCGTTGGATCCAATATGCAGCGGCACACACGAAGCCTAAATGTTTTATTTGCAGAAAAAACCTTGGAGAGTTTGGAAATTGCGCATAATTACAAAGACTACTCCCAAGCCATTGAATCTCCATAGCATCTAAGCTGCGGGGTGGATGTGATATTCTATGCCACTGTCATTTCTGTTCGTAAACTTTCAAAATACGTGTAACTCATGCCGTCACTTGTCTAACCACGCAAAATGTTTGTTCAAAAAAACCATCCTACACTAAAATATCGGAACAACACACGGGGGTCCCACTTGTCATTGATCAAATTTGGACCTAAAACTAACAAATCTGAAAGACAAGATTCGAACTGGCAACCTGGACTACAAAGCGTAAGTTGATAGCCAGAAACAACAACGGTTGTTGGCTTTCTCCCATAACTTGATTTTATACAGTATTACGTTGAGTAGAGTAGAGGGAGTGCCTCATCAACACATGCATGACCGTTGACTCATTTACTAGTGGGTCCCAGGTCTGTGATCTCTCTCTCCTCTCCATCGTCTAACCTTTAGATGCACGGGCACACACGAAGAGTGGTGCTAGCTTGCCGTGGTGTTATTATAACTAAAAAAGCTTGGAAAATAGAAGAATTGCCTAGAACAAGAGACGTCGTGGCTGGTCGAGACGAAGTTGTGTGGCTAGTGGGGTGTTTTCGACCGACTAGCTGGGTCCCGAGGTCAAACCACAGGTACTATACATCTAATACAGTATATTTTTACACGCACATTTTTCCTTTGTGCCGAGACGTGGCACACCCTACCGAGCGGTTTCGGGGCACTCCCTAGTGGTGCACGCATATATTCTTCCTTGCTAAGACATGGGACGCCCTACCGCGCGTTTTCTGTGTCCTCCTCGATCGTAGCACCGAAGCAAGTAAATGGTTCATTAAATCACGAAAGACCACCTTTCCCGTCGAGTACATCAGTGAAGCACGATGGCTAGCTAGTAGGGCTAGTGCAACCGATTAGCTAGGCCACCGCCACATTTGTTTTTTCACCCTTTTTTCTCCTTGCCTGCAGGTAAATTTAAATATCCACCGCGGCCTTGCTCTAGTCTTTTCGTGCGGTAGGCGCGGCAGGATTTTTCATTTTTTTGATTTACGGGAGCACGCGCGGTGGGATTTTAAATTTTTTGCTTCCTCTCCCCATTGCTTCAACCTGGTGCCATGGCCGCGCAGAAGATCATGAAGTCTGAGGTGAGGCGCCTGACACAGGAGCTCGAGGCCAAGGATGCGGAGCTAAGGGCCAAGGATGTGGAGCTCTGTGAGCATAAGGAGGAGAGGAGTGCCATGCACCTCCGTTATGTGCGGGAGTTCATGGAGCTTTAAAAGCGGCAGGCGTCCACCACAAAGATGCTCGAGGCATTGGCGGCGTTGCTATGGAAAGCGGGAGATATGATAGGCTGTCAGGGGAGCCGGCTGGAGTGCGATTGGGGCGATCGTGATGAGGTCCAGGATCGCCTTATCCACTTGGTGGACCAAGTTGCCACGCACGTGTTGCGGCTGCGTGATGCCTACCGCCGTGCCAGCGCGACCATGCCGACCGTCGGGCTAAACCCGTTCGACCACCCCGTCAACTTCAATTAGCTGCGGCTTCCTGACCTGGTCTCCTTCTTCACCTATGTCTCCAAGGAGCTGAGCTGTCTCTGCATGATGGTGGGGGCGGAGCTGGACAAGTAGGGGTTGTGGGCTGCCGTCCCGTTGCCGGGCGAATCCTCTCAGGCTTCTGTCACCGGAATCCATTTGTGCCATTGGACGCCGTCTTTGACGAGCTGGCTCCTGTCTACCGGGAGTGGGCTCTGTGGGCTGTTGCACCCTGCATCACCAACGTCGTGCGCCTCGAGAAGCAGAGGGACTTAAGAGGTGTTTAGGCATCGTCTACATGGGCATGTCCATGTCTCGGCGGAACATGACCGTTGGATCAAACTAAGACAGTGCAGATCAGTCACGGTAGCACAAAGCGTGTGGTTGTGTTCGGTTGCATTCTCATCTCAATATAGTTATTCCCTATTCGTGTATTTCTATTAACCTACTAGTGTGGACTCATGCACCCTTCATGCACTCTGCCAAACACCCAAAAGTGAGTTGAGATGGGAACTTTTACTCTGCAGCCATCTGACTTCAAACAGTCAAATCTTTGTGCATATGTGTCATCCCTGGATTGGTAATGCAGACACACATAGTACTTCGAAGGATTTATAATAGAGTAGCAATCACACACTTATTACATCCATAGTCTCAAGAGAGAACTTAATACAATAATATGGCTTAAGGCCATCTAAATAAGATAACAGCGGAAGCCTTGGAAGATAAAGTGAGTCCATCAACTCCAACGGCATAGCTGAGTGCACGACAAATGACCTAGCGCACCTTACTCTTTGTTTGAAAAGTCTGCAACGTGATATGTTGCATCCCGAAATGGGTAATCACATGGAATATGCTGGCAAGATAACACACTAGAGCAATGAACAAGTAAATGCCATCACTACATGCATATATGGCTGGTGGAGCCTCTATGGTTATAATGTTTTTGTGAAAAGCCAATTTTTCCCTACAACAAAGGAATATATTTTATTTAACTATCACGGTAGTTTGATAAACACTGAGAATGGTAACCCCATCTCAATCCCAATTAAACAGTAGTTAACAACCCAACAAATTAATATAGAGTGATGAGATCAACATGATAATTCAAGAACCAGATACTCAAGATCTCCATAACCGGGGACATGGCTAATCATGATTAGTTTGTACTCTCTGCAGAGGTTTGCGTACTTTTCCCCACAAGGCTCGATCTCCTCCATTGGATTTCTCGCACTACATGGTGTTTGAGAAACGGATGACAGAGACACAGTCTTTCAGAAGCATTAACTCTTTACTATGGGTAGAAAGTTACACCTACTTTCCCCTACATCTGCTAGCCTACCACTGAAAGAGATCATGCAATATACTCAACTATGCTAGAGCCCATAATAGCTTGTGGCTGCACACATAAGTTTCTAGCATGAATAATCTTATGACCCCTTTGAGCCTGTGTGGCGAACCAAAAGACAACACTAGTATATCCCTAGGTGCCCGCAACCAATCCACCCAGATGTGTATTTAAGTAGCCACCTTAATTTTAACCATTAATTAACAATCTCACATCTGTCATGGATCACACAAACCAAACCACGTGTACAAGCATAGCATGGCAACCTGAGCATAACGTAGAAGTAACTCCCAGTGGTTTGATAATAAAAGGGCAATAGGTTCTACCTCATCATCTACTTCCCAAACCCACATGTTAAGAGATCCTACTCATGTAATGTTTGAGGATTGTAGCTAATGCATAAAAACTGGGTAATAAAGAAGTATGATCAAAGTGTTACTTGCCTTGTTGACGATCTGCAAACCCTAGAGACCCGTAGTAGCACACTTCGCACTCCGGAAATTCTATCACAAACAAACAATAGCATACATAAGCACTCAAGCATAGACACAAGGGTAAAATTCAAATAAGAAGATCCAATCTGAAAGTTCAACTGAAAAGCTTCGATTTGGAAAAAGAATCGATCAAATCGGAGCTACGGAACTGAAACTACGGCCAAAAGAACTTCGAATTCAAAACTACTTGAAACCAAATTTTAAATTGTCAAAACCATGTTCAAGTTGATTAACTGGAAAGAGGGCTTTGAGACGAAGATTTTGGCGCTGGTTTCACTGGATTTGAACGACTAGTTAAAAAGTTGCGAGGGTTTGAAGATCAGGGGCTAATCTGCGATATATGTAATCACGGATATGTCCCTGGCGAAAAATAAACAGAAAAAGAAAAATCTATCAGACGAGCATCCGCTAACAGAGGCTAACAAACGAAATTATTCAGTAACAGAACCAAACGAACGATTTTTTGTAAAATAACCTAACAGAAGAAAACCGAGGAAAACTGATCATAATAAAAAACCGATCTAGGGTTTTAAAGAAAAAACCGAGCGGTTTATACCTAAAACACAAAAAACGGCGGTGACTCGGAATTCCGGCAAGGCGGGGCTCCGGCGAGGCAGTGACGTCGGCGCGGGGCGGCGGGGCAGTGGAACGACACGGGCAACGGCGCGCAGCGGGGGGCGGCGCGGGGCGGCGGCTGCGGTGGCGCTGCTGGCAGGGCTGGCGATGTGGGGGAGAGGGCGGCGGCGGCGGGGTTTATAAAGAGGGGGTGTGGGTGGCTTGGGGGAGCGGCTGGCGGCGACGGAGTCCGAGCGGGACACGGCAGCGGCGGCGGTGCAGCTCGGGACTCCATCCCGAGTCGGAGCGGTAGGTGGTGCGGGGTGCTAGGCCGGCCCCGCTCGGCTGGGGCGCTGGCCCAGTCAGGCGACCGTTTATTTTTTTATTTTTATTTTTAAATAAATTCCGCTGAAAGGGAAACATTCTAAATAAATATAATTTTTATTCTAAAAATGCCAAAAACAATTTTCATCGTCTAAATAAAAATTTAGAACACAGTGAACATTTTTCTGGCCTAAAAATGCAATTTTAAAAAAAATGCATATTTTCTAATTCAAATAAAATAGCAATAAAATCCCAAATAAAATATTTATTTAATTTTAACATTTTTCCTCCAATATTTATTTTATTTTGGTGAAGTCATTTTATCTCCTCTCATTTATTTTGATATTTTAAATATTTCAAAGAGAAAAATATTAAAACCAAAATGATCCTCTTTTCAAATTTGAGAAAATTTCAAATATGAAAATAGTGAAATCCCCAACTCTCTCCGTGGGTCCTTGAGTTGCTTAGGATTTCTAGGATCACCAAGGAAGAGCAAATAAAATATGGTATGCATATGATGACCTATGTATAACATTCCAAATTGAAAATTTGGGATGATACAAACCTACCCCCATTAAGATGAATCTCGCCCTCGAGATTTGGGTTGGCTAAAAAATAAGTGTGGGTGGACTTTCCGTAGATCATCCTCTCGTTCCCAGGTGGCTTCATCCTCGGTATGGTGGCTCCACTGAACTTTGCAAAACTTGATAACCTTGCTGCACGTAACTCGGATGGCGAACTCGAGAATTTTAAAAGGTTTCTCCTCATATGTAAAATCACTACCCAACTGAATTGCTTGCAGGGGCACTGTATCTCTTAGAGGAATATCGGCCATCTCTACATGGCACTTCTTCAACTGTGAAACGTGAAACACATCATGAAATCCTGACAGTCCTTCGGGTAACACCAACTTGTAGGCAACTTCTCCCATACATTCCAAAACTCGGTATCGTCCTACAAATCTCGGGGCTAACTTTCCCTTAACTCCGAAATGTTTAACTCCTTAGAGAGGTGACACATGAAGATATGCTTTGTCTCCGATTTCATAAACTACCTCCTTGTGTTTCGAGTCTGCATAACTGTTCTACCTTGACTGAGCTACCTTCAGTCTATCGCGAATCAACTTAACCTTCTCTTCGGATTCTTTGATCAAATCCGGTCCAAACAACTAATGGTCGCCAACTTCATCCCACATCAACGGTGTCCTGCACCTCCTTCCATACAGGGCTTCACAAGGTGCCATCTTCAAACTGGCTTGGTAACTGTTGTTGTATGAGAACTCCATGTAAGGCAAATTATCATCCCAACTAGATCCATAATCTAGTGCACAAGCTCTCAACATGTCCTCCAGAATCTGATTGACTCTCTCAGTTTGTCCATCAGTTTGTGGATGAAAGGCTGTACTGAACTCTAACCTGGTACCCAAAGTCTGGTGCAGCTGATGCTAAAACTTTGAAGTAAACCATGTTCCTCTATATGATACGATGGTCCTCGGAACTCCATGCAGACATACAATCCTGGTCATATATATCTTGGCCAACTTCGCACTTGTAGAGGTGGTTTTCACTGGGATAAAGTGAGCCACTTTGCTCAAACGATCCACTACTACCCAAATAGAATAATATCCTGACCGGGTCCTAGGTAATCAGGTGATGAAATCCATGCCAAACTTGTCCCACTTCCATTCGGGTATCGGCATAGGCTGCAGTAATCCTGCTGGTTTCTGATGATCTGCCTTCACTCTCTGACATACATCACATACGGCTACATACTCTACGATATCCTTCTTCATACCAGTCCACCAGAAACGCTCCTTTAAATCCAAATACATCTTGGTGTTTCCGGGAGTATGGCGAGTCATGAGCTTCCTGAAGTATTAACTTCCTGATCTCTGCATTATTGGGTACATAAACACGGTCCTCAAACCACAAAGTGTCGTTCTCATCCTCACGAAAACTTTTGGCTTTTCCTTTTCTCATTTTCTCCTTTATCTCAGCAATTTCCTTGTCATCCTTCTAAGCTTCTCAAATCTTTCCCAGTATTGTGGACTGAACATCCATTTCTGCAACAAAATCTCTAGGGACTATCTCCAAACAAAGCTCCCTGAGACCTTCGGCTAACTCCTTTGGTCATCCTCCGCTCACAAGGGTATTGGCATAACTCTTCTGGCTCAAAGCGTCTGCTACAACATTGGCATTGTCTAGATGACAACTTCATATCATAATCTTTTATAAGCACCAACCATCTCCTTTGCTTGAGATTCAGCTCCTTCTGCGTGAAAATGTACTTCAAACTTTTGTGATCCATGTACACATCACATCAATTTCCAATAAGAAAGTGTCTCCAAGTCTTGAGTGCATGAACTACAGCTGCTAACTCCATGTCATGTGTGGCATAATTCAACTCATGCAGTTGAAGCTGACATGAGGCGTATGAAACAACTTTACCGTCTTGCATAAGTACACCTCCAAGTCCTAAGCGAGAAGCGTCGGAATACACTTGGAAATCCTTGCGTATATCCGGCAGAATCAGCACTGGGGCTATAACCAAACATTTCTTCAACTCCTGAAAACTTGCCTCACATTCATCTATCCATTTGAACTTGGTGTCCTTCTTCAACAACTCCATCATAGGCTTCGCAATCTTGGAAAAATTCTCAACGAATCTCCGATAGTATCCCGCGAGTCCCAGAAAACTACTGATCTCTCCTACTGAGGTGGGTGCTAGCCCATCAGTGACTGACTGAACCTTGGTAGGTTCTACTGCTATACGTTCTCTTGATATAACATGTCCAAGAAATCCCACTTCCTTCAACCAAAACTCACATTTGCTGAACTTAGCATACAACTGATGTTCTCTGAGCTTCTCGAGAACTAAATGCAAATGCTCCTTGTGTTCCTCTTCATTCTTTGAGTATACCAAAATATCATCAATGAACACCACTACAAACTTATCCAAAAACTCCATGAACACTTTATTCATCATACTCATGAAATAGGTAGGGGCATTTGTCAATCCAAATGACATAACTGTATACTCATATAGCCCGTACCTTGTGGTGAAGGTTGTCTTAGGTATATCCTATTCTCGGATCTTCAAATGGTGGTATCCTGATTGCAGATCGATCTTGGAGAATACTTTAGCTCCTTGCAGCTGGTCAAACAAATCATTGATCATCGGCAGTGGGTACTTGTTCTTGATCATTACTTCATTCAACGCACGATAATCAACAACCATTCTCAAAGATCCATCCTTCTTCTCAACCAAGATCACTGGGGCTCCCCATGGTGATGAACTTCGTCGAATGTAACCTTTCTCCAATAACTCCTTAATCTGCTTCTTAATCTCCTCGAGATCATTTGCGGGCATCCGGTATGGTCTCTTTGATATTGGTCCGGTGCCTAGCAATAGCTCTATCAAAAACTCAATGTCTCGATCTAGCGGAATTCCTGGTAGTTCCTCTGGAAATACATCTGGGTAATCCTTCACTACAGGCACTTCCTCCTGAACAACTCCTGAGAGGGAATTTACTTGGGTCCTCCTGGGCGCATGCCAAGATACATACTTAATCCTTTTTCCCTCCGGGGTGGTGAGCAGAATTGACATACTGGCGCAATCGATGTTTCCTCCATACATCAATAGCCAATCCATTCCTACTATCACATACAATCCTTGTGACTCTAGAATTATTAAGTCTGAGGGAAAACATGCCAACCTATGGTCAATGGCACCTGAAAACATCCTTGGCTTGCCATATACTCCGCTCCTTGCGAGCTTACTAACATAGGTGTCCTAAGAACATTGGTCGGCAACTTATATTTATCCACAAATCCCCTTGATATGTATGAATGCGATGCACCAGTATCAAAAAGAACGATTGCGGTAAATGACTTAACCAAAAACTTACCTATAACTTCATCTGGCTGCTCTTGAACCTCCTCCACGTTCACGTGGTTCACTTGTCCCCTGTTGAAAGGGTTGGGCTTCTTCCTAGAGCTTCCGTTGCCATTTCCATTCTTTGCTTCAGGACACTCATTGGCATAATGTCCAGTCTTCCCGCACTTGAAACAAGTAATGTGACTTTGGTCCTTCTTGGCAGGTGTGGCTGGGTTAGAGCGGTTCTGATTGCTACCTGCTCCATTCCCATTTCCATTCTTGGGGCCACTGTGTGTGAACTTGCTCTGTTGTGCGTGTGGCCTCCATGGTTATGGGTATATCCTCCTGAGTTCGGGGTAAAATGAGGCTTCTACTGAGCTCCTGAATTGTACTTCCCTTGTCCATACTTCCTTTTGCGGCTCTCAATCTGCTGCTACTTCCCTTCAATCGTAAGAGCCTTGTCTACCAACTCTTGGTAGTTGTTAAATGTTGCCACCATTAACTGCATACTCATCTCATCATTCAGCCCTTTCATAAATTTCTCCTGCTTCGCGGCATCTGGGGCCACATAATCTGGGGCATAATGGGCTAACTTACTAAACTCATCCACGTACTGCACCACAGTATGGTTTCCCTCGCGTAAGTTGCGAAACTCGCGCTTCTTCATGTTCATTGCTGAAACTGATCCGATGTGACATTAGCTATGGGAAAAGTGGTTGTGTAATTCTCCCACAATGAGGCTGCGGGTCCATCCAATTGATGTGCGGCAAAATGCACCTTCTGTGCATCTGTGCAACCTGCGGTGGTCAGCTCCCTTCCAATCCTACGAAGCCAGTCATCAGCAACTATTGGCTCGATGCTATTGGAAAACACCGGCGGTTGCAACCTCAGAAAATGGGCTAAGTTGTAAAGTAGTAGTGGTGGCAGTGGGTTGTTGTTGTTGTTGCCTTGGTTCTGAAATCGTAGCTGCATGAAGGCATTCTGTTGTTGGATCAACTGAGTGAGCTCCGATGGAATGACAAATCCATGGTGACATCTCGGAGGCATCTGACGGGTTTAGAGGGGAGAGATTAGAATAGAGTGAGGTCTAGTGAGAAGGCACTACCCATATGCACATGATACAAACACATTCATATCACACCACTCAATTCAAACAAGGGCATACAAACAATCTAACTACCGTTACAGAAGTCCTCGAACTACTACTATATACATGGGGGAATATTACTGATAATGTGGTGGTCGACTAGAAATTTTGACCGGTGGAAGACTCCATGATATCCGCTCTAGCTTCATCTTCATAGTTATCATCACTACTGTCGCGGTCGGAGTCGGTGTTGTCGATGATGATGTAGTCCTTGGGATGGTCGTCATCTCCTCCTGGCGCGGGGTTTCCCATGAATACTCCTAGCTTCCTCGTCAGGTCATCATTTTTCTCCACTAGTATTGTGATTTCCTCCTCATATCCGTCGCGTGTAGACTTGAGTTCCTCTTCAAGCTCCATGTTCCTAGTCATCAACTTCTTCAGATCTATCATGCTTGTGCACATCTGGTTCTCCTGGCGATGAATGTGCTGGTTTAACTCCTGGATGAAAGCTGCAATGGACCTGTCCCTCTTGGTGCTGATCATCTCCCATTGCTCATCTCGGCGCCCACATATCTGGTAGATGGTGTCCTTAAGACCCCTCTGATAAACTTCGCTGATGCGTCCCATGGCGATGTGAGCTGCCATGCTCTTTCCTAGACTCCAGGTTGGTGGATCAAAGCAAAACTCTATGGGCTCAGTAACTCGCGTGAATGTCCTTCTTGGAACTTGAACTCGAATCATCCAACGATCCTCTTCTAGTAAAGTGGCGGTGTAGGTCCCGGTGAAGCTTGGTATTCCGATGTTTAGGTACCTAGTGACTTCCTTCAAGTGTCACCCAAAAGGCGTGTCTTCATCCGGTTGTGCAAACTTGTTCCTTGAGTCCGCCATCCTATAGAGTGGAAAACGGAGAGGAGTCAAAATGAGTAGAGAAGAGTGACCTATGGCTTATCTGAGTGGTCGTGTCCTATAGTCAGTGTGTGCTCTGATACCATCTTGTAGCAATCTGACTTCAAACAGTCAAATCTCTATGCACACGTGTCATCCCTAGATCGGTAATGCTGACACACACAGCACTTCGAAGGATTTATAACAGAGTAGAAATCACACACTTATTACATCGATAGTCTCAAGAGAGAACTTAATACAATAATATGGCTTAAGGCCATCTAAATAAGATAACAGCAGAAGGCATGGAAGATAAAGTGAGTCCGTCAACTCCAACGGCATAGCTGAGTGCACGACAAACGACCTAGCGCACCTTACTCTTCGTCTAATAAGTCTGCAACAGGATAAGTTGCAGCCCGAAACGGGTCAGCACATGGAATATGCTGGAAAGGTAACACAATAGAGCAATGAACAAGTAAATGCCATCACTACATGCATATATGGCTGGTGGAAGCTCTATGGTTATAATGTTTATGCGAAAAGCCAATTTTTTCCTACAACAAAGGAATATATTTTATTTGACTATCATGGTAGTTGATAGACATTGAGAATGGTAACCCCATCTCTATCCCAATTGAACGTAGTTAACAACCCAACAATAGAGCAATGATATCAACACGATAATCAAGAACCAGATACTCAAGATCTCCATAACCGGGGACACGGCTAATCATGATTAGTTTCTACACTCTGTAGAGGGTTGCGCACTTTTCCCCACGAGACTCGATATCCTCCATTGGATTTCTCGCACTACATGGTGTTTGAGAAACGGATAACCGAGACACAGTCTTTCAGAGGCATTAACTCTTTACTCTGGGTAGGCAGTTACACCTACATTCCCCTACATCTGCTAGCCTACCACTGAAAGAGGTCATGCAACATACTCAACTATGCTAGAGCCCATAGTAGCTTGTGGCTGCACACGGAAGTTTCTACCATGAATAATATCATGATCCCTTTGAGCAAGGGTGGCGAACCAAAAGACAACATTGGTATATCCCCAGGTGTCCGCAACCAATCCACCTAGATGTGTATTTAAGTAGCCACCTTAAGTTAACCATTAATTAGAAATCCCACATCTGTCATGGATCACTCAAACCAAACCACGTCTACGAGCATAGCATGGCAACCTGAGCATAACGTCGCATGTAACCAACCGAGTTCTAGCTCATCTTGCTGCCATTTTTTTATCTCCTTGCACAAAGCTCCATTCACAAAATTGCTTTGGGGGATTGTTCTTCGGTATGTGACTCTTCCAATGGTCCAATTAGTTTTTGTTCTAGTGCTTTATTTATTGAAATTTTTTGCTGCTTAGGTGACCCTGTTCTTGAGCTTGCATGTGAAATTTATGTGGTCAAAAGTAGTTTTAATGCATGATATAACCTCTAGGCACTTGTAGGAGTAGTTGCTATCAATTTTGTTGAGTTTGGTTCACTTTTATTTTAAGTTACTAAAAATTCCAAGAATTTTTCTGAGGAAGAAATATGTTTAGGAAAATGTACCAAGGTGGTTCCTCAAGGAAGCAAGGCCCAAGGCCCGCAATACGCGAGCCAGACAATGAACTACCAAGGGAGGCTCAAGTGCGGCCTTGTGAATGGCTATCAGAGGATTTCATGGTCCAGATAGGCATCAAGGAAGAATTTGACGCATATGTGCGTAACGCCGATCTTGAGAGCTTCGAGTCAGATAAGTGTCGGCAATACCTCTATTTAACTGATTCATTTGTGAGAAGGTTTAAATGTACATCCTCGCGCAATTCTCACAATGTCCTATATGATCTTTATGATAAATCTTATACCATGGACTCAGAAGATTTTATTACAGCTTGTAAACTCCCACAGTGGGGTAGTGCTAGTTAACCTCGCAAATCTGAATTTAAAGAATTTCTTTCTAGAATCACTATGGGGGAATCTAGAGAACTAACACAAGCTACCATAGGGAGCATTCATTTTCTTGCCATAAATTATTTTGCTCTGTTCGGGGGTAGATGCATTAACGGTAAGGATGAGGCATGTCACATGTGTGTTTCCGATCTTAGTGTTCTCAGTAGTGTTGTATTAGGAGATAAACAATACAACTTGGGGGCTATTGTTGCACGTAGGTTGCATCTTAATGGTTTAACTGGAGATTTGTTTGGTGAAATTTATGCAACTCCTGTAGCTAACCTTCTTGGTATACCCATACGGGGGGATGATATTGAGTTGCCTCCTGCTTATCTAGATTATAATGCCATGGTTCGTCATCAGTTTTTTGAGAGGAATGATCAGTTCCTCAAGTACCGACTAATCTTTGCCAGACGGCACACCGTCCATGTTGCTCTCCCTGCTCCTACTTTCTTTGATTTTCAGACAAAAGGGAGATATGTTATAAACAGGGAGGATGCGAACGAGTATGATAGGAGGACGGAGGCAACTCGCCTCCAAGCTGCAGCTCATGAGGCAATTGCCGCTGCATCTCAGTACGACCCCAGCTACAGCTTTGATCCATGGGCATCCACCAACTTAGGGCAAAAGCCTAAGCTTGGGGGTTACGTATTTCTCACTGACATTACATTCATGTTCACACACTCATGCCAATTGTTGATGCTCAAACTTTTTCATTGTAATATCCATGCAAGTTTATTTTCATTTTCACCTTTCTTCTGTGTGTTTGAAAAACGTTAAGAAAAACCAAAATAATTAGTTTTAGCTTTTAAGTAGTTTACTTTCCATGCTTGTAGTAGTAGTAATTAAAAAGAAAACCCAAGAAGATTTCTCGTTCTTCTTTTGCGTGTTGGTAGCTTTCCCGTGTAAATAGTTTTGTTTCTTTTCTTTTTCTTTGGGGGTCGAGAGGAGAAGACCATAATGAAAATGTTAAGTGGCTCACATATGCATTATTGTTGATCTAATAGAGAGCCCATATTACCTTGTCTTCTCTCTTGAATTGAATGTTTGTAGATTCCAGCTTAGTCCAATGCACGTGCACTATTATTATTATCCACACTATTCGGTCCTGCAAGTGAAAGGCAATAATGACGATATATGATGAACTGGTTGAGATGAGAAAAGCTGGTATGAACTCGACCTCTCTTGTTTTTGTAAATATGATTAGTTTATCGTTCCAGATTCATCCTATTATGAATGAAACATGTTTGCAATGAAAATTAGGGACTATAGTTGCTTATGCCATGCTTAATTTGCTAGGAGTTTATAATGGTTTACCTTGCGTGCCAGCATGCTATTAAAATGGTTGTGATGTGGTATGATGGGGTGGTATCCTCCTTTGAATGATTCGAGTGGCTTGACTTGGCACATGTTCATGCATGTAGTTGAAACAAAATCAACATAGCCTCCATGATATTTATGTTAATGGTGAATTATATCCTACCCATGCTTGCATTTAGTGTTGATTAATTTCAATACATGTTCATGACTGTTGTCACTCTCTAGCTGGTCGCTTCCCAGTCTCTTTCTAGCCTTCGCTTGTACTAAGCGGGAATATTGCTTGTGCATCCAATCCCATAAACCCCAAAGTTATTCCATATGAGTCCACCATACCTTCCTATATATGGTATCTACCTGCCATTCCAAGTAAATTTGTATGTGCCAAACTCTAAACCTTCAAACAAACATTCTGTTTTGTATGCTCGAATAGCTCATGTATTAACTAGGGATGTCTGTATCATCCATGCTAGGCAGGTTATTCTCAAGAGGAGTGGACTCCGCTCCTCACTCACGAGAAAATGGCTGGTCACCAGGATGCCCAGTCCCATGCACAAATCAAATCAAAATAATTGCAAACCAAACTCCCCCAGGATTGTTGTTAGTTGGAGGCACCCGTTGTTTCGGGCAAGCCATGGATTGATGCTTCTTGGTGGTGGGGAGTATAAACTTTACCATTCTGCTTGGGAACCGCCTATAATGTGTGTAGCATGGAAGATATCGAGATCTCTCGGTTGTTACATTGACAATGAAAGTATACCGCTCAAAATATTATTCATCTCTATTTCCAAATCGAGCTCTGGCACCTCTACAAATCCCTCCTTCCCTCTGCGAAGGGCCTATCCATTTACTTTGATGCTGAGTCATCATCCTCTTATTAAAAAGCGCAAGTTGGAGAGCACCAATGCCATTTGCATGTATTATTGTTAGTTTACATTGAGTGTGACTTGATTGGATCTCTTTTACCATGAATTACAATTTCTAGTCAGTCCTTGATCTTTAAAGGTGCTCTGCATTTAGGTTTTGCGGTCTCAGAAAGGGCTAGCGAGATACCATCTTGTTATATCATATTATGATTGTTTTGAGAAAGTGTTGTCATCTGAGATTTATTATTATTGCTCGCTAGTTGATTATGCGATTGATATGAGTAAACATGAGACCTAAATGCTATTGTGAATATGGTTAGTTCATAATCTTGCTGAAAACTTGAATGAAGGCTTTACATATTTACAACAACAAGAGCAAACAGAGTTTGCAGAAGTTTTTCTTTATCACTTTCAGTTTATCAACTAAATTGCTTGAGGACAAGCAAAGGTTTAAGATTTGGGGAGTTGATACGTCTCCGTCGTATCTACTTTTCCTAACACTTTTGCCCTTGTTTTGGACTCTAGCTTGCATGGTTTGAATGGAACTAACCTGGACTGACGCTGTTTTCAGCAGAATTGTCATGGTGTTATTTTTGTGCAGAAATAAAAGTTCTCGGAATGACCTGAAAATCAACAGAGATTATTTTTGGAATATATAAAATATACTTGTGAAAAGATCCACGTCAGGGGCCCACACCCTGTCCATGAGGGTGGGGGCGCGTCTAGCCACCCTGGGCGCGCCCCCCTGCCTCGTGGGCCCTTGAAGGTCCACCCACGTCCATCTTGACTCCATATATTCACTTTCAGGGAGAAAAAATCAGAGAGAAGGATTCATCACGTTTTACGATAAGGAGCCACCGCCAAGCCCTAAATTCTCTCGGGAGGGCTGATCTGGAGCCCGTTCGGGGCTCCGGAGAGGGGAATCCGTCACCATCGTCATCATCAACCTCCCTCCATCACCAATTTCATGATGCTCAGTGCATGCGTGAGTAATTCCATCGTAGGCTTGCTGGACGGTGATGGGTTGGATGAGATTTCTCATGTAATAGAGTTAGTTTTGTTAGGGTTTGATCCCTAGTATCCATTATGTTCTGAGATTGATGTTTCTATGACTTTGCTATGCTTAATGCTTGTCACTAGGGCCCGAGTGCCATGATTTCAGATCTGAACCTATTATGTTTTCATGAATATATGTGAGTTCGTGATCCTATCTTGCAAGTCTATATTCACCTATTATGTGTTATGATCCGTTAACCCTGAAGTGACAATAATCGGGATACTTACCGGTGATGACCGTAGTTTGAGGAGTTCATGTATTCTCTATGTGTTAATGCTTTGGTCCAGTACTCTATTAAAAGGAGGCCTTAATATCCCTTAGTTTCCAATAGGACCCCGCTGCCATGGGAGGGTAGGACAAAAGTTGTCATGCAAGTTCTTTTCCATAAGCACGTATGACTATATTCGGCATACATGCCTACATTACATTGATGAACTGGAGCTAGTTCTGTGTCACCCTATGTTATAACTGTTGCATGATTGATTGCATCCGACATAATTCGCCATTACCGATCCAATGCCTGCAAACTTTTCATATATTGTTCTTTGCTTATTTACTTTTCCGTTGCTACTGTTACAATCACTATAAAACCAAAAATATTACTTTTGCTACCTTTACCACTACTATCATATTACTTTACTACTAAATACTTTGTTGTGGATATTAATTTATCCAGGTGTGGTTGAATTGACAACTCAACTGCTAATACTTCAAAATATTCTTTGGCTCCCCTTGTGTCGAATCAATAAATTTGGGTTGAATATTCTACCCTCAAAAACTGTTGCGTCCCCAATACTTGTGGGTTATCAAGACTATTTTCTGGCGCCGTTGCCGGGGACCATAGCTCTATTCTTTGAGTCACTTGGGATTTATATCTGTTTATCACTATGAAGAATTTCAAAGATCAAAGAACCAAGATTTTTCCCTCAACTACGAGGGGAGGTAAGGAACTGCCATCTAGCTCTGCACTTGATTCTCCTTTTATTTTGAGTAAACTTGGGACACCTTCTGCTGCTATTGATTTCGATAGGTCGCATGTTATTGATGATGCCACTTCTGCTTTGCTTGATACTTATGATGAAACTACTTCTATGCTTGATACTACTATGCCATTAGGTGAATTTCTTGATGAACAACTTGCTAGGGTTAGAGAGAATGAAATTATTGAAACTGATAATATTGATGAAAGTGATGATGAACATTCTCCCCTGAGATATGAATTGCCTGTTGTGCCTGCGGGTTATGTTATGAATGAAGAAACTGCTAGAGACTTCTTAGCTTGCAACGATAGATCTGATCTTAAGAAATTATTAACCAAGCTTAAAGAAAAGTCTGTGAATGATAGAAAGAAATATGACCCTGCATTTGCTACTTTGCTCATCTTTATTACTGATAAGGATTATGATTTCTCTGTCGATCCTGAGTTAATACTTTGGTTGAATCTGATCCTTTTTATGGCTATGAATCTAAAAATGTTGTGGCACATGTTACTAAATTAAATGATATAGCCACCCTGTTTACTCATGATGAGAAAACTCGCTATTACTTTATCCTTCAGTTGTTTCCGTTCTCATTAAAGGGTGATGCTAAGACATGGTTTAAGTCTCTTGATCTTGGTTGTGTGTGTAGTCCCCAGGATATGATTTATTACTTCTCTGCTAAATATTTCCCCGCTCATAAGAAACAAGCTGCTTTAAGGGAAATATATAATTTTGTGCAAATTGAAGAAGAGAGTCTCCCACAAGCTTGGGGCAGGATTCTCCAATTACTTAATTCTTTGCATGATCATCCTCTCAAGAAAAATGAAATACTTGATATCTTTTATAATGGACTAACCGATGATTCCAGAGACTACCTCGATAGTTGTGCTGGTTGTGTTCTGAATTACTATTGAATAATATGTTGACTAATGAAAATAATTGGACACTTCCTGAACCATCTCCTAAGACAACTCCAAAGAAAAGGGGTATTCTATTTCTCAGTCCTGAAGATATGCAAGAGGCAAAGAAATCTATGAAAGAAAAAGGTATTAAAGCTAAAGATGTTAAGAATTTACCACCTATTGAAGAAATACATGGTCTTCATAACCCAACACAGGTAGTAAAGGTAAGTTCTCTCTATAGATTCGATAAATATGAAATCCCATTTACTAATTCTCTAGCAAATGCTTGGATGAGTTTGATGACTTTATGGTTAAGCAAGAAAACTTCAATGCTTATGTTGGCAGACAACTGAAACACAATGCTGATATGCTTGAACACTTGAGTGATTATATGGCTAATGTTAAAGGTGAACTTAAACTTATTAGTAAACATGCTTCTATGGTTACCACTCAAGTAGAACAAATACTTAAAGCTCAAAATGATTTGCTCAATGAATTAAATAATAATAAGAAGAATGATAATGATGTTAGAGTTATGACTAGAGGGGCTAAAATGACTCAGCAACCTCTGTATCCTGAGGGCCACCCTAAGAGAATTGAGCAAGATTCTCAGAGAACTAATGTAGATGCACCTAGTCCTTCTAAGAAGAAGAAAAAGAAAAATGATAGGACTTTGCATGCTTCTAGTGAACCTGTTGTTGACACACCTGAGAATCCAATGATATTTCTATTTCTGATGCTGAAACACAATCTGGTAATGAACATGAACCTAGTGATAATGTTAATGATGATGTTCATGTTGATGCTCAACCTAGCAATAACAATGATGTAGAGACTCAACCTGTTGTTGATCTTGGTAACCCACAATCAAAGAATCAACGTTATGATAAGAGAGACTTCGTTGCTAGGAAGCACGATAAAGAAAGAGAACCGTGGGTTCAGAAACCCATGCCTTTTCCTCCAAAACCATCCAACAAAAGGATGATGAGGATTTTGAGTGCTTTGCTGAAATGATTAGACCTATCTTTTTGTGTATGCGTTTGACTGATATGCTTAAAATGAACCCTTATGCTAAGTACATTAAAGATATTGTTACTAATAAAAGAAAGATATCGGAAGCTGAAATTTCCACCATGCTTGCTAATTACACTTTTAAGGGTGGAATACCAAAGAAACTTGGAGATCCAGCAGTACCAACTATACCATGCTCCATTAAAAGAAACTATGTTAAAACTGCTTTATGTGATCTTGGAGCCGGTGTTAGTGTTATGTCTCTCTCTTTATATCGTAGACTTGATTTGAATAAGTTAACACCTACTGAAATATCTTTGCAAATGGCTGATAAATCAACTGCTATACTTGTCGGTATTTGTGAGGATGTGCCTGTTGTGGTTGCAAACGTTACTATTTTAACGGACTTTGTTATTCTTGATATTCCTAAGGACGGTAGTATGTCGATTATCCTTGGTAGACCCTTTTTGAATACTGTAGGGGTTGTTATTGATTGCAACAAAGGCAATGTCACTTTCATGTTAATGGTAATGAGCATATAGTACACTTTCCGAGGAAACAACCTCAAATCTACAGTATCAATTCTATTGGAAAAATTTCAACAATCACTATTGGAGGTTTCAAATTTCCTCTTTGTAGCGACCCGACCTCAAACGGTCAAGCCTCTGTGTATCCGTGCCATCCCTAGATCGGTATGCTTGCACACACAGTACATCAATGTATATATCAAAGTGCAATCACATGCATAAATAATGTAAAACTGATATATACCTCATAAGTCTCAGCGGAAACAAATATAAGGGTGTGGAGTCCATCAACGCCAATGGCAAGTTGAGTGTAGACCGTAACCCTACAACGTAACTCTTACTCATCGTAGAAAATTCCTGCAACATAAGATGTTGCAGCACTGTAGGTCAGTACATTGAATGTACTCGCAAGTCACATCATAAGAATAATGAACCTATTTGTACATGCAATTTGGCTGGTGGAAAGCTCTAAGTTTAGTTTTTGCATAAAGCTAGTTTTTCCCTGCAATAAAAGATATTATTCTACCACTACTGTATAGCATAGGATGAGTTCGTAAACGCAACTCAATCCATTCCCAAGGTTTCTTTTAAAACCCAACTATTTAATTAAGAGTGATGAGATCTCCCAGCATTTCCACTACTAGATGCTCAAGTTGTCCGTAACCGGGGACACAGCTAATCTATTAAGTTTTAACACTCTCCAGAGGTTTGCGCACTTTTCCCCACAAGACTTGATCGCCTCCCTTGAAATTCTCGCACTGCCTGGTGTTTGAGAACAGGATGACCGAGACATAGTCTTTCGAAAGTATTTCCCCTTAACCCACGGATAGGCCGGTACTCCTACTCATTCTACATCTGCTAGCCTATCCCGGAAGAGGTCACACTATCTACTCAACTGAGCCAGAGCCCATATTTGCTTGTGGTTGCACACGAAAGCTTCTAGACATGAGAATACGATTGATCTCTTTGAGCCTGGGTGGCCGACCACTAGTGGTGCACCACCATGGATTAACCATGCATGCTCCCATTGTACTTCGCCACCATTCAAACCAAATATCGCCCAAGTAGTTCATTTACAAGTCTTGGTCATGATTACTACTTTGTCACTCATGTCTCACCATGAACACTTCCCAATTCCACGTCTACATTTGCGAGGCAGAAATAAACTTACACGGTGGTGACAAGGTTGTATAGATCAGACCTACCTCAAATGAACTACTAGGTAACGTCATAGCCTTTGGCAACAATAAATCCTACCATGCAATCCTACAACAAAAGGACTAAGTGCATAATAAAAACATAGGTAATTGAAAGAATGGTCAAATGTGAACTTGCTTGGTAATAGTTGATGAAGATTATATCACTCTCAGAAATTTACTTAATAGAATTATTCGTCACTCTCTGATGAAAATCTATAAAGTCAAACATTGCACTCACGTAAGCAATCATTTCAGAGAGCCAAGAAGAACATGCAAACCAAAAAGTCTTGGGAAAACAAAATGAACATTCAACTAGCAGGGAAATATCCTAAGTGCAAAACAACATGTGACCTAGGGTGCAAAGATGTGATGTGTACTAAAGTGCATACATGGCATAATAGTAAAACTATCATAGACAGACCATTTTTGTCTGGAAACTGTGTGACAATGGTCCAAGTGGTAGGGTTTGGCTACGGTGACACTGTGCAAAAAGAATCACATCAATCGAAGCTATGGTTTAGGAGATATGGCCAGTTGAAGTTTGAATTCAAACCTGAATAAATTTAATTTTGAAATTGGCCAAAAAATTTCAAAGCTGGTTCTCTGGATAAATCTATTCGAGACGAACATTTTGCCGCTGGTTTCGTCGAATTTGGAGTTACGGTTAAAAAGATACTACCATTCGAAGTTTAGGGGCTAAACTGAAAACTCAGGGTCTTGACTGTGAAAGTTTTATTCACGACCAGGTCCCTGGCCACATGGCGGCTTCCTACTGGCAGAGCAGCGTTCGCGGCTTAGGCTAAATGGCGAACGGCCACTAAATAAGCAAAACAGAGGTAGCGGCTTAATACAACAAAACCGAGGTCGGTTTAACTAAACCGCATGGTTTATTAAAAACCGGTGTTAACCGATTTAACACACAAAAAACCAACCGGGCGAATGGCTGCTTGCCGCTGCCGACGATGATAGGAGACGGCGGCACGGGCGTCGGGCGGCGGGAGGCGGATGGGGCGGCGGCTCCGGCGGTCCTCGGCGGCGGGGAAGGAGGCAGCGGGGTCCGACGGGGCGCGAGCGTCTTGCTGGTGGGGTCGGCGGGCGGCGGGGTGGTCGGAACGAGGCGAGGTGAAGGCGGCGGCTCCGAGCTCCGGCGAGGGCGCGACGCGTTGGGGCGGCAACTCCGGTGAGTTCCGGCGACAGCGGAGGCCACCGGAAGATGCGGCGCATCCAGGGCGTTCGGGTGCTGGTGCTGCGGGTCGTCGGCGGCATCCAGATAGGCGAAGGAAGGGCAGCGGCGCTCCGCTCACTCTGGCGAGGTCGCACGTGCTCTGGGCGGTCGTTCCCGCAGGACCTATGGGCCAAAACCATGTCAACAAGATTTTCTAGGATGGGGCAACTCGATTGACAAAGATATGGAGGTCAGGGAGTGCTCACTGATGACGGAATGGACCGTCGAAGACCTCGGCTCTGGCGAGATGCGAACTGATGGGATGGCGGCTAGAAGCGGCGTGTGGAGCAGCAAGACGGTGAGATCGAACGAGGAACCTCGGGAGCTTTTATAGGAGTAGTAGGGGCTCCGGTGGTGAGGGGATAAGCCTCATCCGCGAGGAAAATGGCCGGCGGGTTCGGGCGGCGCACGCAGCATCCTTCCCATTCTCTACGCGGAAGGATGGAGACGAGCTGGGGAAGTGGGGCTCACGGGTCAGTGGCCGCGGCGGGTAGCGAGCGAGGGGGAATGGGGTGCGGGCAGCCGGCGCTTAAGGCCTTCGGGTGCTTGGGCAGGCTGCGGGCCGAAAGGCTGGTTAGCCGGGTTGGCGTGCGCGTGAGTGCGTGTGTTTTGTTTTTTTAAACAGAAAGAAAACTGCAGCAGAAGTAAATTAAATAAAAATTATACATAGTCATATCATATACCAAAATGGTCATAAAAATACCAAGAATAAGGTGAACTATTTTCCAAGTTCAAATAAAATCCAAAACAAATCATAAAAGTCAAACAATGCTACTGTTTCATTTAAAATCAATAAAATACATTTTTAAAATAGAAAAATGATTTCAAATTTATTTTCCCCCAATTTTCATTGAAAGGAATCATTTTACCCTTATTTCCATTTATTTATTTTTAGGAAAATAATTTGAATAAAACCCCAAATAACTCCCAATAGGATTTGAATTTGGAAATTCAAATAACTTCAATGTGACTTTCAAATTATTTCTTTGAAACTTCCAACTCTCTTTCTTTGAATTTGAAGATGTCATTTTATCTTCCCTCATGAACTCATTGAGTTTCTTCAAGTTTCTAAGTTTGAAATATTTCAAAATGGAATTCAAATCATTTTCAAACCCGTTTTCATTTCTTTAAATGAAAGAAGTCATATTATCTTCACTGTAGGGTTTGGTGATAAGATGAATTTGAATTTGAATTTGGTGACAAGATGAAAAGTTTTCGGAAGGTCCTTTTATTCCCTCTCATGCACCTTCCAAAAGTTTCAATTTCCACTAATTCCACACAATCAATCACACAACAATCAAACAAACAATCATAATAATTTATTTCATATAACATTCCAAAATTTAGAATTTTGGGATGTTACACTCTTCCTACTATTAAGAAGAGATATGATATTCTTATTGTTGGGGACATGCATATCCACGTTGAGGTAACCTAGTGTTATTCGAAATTTCTTTGGTTTCATGCGATTCGGAATGAGATTGCTAACAAGACTTGATCAACCTTGTTGGTGGATTCCTTTTGATGAGCATGAGATGGATGAAGTTAGAAAACACAACTCTCTGTACCCTCTTTTTACTTTCTGTTATTTATATTAAATAAAGCAAAAAGAGTATTTTCTGTCTGTTTTCTAAATTATCCATGCAATAAAAAATACCCCGAAAATAAAGGTTCTCCAACTGCCCTAAAAATGAAATATTAATTTTTAGAGAATATTTAAGAATTATTGGCACTGAGAACACCAGTGGGATCCACCATGTTCCCACGAGAGTGGAGGGCGCGCCCACCCCCTGGGCGTGCCCCCCTGCCTCGTGGACCCCACATGGGTCCCCTCCACTTATTCTTGCACCCACATACTTCGTCTTCCTCTAGAAAAAATCATGCACCAGCTCAAACTCGAGTTCTAGCTCATCTTGCTGCCATTTTCGATCTCCTTGCTCAAAGCTCCATTCAGAAAACTGCTTTGGGGGATTGTTCTTCGGTATGTGACTCCTCCAATGGTCCAATTAGTTTTTGTTCTAGTTCTTTATTTATTTTAAATTTTTGATGCTTAGGTGACCCTGTTCTTGAGCTTGCATGTCCAATTTATGTGGTCAAAAGTAGTTTTAATGCATGATATAACCTCTAGGCACTTGGAGGAGTAGTTGCTATCAATTTTATTGAGTTTGGTTCACTTTTATTTTAAGTTACTAAAAATTCTAGAAATTTTCAGAGGAAGAAATATGTTTAGGAAAATGTAGCAAGGTGGTTCCTCAAGGAAGCAAGGCCCAAGGCCCGCAATACGCGAGCCGGACAATGAACTACCAAGGGAGGCTCAAGTGCGGCCTTGTGAATGGCCGTCAGAGGATTTCATGGTCCATGTCGGCATTAAGGAAGAATTTGACGCATATGTGCGTAATGCTGATCTTGACAGCTTCGAGTTAGATAAGTGCCGGCAATACCTCTATTTAACTGATTCATTTCTGAGAAGGTCTAAATTTACATCCTCGCGAAATTGTCACAATGTCCTATTTGATCTTTATGATAAATATTATACCATGGACTTGTAAACTCCCGCAGTGGGGTAGTGCTAGTGAACCTCGCAAATCTGAATTTAAAGAATTTCTTGCTAGCATCACTGTGGGTGGATCTAGAGAAATAACACAAGCTACCATAGGGAGCATTCATTTTGTTGCCATACATTATTTTGCTCTCTTCATGGGTAGATGCATTAACAGTAAGGATGAGGCATGCCACATGTGTGTTGCCGATCTTAGTGTTCTCAGGAGTGCTGTATTAGGAGATAAACAAAACAACTTGGGGGCTATTGTTGCACATAGATTGCATCTTAATGGTTTAGCTGGAGATTTGTTTGGTGGAATTTATGCAACTCGTGTAGCTAACCTTCTTGGTATACCCATACGGGGGGGTGATATTGATTTGCCTCCTGCTTATCTATATTATAATGCCATGGTTTGTCATCAGTTTGTTGAGAGCAACAATCAGTTCCTCCAGTACCAACTAATCTTTGACAGACGGCGCATTGTCCATGTTTCTCTCCCTGCTCCTGCTTTCTTTGATTTTCAGACAAAAGGGAGATATGTTATAACTAGGGAGGAGGCGAACAAGTACGAGAGGACAGAGGCAACTCGCCTCCAAGATGTACCTCATGAGGCAATTGCCACTGCATCTCAGTACAACCCCAGCTACAACTTTGATCCACGGGCATCGAGCAACTTAGGCCAAAAGCATAAGCTTGGGGGAGTACATATTTCTCACCAACATTACATTCATGTTCACACACTCATGCCAATTGTCAATGCTCATACTTTTTCATTGTAATATCCATGCTAGTTTATTTTATTTTTAAGCTTTCTTTTGTGTGTTTGAAAAACCTTAAGAAAAAACAAAAAAATTAGTTGTAGCATTTAACTAGTTTACTTTCCATGCTTGTAGTAGTAGTAATTAAAAAGAAAACCCAAAAATATTTCTCGTTCTTCTTTTGCTTGTTGGGAGCTTTCCCGTGTAAATAGTTTTGTTTCTTTTCTTTTTCTTTGGGGGTAGAGAGGAGAAGACCATAATGAAAATGTTAAGTGGCTCTCATATGCATTATTGTTGATCTAACAGAGAGCCCATATTACCTTGTCTTCTCTCTTGAATTGAATGCTTGCAGATTCCAGCTTAGTCTAATGCACGTGCACTATTATTATTATCCACACTAATCGGCCGTGCAAGTGAAAGGCAATAATGACAATATATGATGAACTAATTGAGATGAGAAAACCTAGTATGGACTCGACCTCTCTTGTTTTTGTAAATATGATTAGTTCATCATTCCTGATTCAGCCTATAATGAATGGAACATGTTTGCAATGACAATTAGAGATTACAGTTGCTTATGCCATGCTTAATTTGCTAGGAGTTTATAATGGTTTACCTTGTGTGCCAACATGCTATTAAAATGTCTGGTCAGTCCTTGATCTTTAAAGGTGCTCTACATTTATATTTTGCGGTCTCAGAAAGGGCTAGTGAGATACCATCTTGTTATATCATATTATGATTTTTTTGAGAAAGTGTTGTCATCTGAGATTTATTATTATTGCTCGCTAGTTGATTATGCCATTGATATGAGTAAACATGAGACCTAAATGCTATTGTGAATATGGTTAGTTCATTACCTTTGCTGAAAACTTGAATGCAGGCTTTACATATTTACGACAGCAAGAGCAAACCAAGTTTGTAAAATTTTTCTTTATCACTTTGAGTTTATCAACTGAATTGCTTGAGGACAAGAAAAGGTTTAATCTTGGGGGAGTTGATACGTGTCCGTCGTATCTACTTTTCTAAACACTTTTGCCCTTGTTTTGGACTCTAACTTGCATGATTTGAATGGAACTAACCATGACTGACGCTGTTTTCAGTAGAATTTCCATGCTGTTATTTTTGTGCAGAAATAAAAGTTCTCAGAATGACCTAAAAATCAACGGGGGTTATTTTTGGAATATATAAAAAATACTGGTGAAAAGATCCACGTCAGGGGGGCCACACCCTATCCATGAGGGTGGGGGCACGCCTACCCCCCCCGGGCACGCCCCCTGCCTCGTGGCCCCCCTGACGCTCCACTAACGTCCATCTTGACTCCATATATTCACTTTCATGGAGAAAAAAATTAGAGAGAAGGATTGATCGCGCTTTACGATATGGAGCCACCGCCAAGCCCTAAATTCTCTCGGGTGGGCTGATCTATAGTCGAGGCTCCTGAGATGGGAATCCGTCGCTGTCGTCATCATCAACCTTCCTCCATCACAAATTTCATGATGCTCACCGCCGTGCGTGAGTAATTCCATCGTAGGCTTGCTAGACGGTGATGGGTTGGATGAGATTTATCATGTAATCGAGTTAGTTTTGTTAGGGTTTGATCCCTAGTATCCATTATGTTCTGAGATTGATGTTGCTATGACTTTGCTATGCTTAATGCTTGTCACTAGGGCCCGAGTGCCATGATTTCAGATCTGAACCTATTATGTTTTCATGAATATATGTGAGTTCTTGATCCTATCTTGCAAGTCTATAGTCACCTATTGTGTGTTATGATCCATTAACCCCGAAGTGACAATAATCGGAATACTTACTGGTGACGACCATAGTTTGAGGAGTTCATGTATTCACTATATGTTAATGCTTTGGTCCGGTACTCTATTAAAAGGAGGCCTTAATATCGCTTAGTTTCCAATAGGACCCCGCTGCCACGGGAGGGTAGTACAAAAGATGTCATGCAAGTTCTTTTCCATAAGCACATATGACTATTTTTGGAATACATGCCTACAATACATTGATGAACTGGAGCTAGTTCTGTGTCACCCTATGTTATAATTGTTGCATGATTGATTGCATCCGAAATAATTCTCCATCACCGTTCCAATGCCTACGAGCTTTTCATGTATTGTTCTTCGCTTATTTAGTTTTCCGTTGCTACTGGTACAATCACTATGAAACCAAAAATATTACTTTTGCTACTGTTACCACTACTATCATATTACTTTGCTACTAAATACTTTGTTGCGGATATTAAGTTATCCAGGTGTGGTGGAATTGACAACTCAGCTGCTAATACTTGAGAATATTCTTTGGCTCCCCTTGTGTTGAATGAATAAATTTGGGCTGAATACTCTACCCTCGAAAACTGTGGCGATCCCCAATACTTGTGGGTTATCAGCGGTGGGTTGTTGTTGTTGTTGTTGCCTTGGTTCTGGACTAGTAGCTGCATCAAGGCATTCTGCTGTTGGATCAACTGAGTGAGCTACGGTGGAAAGACAAATCTGAGGTCACGTCTCGGAGGCATCTGATGGGTTTAGAGGGGATATATTAGAATAGAGTGAGGTCTAGTGAGAAGGCACTACCCATACGCAC
The DNA here is from genome assembly GCF_018294505.1 of Triticum aestivum. Taxonomy (NCBI): domain Eukaryota; kingdom Viridiplantae; phylum Streptophyta; class Magnoliopsida; order Poales; family Poaceae; genus Triticum; species Triticum aestivum. Next base: position 203,388,778 of record NC_057806.1, read on the forward strand.
ATGAGACAAACACATTCATATCACAACACTCAATTCAAACAAGGGCATACAAACGATCTAACTACCATTACAAAAGTTCTCGGTCTACTACTATATACATGGGGGAATACTACTGATAATGTGGTGGTCGACTAGAAATTTTGATCGGTGGAAGACTCCATGATATCCGCTCCAGCTTCTTCTTCATAGACATCATCACTACTGTTGGGGTCGGCGTCAGTGTCGTCGATGATGATGTAGTCCTCGGGATGGTCGTCATCTCCTCCTGGCGTGGGGTCTCCCATGAATACTCCTAGCTTCCTCGTCAGGTCGTCATTCTTCTCCACTAGTATTGTGATTTCCTCCTCATATCCGTCGCGTGTAGACTTGAGTTCCTCTTCAAGCTCCATTTGCCTTGTCATCAACTTCTTCAGATCTATCATGCTTGTGAACATCTGGTTCTCGTGGCGACGAATGTGCTGGTTTAACTCCTGGATGAAAGCTGCAATGGACCTGTCCCTCTTGCTACTGATCATCTCCCATTGCTCATCTCGGTGCCCACATATATGGTAGATGGTGCCCTTAAGATCATTCTGATAAACTTCACCGATGCGTCCCATGGTGATGTGAGCTGCCATGCTCTTTCCTAGACTCTAGATTGGTAAATCGAAGCAAAACTCTATGGTCTCAGTAACAAGCGTGAATGTCCTTCCTGGAACTTGAACTCAAATGATCCAACGCTCCTCTTCTGGTAAAGTGGCGGTATAGGTCCCGGTGAAGCTTGGTATTGTGATGTTCAGGTACCTAGTGACTTCCTTCAAGTGTCTCCCAAAAGGTGTGTCTTCATCCGATTGTGCAAACTTGTTCCTTGAGTCCGCCATCCTATAGAGTGGAAAATGGAGAGGAGTCAGAAATGAGTAGAGAAGAGTGACCTATTGCTTATCTTAGTGGTCGTGTCCTACAGTCAGCGTGTGCTCTGATACCATCTTGTAGCGATTGACTTCAAATAGTCAAATCTCTATGCATACGTGTCATCCCTGGATCGGTAATGCTGACACACAGTACGTCGAAGGATTTATAACGGAGTAGCAATCACACACTTATTACATCAATAGTCTCAAGAGAGAACATAATACAATAATATGGCTTAAGGCCATCTAAATAAGACAACAGCGGAAGGCTTGAAAGATAAAGTGAGTCCATCAACTCCAACGGCATAGCTGGGTGCACAACAAATGACCTAGCACACCTTATTCTTTGTCTGAAAAGTCTACAACGTGATATGTGGCAGCCCGAAATGGGTCAGCACATGGAATATGCTGGCAAGATAACACAATTGAGCAATGAACCAGAAATGCCATCACTACATGCAAATATGGCTGGTGGAGCCTCTATGGTTATAATGTTTTTGTGAAAAGCCAATATTTCCCTACAGCAAAGGAATATATTTTATTTAACTATCATGGTAGTTGATAAACATTGAAAATGGTAACCCCATCTCAATCGCAATTAAACAGTAGTTAACAACCCAACAAATTAATTTAGAGTGATGAGATCAAGATGATAATTCAAGAACCATATACTCAAGATCTCCATAACGGGGACACGGCTAATCATGATTAGTTTGTACACACTGCATAGGTTTGCGCACTTTTCCCCAAAAGACTCGATCCGTTGGATTTCTCGCACTACATTGTGTTTGAGAAACGAATGATCGAGACACAGTCTTTTAGAAGCATTAACTCTTTACTCTGGGTAGATAGTTACACCTACTTTCCCCTACACCTGCTAGCCTACCACTGAAAGAGGTCATGAAACATACTCCACTATGCTAGAGCCCATAATAGCTTGTGGCTGCACACAGATGTTTCAAGCATGAATAATCTTATGACCCCTTTGAGCCGGGGTGGCGAACCAAAATACAACACTGGTATATCCCCAGGTGCCCGCAACCAATCCACCTAGATGTGTATTTAAGTAGCCACCTTAAGTTAACCATTAATTAGTAATCTCACATCTGTCATGGATCACTCAAAGCAAACCACGTCTACGAGCATAGCATGGCAACCTAAACATAACGTAGAAGTAACTCCCAGTGGTTTGATAATAAAAGGGCAATAGGTTCTACCTCATCATCTACTTCTGAAACCCACATGTTAAGAGATCCTACTCATGGAATGTTTGAGGATTGTAGCTAATGCATAAAAATAGGGTAATAAAGAAGTATGATCAAAGTGTTACTTGCCTTGCTGACGATCCGCAAACCCTAGAGACTCATAGTAGCACGCTTCGCACTCTGGAAATTCTATCGCACACAAACAATAGCATAAATAAGCACTCAAGCATAGATGCAAGGGTAAAAATCAAATAAGAAGATCCAATCTGAAAGTTCAACTGAAGAGCTTCGATTTGCAAAAAGAATCGATCAAATCGCTATGGAACTGAAACTACGACCAAAAGAACATCAAATTCAAATCTGCTTGAAACTAAATTTTCAATTGCCAAAACCCTGTTCAAGTTGATTAACTGGAAAGAGGGCTTTGAGACGAAGATTTTGGTGTTGGTTTCACTGGATTTGGACGAACGGTTAAAAAGTTGCGAGGGTTTGAGATCAGGGGCTAATCTGCGATAAAAGTAATCATGGATAGGTCCCTGGCAAAAAATAAACATAAAAAGAAAAATCTATCGGACGAACATTCGCTAACAGAGGCTAATGAATGAAATCATTCGTTAACAGAACCAAACAAACGAATGTTCGTAAAATAACCTAAGCGAAGAAAACCGAGGAAAATCATTCTTAATAAAAAAACCAATCTAGGGTTTTAAAGAAAAAAACCGAGCGGTTTATACCTAAAACCGAAAAAACGGCGGCGGCTCGGAATTCCGGCGAGGAGGTGACGTCGGCGCGGGGCGGCGGGGTAGTGGCGCGGCACGGATAGCAGCGGCGGTGGCGCGCGAGCGGTGGCAGCGGCAGGCGGCGCGGGGCGGCGGCTGCGGTGGTGGGGCTGGCGATGTGGGAGATAGGGCGGCGGTGGCGGGGTTCATAAAGAGGGGGGTGCGGGTGGCTTGGGGGAGGGGCTGGCAGCGGTGGAGTCTGGGTGGGACACCGCGGTGGCGGCGGTGCGGCTCGGGACTCCATCCCGAGTCGGAGCGGGAGGCGGTGCGGGGTGCTGGGCCGGCCCAGCTCGGCTGGGCCGTTGGCCCTGTCGGGTGACGCGTTTTTTTAAATAAATTCCGCCGAAAGGGAAACATCCTAAATAAATATAAAAAAATTCTAAAATGCCAAAAACAAATTTCACCGTCGAAATAAAATATTTAGAACATAGTGAACATTTGTCTGGCCTAAAAATGCATATTTTTCTAATTGAAATAAAATAGCAATAAAATCCCAAATAAAATATTTATTTAATTTTAATATTTTCCTCCATTATTGATTTTATTTTTGAGAAGTCATTTTATCTCCTCTCATTTATTTTGATATTGGAAATATTTCGGAGAGAAAAATATTAAAACCAAAATGATCGTCTTTTCAAATTTGAGAAAAATTCAAATATGAAAATAGTGAAATCTCCAACTGTCTCCGTGGGTCCTTGAGTTGCTTAGGATTTCTAGGATCAAAAACTAAAAGCAAATAAAATATGGTATGCACATGATGACCTATGTATAACATTCCAAATTGAAAATTTTGGATGTTACAAACCTACCCCCCTTAAGATGAATCTCACCCTCGAGATTCAGGTTGGCTAGAAAATATGTGTGGGTGGACTTTCCGTAGATCATCCTCTCGTTCCCAGGTGGCTTCATCCTCAGTATGATGGCTCCACTGAACCTCGCAAAACTTGATAACCTTGCTACGCGTAACTCGACTGGCAAACTTTAGAATCTTAACAGGTTTCTCCTCGTAGGTCAAATCATTATCCAACTGAATTGCTTGCAGGGGCACTGTATCTCTTAGAGGAATATTTGCCATCTCTGCATGGCACTTCTTCAACTGGGAAACGTGAAACACATCATGAACTCCTGACAGTCCTTCGGGTAACTCCAACTTGTACGCAACTTTTCCCATACGTTCCAAAACTCGGTATGGCCCTACAAATCTCGGGGCTAACTTTCCCTTAACTCCAAAACGTTTAACTCCTCGGAGAGGTGACACAGGAAGATATGCTTTGTCTCTGAATTCATAAACTACATCCTTGCGTTTTGAGTCTGCATGACTCTTCTGCCTGGACTGAGCTACCTTAAGTCTATCGCGAATCAACTTAACCTTCTCTTCGGATTCTTTGATCAAATCCGGTCCAAACAACTGACGGTCTCCAACTTCATCCCACATCAACGGTGTCCTACACCTCCTTCCATACAGGGCTTCAAAGGTGCCATCTTCAAACTGGCATGGTAACTGTTGTTGTATGAGAACTCCTCATAAGGCAAATATCATCCCAACATGATCCATAATCTAGCGCACAAGCTCTCAACATGTCCTCCAGAATCTGATTGACTCTCTCAGTCTGTCCATCTATCTGCGGGTGAAAGGCTGTACTGAACTCTAACCTAGTACCCAAAGTCTGGTGCAGCTGATGCCAAAACTTTAAAGTAAAATGTGTTCCTCTATCTGATACGATGATCCTCGGAAATCCATGCAGACATACAATCCTGGTCATATATATCTTGGCCAACTTCGCACTTGTATAGGTGGTTTTCACTAGGATAAAGTGAGCCACTTTGGTCAAATGACCCACTACTACCCAAATAGAATCATATCCTGATCGAGTCCTAGGTAATCCGGTGATGAAATCCATGCCAAGCTTATCCCACTTCCTTTCGGGTATCAGCATAGGCCGAACTAATACAGCTGGTTTCTAATGTTCTTCCTTCACTCTCTGACATACATCACATACGGCTACATACTTAGTGATATCGTTCTTCATACCAGTCCACCATAAATGCTCCTTTAAATCCAAATACATCTTGGTGTATTCGGGGTGTATCAAGTATGGCGGGTCATGAGCTTCCTGAAGTATTAACTTCCTGATCTCTGCATTATTGGGTACATAAACACGGTCCTCAAACCACAAAGTGTCGTGCTCATCCTCACGAAAACCTTTGGCTTTTCCTTTGCTCATTTTCTCCCTTATCTCAGCAATTTCCTTGTCATCCTTCTGAGCTTCTCGAATCTTTCCCAATAATGTTGACTGAACCTCCATTGCTGCAACAAAACCTCTAGGGACTATCTCCAAATCAAGCTCCCTAAGACCGTGGGCTAACTCCTTTGGTAATCCTCCTCTCACAAGGGTGTTGGCATAACTCTTCTGGCTCAAAGCGTCTGCTACGACATTGGCCTTTCCTGGATGATAGTGCAACTTCATATCATAATCTTTTATAAGCTCCAACCACCACCTTTGCCTGAGATTCAACTCCTTATGCGTGAAAATGTACTTCAAACTCTTGTGATCCGTGTACACATCACATTGATTTCCAATAAGAAAGTGTCTCCAAGTCTTGAGTGCATGAACTACAGCTGCTAACTCCAAGTCATGCGTGGCATAATTCAACTCATGCGGTCGAAGCTGACATGAGGCATATGAAAAAACTTTACAGTCTTTCATAAGTACACCTCCAAGTCCTAAGCGAGAAGCGATGCAATACACTTGGAAATCCTTGTGTATATCCCGCAGAATCAGCACTGGCGCTGTAACCAAACATTTCTTCAACTCCTGAAAACTTGCCTCACATTCATCTGTCCATTTGAACTTGATGTCTGTAACACCCCGGATATGACTTTCCCAATATGTACTCCAACTCTTGCCGTTTCCGGTGTTAAGTTATTTTATTTTCTCGGGTTCGGGTCTTTGTCTTCGTGTGTTGTTATCGTTGTCATGCATCTCATATCATGTCATCTTGTGCATTGCATTTGCATACATGTTCATATCATGAATTCGAGCTTTTTCCCCGTTCTCCGTTTTGCATTCGGGCGCTTTGTTCTCCTCCTATGGTCATTTCTACTTTTCTTTTGTGTGTGGGGATTAAACATTCTGGATTGGACCAAGACTTGCCAAGCGGCCTTGGTTTACTACCGGTAGACCGCCTGTCAAGTTTCGTATCATTTGGACTTCGTTTGATACTCCAACGGTTAACCGAGGGACCGAAAAGGCCTCGTGTGTGTTGCAGCCCAACACCCCTCCAAATTGGCCCAAAACCCTCTCCATCATCTAGAGCGTTCGATCATGATCGTGTGGCCAAAAACCGCACCTCATTTGGACTCTCCTAGCTCCTCCTATGCCTATTTAAATACCCCTCCGAAATTCTTCTTCTTCCTTCCCCCGAAACCCTAAAAAAACTCCTCGCACCGCCGCCAGACACGTCCGCCCCGGGCGGATGAAGTCACGCCGCCGCTCCGCACCAGTGGCGTGACGCCACGTGTCGCCGCCGCCCATCCCACCGCGCGGCCCGACGAGCCCGTCGCGGGCCCTCTCGGCTCGTTCCCTCCGCGCCGGCGAGCCGCCTCTCCCTTCGCACGCGCCACCGCGCTTCCTTGCGGCGGCTGCCGCCCCGCGCCGGCAAGCGCCGCCGCACCGGGCCGGCCACCGCCTGCGCCGGCGAGCGCCGCCGTCCCGCCGCCACCGGCCGGCTCCGCCCCCCTCCGGCCTCCTCCTCCACGCCTCAAGTCCCTCTCCGGTGATCTCCTCCATCTCCGGCGAGCTCCAAGTACCCCGGCATACTCGACTTCCATGCATGAACAGTAACTCCGGCGAGGTCCCGATCTGGATCTGAGATCCGAAATCTCGGAGTTGACTTTTTGCCCCGAAACCCTAATTTTTTTGCTATGTTCATCGCTTCGTAACTTTGCATCCATAGCTCCGTTTTGGGCATATAGCATATCAATATGTTCGTCTCAGAGAGTACATCATTTCATTCCATTGCATCATTTTCATTTGAGTTAATCTTGAAGCCCGAAATGCTCTTAGAAGAGTGCTACTTGAGATACTTGTCAGATCTGCTGCTCCATTTAGATATTTGTCATTTTTGCCATGATTATTGTGTGCATGATATGCCCCTGAGCTTTAGATATGTTTTGTTAAGGGTTTTGCCATCTTTCCAGAGCTGCAACCCATGTATTTTTGTGATGTGTGTGGTGCCTAGCACAAGCTTGCAAAGTGAGGCACTTGGTAATGCTGATTTTAGGGACTTAGCATTTCCACCAAGTCCTTGACCGGTTTATCTCATATTGCCATGTATTCATGTTGTTTCCTAGTGATCCGTCCCTCTTTTGAGGATGATCAGTAAGGATGTTTTGTTAATCTTGTAGTGCTCTATCCATCCATGTCTTTGTTTGCAATTATGGAGCACCCTAGCTTGAGTCAATCGAGCTCTACTTTTGTCACTTCATGAATCTGGGCAGATTGTCTACTTGTTAGCAATTTTGCCGAGGTTGTTGTAGTTGATCCGTGCATGCTATGCTATTGTTCTTGCCATGTCTAGCTTACATTTTATGTATTCTTGATGCATGTATGCTTATCTTGTCATGACTTGTTCCATAGTGAGTGCATCGAGCTCGTAAACATGCCTACTTGATATCTGTTTTCAGCATGCTCCAGTTTTTCACTAAGTCTGAGAACTGATTATGTTTTTGCCATGTTCACATGCTTGCAAATGTATTTTCTGATCCCTTTTGGCTCAAGATCACTAAGGGACTTTTGTTAAGCTCTTTGCGTAGCTCCATGCCATTCTTTACTTTGCCATGTTCAGGTGCTGTAGCATATAGTTTTGTTGCTCCGAAGAGTGCTATCTGATCTGAAATTCCAGACAAGTGTTAATTTCACCAAGTCTGAAATCTGTTTACCATATGCATTTTTGCCATGCTTGTTTGAACCTGTTAATGGATGAATTGGCCGTAGCTCAGTGCTAGACTTTTGTTAAGAATCATGAATGCATCCCTGCCATGTATTTTGTTGTTATGTTTGGGTGCTGTAGCATGTTCATCTCATTGCATTTAGATGGCTACATGCTGTAAATCGCAGACCGGTGTCATATTTGAATCGCTTGCCATTTCCAAACCGTAACTCCGATTCCGGCGTTCTTTATATTGTTTTCAAGCGATTTCATCTCATCTTTCCAGTGGAACACTTGGATTTCCACGTTGAGGCCAGGTTCATGCATTCCTTGTCACATCTTGCATATGCATCCCGCATCGCATCCCGCATAGCATACCATCTTTGCATCATATTGTTTTAATCCTTGCACGTGGTTGATTGTGCTCCGTTTGCTTGTTTGTCTTGTTTGGGTAGAGCCGGGAGACGAGTTCGCTAACGAGGAGCCCGTTGAGTTTGCTTTCGAGGATCCAGTCAACTCTGACAACTTTGCAGGCAAGATGATCATACCCTCGAAATCACTACTATCTTTGCTTTGCTAGATGCTCGCTCTTTTGCTATGCCAATGCTACGTTGCCTACCACTTGCTTGCAAGCCTCCCAAATTGCCATGTCAAACCTCTAACCCACCATGTCCTAGCAAACCGTTGATTGTGTATGTTACCGCTTTGCTCAGCCCCTCTTATAGCGTTGCTAGTTGCAGATGAAGATTGGAGACCGTTCCTTGTTGGAACATTATTTACTTGTTGGGATATCATTTTATTGCCATGTTATCTTAATGCATCTATATACCTGGTAAAGGGTGGAAGGCTCGGCCTTTCACCTAGAGTTTTGTTCCACTCTTGCCGCCCTAGTTTCCCTCATATCGGTATTATGTTCCCGGATTTTGCGTTCCTTACGCGGTTGGGTTATAATGGGAACCCCTTGATAGTCCGCCTTGAATAAAACTCCTCCAGCAACGCCCAACCTTGGTTTTACCATTTTCCACCTAGCCTTTTCCCTTGGGTTTCGCGGACTCAAGGGTCATCTTATTTTAAACCCCCCAGGGCCAGTGCTCCTCTGAGCGTTGGTCCAACCTAGAGCACCGTGCGGGGCCCTCCCTTGGCTACTTGGGTTACGTTGGCTCCCGTACGCTTAGCTTATCCTGTGTGCCCTGAGAACGAGATATGTGCAGCTCCTATCGGGATTTGTCGGCACAGCAGGTGGTGTTGCTGGACTTGTTTTACCATTGTCGGAGTTGTCTTGAAGAACCGGGATACCGAGTCTGATCGGAAAATCTCGGGAGGAGGTCTATTCCTTCGTTGACCGTGAGAGCTTGTCATGGGCTAAGTTGGGACTCCCCTTCAGGGATTTGAACTTTCAAAAGCCGTGCCCGCGGTTATGGGCAGATGGGAATTTGTTAATGTCTGGTTGTAGATAACTTGAACCTTAACTTAATTAAAATGAATCAACAGTGTGAGTTACTGTGATGGTCTCTTCTCGGCGGAATCCGGGAAGTGAACACGGTGTTGGAGTAATGCTTGCGCAGGTTGTCCTCTAGTTTCTAGCTTGCGCTTTGCCTCCTCTTCTTGCTCTCTTTTGCGAATAGGTTAGCCACCATATATGCTAGTCACTCGCTGCAGCTCCACATATTTATCCTTGCCTTTTCCTATTAAGCTTAAATAGTCTTGATCGCGCGAGGGTGCGAGATTGCCGAGTCCCTATGGCTCACAGATTACTATTAAACCAGATGCAGGGCCTGATGATTCCGCTCCAGGTGACGCGCTCGAGCTCAAGTGGGAGTTCGACGAGGACTCTCAACAATACTATGTTTCCTTTCCTGATGATCAGTAGTGGTGCCCTGTTGGGGACGATCGGGACCGTGTCGCATGTTGGGTTGTCTTCTATGTTGGCGCCATAGTCGGGCCATGAGTGTTTGGATGATGTAATGTTATTTATGTACTTGATTCACGTGGCGAGTGTAAGCCAACTATGTTATCTCCCCTTTTATTATCTATATTACATGGGATGTTGTGAAGATTGCCTAACTTGCGACATATGCCTTCAATGCGATTATGACTCTAAGTCGTCCCTCGACACATGGGAGATATAGTCGCATCAAGGGTGTTACAAGTTGGTATCAGAGCCTTCCCCGACCTTAGGAGCCCCATTGCTTCATCATTTTTATCGGCCGAGTTGTGTCTAGAAAAATGTTTTGAGTCATTTAGGAATTATATATTGGAGAGTTTAGGAATTCCTTTTACTTCCCAGTCTCCTCATCGCTCTGGTAAGGCATCCTGACATAGAGTTTTGACTCCTCTCTTCTCAAATTTCACTAAAAAAATTTAGGATCACGCGGGTATCTTGGAATCGTTCCAATGGTTTTATGACGAGAACATTGTCTTGGTGCCTCCTGTCAGGGGTTTTGTGGAAGTGTCCCGAGGAGTTGAGCTCTGAGGTGTTGTCGTCATAATTTTATCGTTGCAGTTCTGGAATACCTGAGTTTAGTACGCCGACATCGAAGATCTCTTTTATGCAGTTCGTTGGTGAGATAACCTCGACGCCACCTAGTACTGGGGCGGGAGTTCGGGAGTATCGCCATAACTTGTATAACGGATGCTTTTCGAAGGTTGAGGTAGATGGTTTTTGATGTTTTTCTCGGTTATGTGTTGAAGGATGGATACAGCTGGATGTAGGAATTGCTAGATTTGGGTGAGATATTATGCTTCCCCTGTATCCCCAACACCTGATTGCATAACCGGAAAGGTTCGGGAGTTTCATAGGTGGGAATTCTTGTAGCTCTAGTTCTTCTTCCACGGATATTTGGTTTGAGATTGGGATTTCTTACCGATTATTCGTTCTTGATCCGTACCTTGTTGATTTATTTCTTTACCTAAATTCTACGTGGCTTCTCAATTTATGGATATGTGACCATTTGAAGAGGAATGCATTCGTTTATTTTTGTTCGGATGTGAAGACTATATGTTGCAATTTTCATTCCATTGGATTCAGCTTCATTTATCTGTGTATGTGCTAACGGTGGTCAACCTCTTCAGGATGGCTCCCGCTAAGAGCACCAATCAGAATTAGAATCAAGATCCGCCACCACCTCCACCTCCTCCGGAGGCATGGCAAGCTGTGATGGCCGCAACCAATGCAAACACACAGTTGATCATGCAAATTCTTCAAGAGCGCAATCAAGGCAACCAAGGGAACCAAGGCAACAATCAGAATCACTTTGCTACACTCAACCAGTTCCTTGCTAACGGGCCAAAGACTTTCAGCAATTGTGTTGAGGCAACCGATGCTGACGATTGGCTTGTGGATCTGTACAAGCATTTCGAGTGCAGTAACGTCAGGCCTGAGGACTTCGTCAAGTTCGCTTCCTTCCAACTCAAAGATCAAGCTGCAGAATGGTTCCAGCAATACAAGGATTCCAGAGGTGGACGTGTGATTACCTGGGATGAATTCCGTCAAGATTTCAGAGCTCATCATATCCCTTAGAGCGTGGTTGAAAGCAAGCGTGAGGAATTCCGCAACCTGAAGCAAGGCTCTTTGTCTGTCTATGACTTCAACAAGTTGTTTCAGAAGCTCGCCTGCTTTGCCAAGCAGGACGTCCCTGATGAGAAGAGCATGATATACCAGTTCAGGGGTGGTCTCAGAGAAGAAATTCAGCTAGCTCTTGTTCTCTTTGAGCCCTTGAGGTACGATGAGTTCTACAACATGGCATTGAAGCAAGAGGCCGCTCAATTGAGTTGTGATGCTTCCAAGAAGCGAGTCAGAGATGCTACTCCTTCTTCCTCTACTCAAGTGGCCAAGCAGCAGAAGTATTGGCTTCCTCCTCCGTTCCGTCAGCCGTATCAGCAGAAGAGCAAAGGTGGCAGTGGATCTTCCCACCCACCCAACCCTGGCTTTCAGAACAAGACTTCGTCTCAAGCTCCAAGATCGAGTGCTCTGTACCACCGTCCGCTTTCAGAGGTCACGTGTAACAAGTGCCAACAGAAGGGTCACTATGCCAACAAGTGCTTCAACCAGAGGCGTCTCCCTCCTCCTCCTCCTGTGAGATCGGCAAGTATACCTGTGGTCAAGCATAACCCCAAGCACGCCAAGGTCAACTTGCTGAATGCAGCTCAGGCAGAGGACTAATCAGATGTCATCATGGGTAACTTTCCAGTTAACTCTTTTCCCGCAAAAGTTCTTTTTGACACTGGTGCATCGCATTGTTTCATGTCAAGATCATTTGTTTCCAAGGATGACTTCGTTTGACAAATGTTGGGTAAACCTATGGGAGTGGTTTCTCCGGCTAAGTCTATGAGGGCTACTTCAATAGTCCCGGATATTTCTATCATGATGGGTGATTTCAAGTTTCTGGCTTCCCCAATGGTTCTTGGTAACTCGGATATTGATCTTATTCTCGGGATGGATTGGCTTTCTAAGCACAAGGCTCAGCTTGATTGTGCAGCCAGGCAGATTCAATTGACTCATTCGTCTGAGGATGTAATTGTCTTTGCCGCGAATGACGATACCATCCGTCTATTTTCTCTCAATGAGAAGGGTGAACTGGATGCCATCTCGCAAATTCCAGTCGTTTGCGAATATCTAGACATTTTTCCAGAAGAGCTTCTAGGAATGCCTCTGCACCAGCCAGTTGAATCCGTTATTGATCTTGAGCCTGGCACGGAACCTGTGTGCAAGCATCCTTACAAGCTCGGACCTGAAGAGTTGAAGGAACTGAAGAAGCAACTCGATATTCAAGAGAGAATGGGTCTCATCCGGCCTAGTTCTTCTCCGTGGGGTTGTGGTGTTCTTTTTGTGAAGAAGAAGGATGGAACGGACCGACTTTGTGTTGATTACCGTCCGTTGAACAAGAAGACCATCAAGAACAAATATCCACTTCCCAACATCAACAAGCTTTTCGGACAACTCAAAGGTGCCCAAGTATTCTCCAAGCTTGATCTCCGTATGGGTTATGTTCAGATTCGAATCCATGAGCAAGATATTCCCAAGACGGCTTTCAGGACAAGCTATGGTTCATATGAATACACTGTCATGTCTTTTGGCCTCGTCAACGCTCCTCCGACTTTCTCTCACATGATGAACTTCATCTTCAACGCCTACACCAATGACTTCGTTTTGGTCTCTCTCGACGACATTCTGGTTCTCTCGAAGAACAAGGAAGATCATACCAAGCACTTGCGTTTGGTACTCGACAAGCTGAGGGAACACAAGTTCTACGCCAAGTTCTCCAAGTGCGAATTTTGGCTCGATGAGGTTCTTTATCTTGGTCATATCATCTCTGCCAAGGGCATTGCGGTGAATCCTGAGAAGGTGTCTGCAATTGTGAATTGGGAACCTCCTCAGAATGTGAAGCAACTCCGTAGCTTCCTCGGTCTCGCAAGCTATTGCCGAAGATTCTTTGAAAACTTTTCTAAGATCGCGAAGCCTCTCTCAAATCTTCTCCAGAAGCACGTCAAGTATGTTTGGTCTCCGGAGTGTGACATTGCTTTCAACACTTTGAAAGAGAAATTGGTCACTGCTCCAGTTCTGACTCCGCCTGATGAATCCAAACCGTATGAGGTCTTTTGTGATGCCTCTCTCCAAGGTCTTGGCACAGTGTTGATGCAAGAGAAGAAAGTTGTTGCTTATACCTCTCGCCAATTGAAGCCCAATGAGAAGAACTACCCCACTCATGATCTCGAGTTGGCGGCAGTTGTGCATGCTCTTTTGACTTGGAGACATCTCTTATTGGGAAGAAAAGTGGACATTTTCACTGATCACAAAAGTCTCAAGTACATCTTCACTCAGCCTAATCTCAACCTCAGGCAAACTCGATGGGTCAAAATGATTCAAGAGTATACACTACTAGGAAAAGGCCTACTAATGGCGCACCTAATTTGGCCATTAATGGCGCATTAGTGGTCCACCATTAGTGTCACGCCATTAGTATATTTTACTAATGGCGCATCTGAGGTGCGCCATTAGTATCTGGTATACTAATGGCGCACCTCAGATGCGCCATTAGTATATACAACAGTGCACCATTAGTATGCCTCTCAGGGGGCCATGTATACCCAGGTGCTTTTGCATACTAATGGCGCACAACAACAAGATGCGCCATTAGTAACTTCGGCATACTAATGGCGCACTGTTTAATGATGCGCCATTAGTATCCTTTGGCATACTAATGGCGCACTGTGATGTGATGCGCCATTAGTATGAATATTAGGTTTTTTTATTTTTTAATTTTCTGTTTTTTGCACAGGTTACAAAATGTATAATTGGACAAAATATAGACAGCACACATCAACAACAGATTCATCGAATACAATAGAAGATTAGTCTCTGAATACAATTCATCATATTAGTCTCCGAATACAATTCATCATATTAGTCTCCGAATTGAAAAGACCGAACAAAGATAGAACATTATATTACAAGTCTCGAGACCGCGAGTAGCGAGTTTGTCTTCACATTACAAGTCGATATCGATCATCTAAACTACCATCACATAGAAGAGAGCTGCGGTCATCACGATGAGCATCATCACGATGAAACTCGTCTTCATCCGGTTCCTCTAGCGCTCCATCCCCTCTCCCGCTAGATAGCGGGCGTATCTAGATTCGGCCTCGGCCCTAGTGGTGTACCCTTTGTAACTGTTACCGCTGAATCGGTGAACCTGTCTCCGACACTCCTCCCAGTCGTCGTAGACTCCGGGAACCTTACCCTTGTACACGACATACAACGGCATCGCTATGCAGTAGCCAAACGAAACGTTAGTACCAATTCACAGACAATACATAAGCAATATATAAGTATGCAATAGAACGATCGGAAGAGAAAAGCAAGACATTAATAGCATCAATTACATCTAAGTTGAACGACTCTCGAAACCAAAGAGACATACTACAAGTTCATTAAAGTTTAATTACAACATGAGCCAATCGATGTTTCAGAACTAGACACAGCATCACTGCTTTCGACTCGACTCAAGGGACCGGAGCGTGGATGAAGCCGCCGTCTATCATGGGAGTCATGAAATAACGCTCGTTGTCAGCCTGCATTTGTAGCATTGTGTCGATGTCACTGTTGGACGGTTGATTTCTAAGGTAGAACTGCCCCGAGGTACGAAGGACATCTTGATGGATGATATCGGCAAACTCTGACTAGATGCGAAAGAATTCTTGTCTGATGTCCGCGTCCTGGATTACCGACACGCTCGCGGCCCAATCTTTGAGTTTACTCGGTAGCAGAAGTTGATGATGGTCCCGTACGATCGCCCGCATGTGATGGATGGCGTAGTAGGCACCCTTCTGACCGCCAGGCGGCTGCTTGACGCAGCAGAACATCGTATTGTGGGAGAACACGTGCTTGCCGTACTTACGAATAGGCCTGGTGAAGGTGCCTCCAGATTTGACGTAGCCGGGGAGAACATCATCAAGAACCTTCTTGACATTTGTGTAGTCTACGTTTGACTGACGGTCCGGGTCGAAATACGTGGCCATGGAATATTTGGGGCTTAGGAGGATGAGCGTGCAATGTGTGTCACTGCAGAAAACACGGAATGTTAAAAGAAAAACGATCGAAATCTAAGAATTCATATGTTACGGGGCGGTTGAGGGGAGGACTTACTCGGGAAAGTAAGGCACGAGGAAGTTATCCTTATCTTGGTTTGCCAGAATGACGCCTTCGAGGTAAGAAGTCGCGACTTGCCGGTCCCCAGCGCTGCCCAAGATCTTGGCACGCATGTAGAAGGGGTCGACTATCACGATGTCCGGGGTCTTGTCGCGAATGATCCGCATCTCCATACTCAGCGAAAATAGCCGAACGAAGGTGTAGTGCAGCGGATGAAGGTTCAACATAGCGTGGATGTCATCAAACCGCAGGACGATCGTACCCCCGATGGAGTTATCCACAAAGCCCTTGCCCTCTGGCACCTTGGCCGCGAAAACCGGGTATGCCACATCCTTCTCTCCGAGACGCCGCTTCTCCAAAGAAAGAACACTGTCATGCAGACTCCGCATAGCACCGGTTGCAGCATCGAGCATATTTCTCGGTAGCATCGGCCTACCCGCCACATGCACCCTCCTCGAGAAATCCTCAGGTGAAGGTGGCCCGTCCTGAGCACGGATCGTACTCGGTGCCGGCTGGCCCGCACCCTTGTTAGTCTTTCTTTTGCGTGCCTTCTTCTTCTCCTGTAATGGGACCGAGTTCTGCTCACAGACCGCCTTCTTGAGTGTGTTGGGGCTGATAATATTTCGCACCTCGCCTATCTGAGGCTCGGTGAAGTCGGCAGCTGGAGGCGTCTCCTGAGAGCTGAACGGCAGACGACGCCTGTTGCAACTTGGCTTCTCCGCGGTACCAGCTAGATCGCGCACATCTTTTGTTGGGTTGGGTTCTTGAGAAGGAGGCCCCATGAAGTCGCCACCGTACCCATGATCGGCAAAGTACTGATCGACGTTGGCAAATGTATCGTCGTCGTCGTCATTCTGATCCTGTGCCATATGCATGTTTGGATCCAGTGGCATAGGGATGTCCGGCACCGTTGCGGCGGTCTTGCCATGGGGCCGACTTGGCGCCGGCACGACTGGCGGTGTTGTCTTTGGGGTGGTGTCCCCCGCCCCCAAACGAATCTGGCTCTTCGGCCAAAGCAGGGGCCAGCTCAGGCAGGCGCTGAGGGTCATCACGTCATCATCGTCGGCCCCGACGGGTCGAATCGGAGGTAACAACTCGTCGCAGCCTGGCAGCACCCGAACCAGTTGAACCCTAAACAAGTTGGGTGGCATCTGGGTACCGTGGAACAAGGGGTTGCCCGGTTGAACGATTTTGCCCTTGGCGACATCGACCAACTCGTTGTTCACGAAGTGCAGGAGAGTGCACGGAACATCGGCGGTGCCCTGCGAAAACATGTAGGGCGTCAGGGATGCCCAGTCAAAGGCAAGGAGATGAAGTCCTCGGCCGAGAGAGGCTTAATTAGTTACCGTGATGATGGCGTCGAGCTCGGCTAATGTCGAGGCACCGCCAACGGCGGGCGTGCAGTTGACGGAGGGGCCGCTTGCTGCAGAGGTGCCGGCCGGCGTACACCCGGGTGCATTAAGCTCCCGTGCCAGCGTCGGAGACACCAATGGCCCCGCCATCACGTTCTGCGAGTTGCTGGCCGTGAAGCTAGGAATTGGGGGCAGCCCCTGTTGGCAGCCCGCAATCCACGCACTAATCCCCTTGATCAAGGTAGGCACAATGGCGGTGATCGTCCTTCCGAGTTGTTGTTCCACTTGCTCTTGGACAATCTCCGGAATCCGTGCCACCTGTGCCCTGAGTTCTTGAACCTCGCGCGCCTGGCTTTCCGAGCTGGTCTTTTTCTCCTTTCGCCCACCAGTGTTATAGTATGACAACCATTTTGTCGACAAGCCTTTGCCGGCCACACGACCAGCTAACATCGGCTTACTGAGCTTATCCTTGTTCTTCATTACATTCAATGCTCTATTTAGAGTGGTGTCCCAAGGGTTGCTCTTAGTCGACCCCGCGCTACTGCTTTCAGTCGCCTGCGGAAGGAATGTGAACCATTTAGAAATTTGGCTTCATTAATTAGAATGCAACCATATGGAGCTAATTACACGGGGGTGTATTCCTTACCAGAACAAGCTCAAGCGCCCTGGTCTTTGGATCCGTGGTAAGATCCTTTGTTTTCTGGTCCTTCTTGTACCGGGCCCTGACAAAGTTCCTGGTCTGCTTGTCACCGTATTTATCGAAGAGGGGCGGTAGGCCTTGCTCGGCACGGTCCGCCTCCTCCTTGTCCCATATAGGCTCCGCCACTCTGTAACCGCCGGGACCGAGTGTGTGTTCCCCTAAGTTCAGCTCCCGCATTTCTTTCCCCCACTTACTTGATTCGGAGTTTGCGGTGCTCGAGCAATTGATCTTGAAGTCGTTGTAGTCATCTTCGGTGATCGAAGGATTTTTCTCCTTGATCTTCTCATAACTCTCACCTTTCTCGATCATTCTCTTCACATTGCTTTTCCAAGTAGACAGGGCCTTGCTCATCTTCGTGAGGGCAGCATTGTTCACTTTATTCCCTTTGAGGCTTGTGTTTTCAAATTCAGCGGGGAACTTGTATCGTTCGTGCAGCTTCGTGAAGAGGAGGTTGCGCAAATTCCCTCGGTCAGGATGCCTCAGGTTCTCGGTGTTGATCGAGACGGTGCTCCGGAGAATGCACCCGAGCTGAAGCGAGTACCCCTTGACTATTCGTTCGGGCGCCGTTGGATTCCCGTCGGAGTCCACTTCAGTAACTTCCTCCTTGAGGGTGCGGAGCACGGTCGGGCGCCGGTCCTTCCGTTGCCTCTTCGGTTGGCTGCCATCTGTGCGTGCGCCGCCATCATCAGTGGTGGCATCCTCGGCGGCACCATCAGTGGTGGCATCAGTGGGGTCATCCTCGGCGGTACCATCAGTGGTCTCAGGATCGGTGGGGAAGGCGGCGTCCTCATACAAGTGAGGTTGTTCCTCCATCTCCTGGGACAGCTTCCAGAATGCCTTGACGCCCGAACCCCCGGCCTCATCGTTGTTGGCCATGTTTCTCTCTAAATAGGAACAAAGTTTGGTCAAAAAGTTGGTTATTGTCAAGGAACAAGATCATGGTCTCATCATTTAGGGTTTGTCGACACCGAGGCATCCTAAAAGCTAAGCTTTTATCATTGAGGGTTTTTCGACGCCGAGGCACCCTAAAAGCCTAAGCTTTCATCATTTTGGTTTTTATCGACACCGAGGCACCCTAAAAGCCATGCATTAGTCACAAGTACACCGGGGCACTTGATCCTACTTAATTAACTACTAAGATACCCCAGCCCATGCATTAGTCACAAGTACCCCATATGTCCTATTTTTAGCAAAGTCATGCTAAAATTCACGGAAAATTTCAGCATGACCTTTACTGAAAATAGGACATATGGCCGGAACGGAAGTTAATCGACATTCCAGCAAACTCAAGGGCCTCTCGGGTGGACAAGGCAAAAAAGGCCTCCATCACAACATGGAAAATACATTGGATATGCATCTCCAAGCAGTATCATTCAACATTTTGGACAAACCACTACAAGCAATACTGGACCATTTCTCCCCCAATACATCATAGCAACATTATTTGGGTACCTATATGGTATTAACATGCCATTCTCTGTCAACAGAAGTAGCACAAAATCATTCTAGTACCAGTGTTTAACTAAAACTTGGTGTGAATAAGATCCTCTGTCAGTACTTCATACCAATAATCAAAACCCCAAAACCTGACCCCAACTAGTTACCATAAGGTCAAATACTGTCCACAAAACCATAACAGAAATAGCACAAAATTATTCAAGTATCATTGTTTAACTAAAACTTGGTGTAAATAAGGTAATAAAAGCAAATTATCCTAGCCAATATGGGTTTTCAGGAAATATTGAGACGTCGCACTTCTGATCGACTCCTGAGGTACATTCTCAACTAGCATAGTTTGTTTACCTTCTATTCCTATGTGGTTCATTACTTGATTTCCTTTCAGCCTCAAAGTTTATGTTTGTCCTGGTCATATTATGCTTTTGGCAACCACTAGAAATGTAAAAGATTTTTTGTGAACTTGGGAAGAAAAGAACCAACTTTCATCAAAGAAATAAAAATAAGATCATGAGCAGAATAGTTGTTAGGGTACTGTCATTTATAGGACCATTTAACATTGGCTAGGCATTTCTTGGCTGCAACAATCACTGAGTTTGAAATAGATAGAATAGAATGTATTTTTCTCACTTGGGAAAGTAATCAGTTATAGCAACTTCAAAATTTTGTGTCTCTGAATATTTGCATAAATTCCTACCATCATCCATGAGCAGCACCACATAGCAGTTCACAGAGCAGAACATGAGGCAGTTAGCTACTGACATGAGGCAGTTCCGGCGATTACTCCTAATGCAAACAAGATTCACCTAGCAAGGTTTATTTTGGCACTCAACTGCAGAATACACAAATCTCTACAGCAAGCTACTCCAAGCAGTACTACACCAACTAATGGCCATCTGTCCATCAATAGTTTGGAGTATTGGATTACTACACCAAGTCAAATTTAAACAACTGGAGTAGTTCAAGATACTGAATCTTGGTTTTAACCAAACAGTATTTATACTCCCCTTTCATTTAAATACACAGCAAAAGATTCATTTAAATACACAGTACTGACAAAATTCATCTAATTCTACTGGAGTAAAAAGGTTTCATTTAACTTAAAAGATTCAGAGAAGAGCAAGCAGGAGCACACTACTGCACAACTTAACTGAATTTTTTACTCCAATAATACTGGTACACTTGCTACTCCAGTACTGTACTTCATGTGGAAAAGTAACAGTAGCTACTGATGCTACTCCAAAACGCATGCACTCCACTGCAAGCACATAATCTTTTATTCAAGTAATAGTGTATGATGAATTTGATTATTCAGACTTAAGTTGCTTCAAGTGATGTCACTAGTTTCAGTTAACTAGAGTACTACAGCAAATGGAGTACCTAATCTGATCCAGTTAAAGTCTCCAGATGGAGTACCAAATGGAGTACTACAGCTGCTGCACTTGCTACACCAAAACAGCTACTGATCAAGTACCAGAGTACTCCAGTTGATCAAGCAGCAGTAGAAAGACTGTAAGTGTTTAAATTTAGTTGATCAAGCAGACTCGTCAAAGTACTACTGCAAGTGTTTAAATTCAGCCAAGTATACTACTGCAGGTGTTTAATTAAAAGAAAAGTGCTTCATGATTCTCGCCGGGTGTACTCGTCGGGTGTTACTTCTGTATTCGCCGGGTGTTGCTTCTGTATTTGAACAGGAAGACATATTCGCTGCAAGAACTACTACAAAAGCTACTGATAGAGGACCAGATTGCAGAGTACTCGGTGCTGAGTGAGTGAGGGGCTCACCGTAGAAGGTCTTGGCGTATGTACAACTCTCCGCGGCGGGGACTCAGAGACTGAGTGCACATACCTCGCTGCAGCAGTCGCCGAGGAGGCCCCAACCGAGCTCAGCGTCGCCCTCCTGCTCCAGATCACTCTTAACAGTTCTGCATTGCACAAAGGCAGCAATGAGACAATGATATCACTCCAAATTAGTGCATTGCCAAAACAGTGCTAAAATGTGTAGTATGCTAAAATGTGTAGTGTGCCAGATAGAGAATCTTTGCTATAATGTGTAGTGTGCCAAACTGAGAAACAATGCTAAAATTATACTAAATGTGTAAATGCTAAAATACCTTGTTGCAAATAGGCACGACAAGGTTAATGGCAACCGCTTCAGGGGCCCATCAATCCTATCTTGTTCTTGGAAATCATGGCATTCATATCAGTTAGAAAAACCAAACACGTAGACTAGATTAAACGAAATATTAACTTCGAATATACCATTAAAATTAGCTCAATTCTAGTTAATGGATACTATGCCTGTTGGCTCTACAAACTTACTTTTGAAGCAGAAAACAGTGAAGGGGTCGAGGTCGTACCAAACTAAGGCGTCCGTCGGTGATGGCTGGCCGGTGCTCCTCTCCTCTTGTAGCTGCAGCGGCAGGAGAAGAGCCCCTGCCCGCGGAGTGGAGGGGATCTTCGCGCGGACGGGGACAGAGCTCGAGGCAGTCCGCGGACGGCGGCGCCTGGTCGTCGCAGCAGAGGAGGGCCGGTGGTCGTGGGGACGACGGTGGTCGCGGGGACGATGCGGTGTCGACGGGGACGACCTAGTCGGGTGAAGCAGCGCGAGGGGAGGGGAAGTGGGAGGTGCGGAGGTGTGGAGCGGGCGCGGGGGCCGGAGGGTGTGGAGCGGGCGCGGGGGTCGGCGGCGGCGGTGGAGAGCGGTCACGGGGAGCGCGGGGAGGCTCGCGCTGCCGTCCGTCCGAGGAGGTCGCGGGCTCGAGGGGGAGGAAGGGGAGAGGGAGGCGGCGGGGGCGCGTGGGCGCTGCGGCGCAGTGGGTCGAGGCAGCGGCGGCGAGCGCGGTGGAGGGAGGGACGAGGGAAGGAGCGGCAACGGTGGATCGAGGGAGAAGAGAACTGGCGACGGGGAGAGGAGGGGGGATGCGGGCGAAACTAATGGCGCACCACCCCTAGGTGAAGCCATATAGTGACAGATCATACTAATGGCCGACTCAGGCACCTCCCCGTGGTGCGCCTGATTAGGTATTTTTTTTGATTTCTGCTCGAGGCCAACCGGGTTTATCTTTCCACCTGACCTGATCCCACCCAAGTGTCCCTCAACTAGCCTCGACTGTGATCCAGCGCCAGTTCTTCCACAACGAGGAGTGTACCTGGGTTTGATTTCCAAGGCTCCACAATTTTTTTTTATGCATTTAAAATGCCTGTTTGATACTTATTTGTGTTTAAATATGTTCAAACTTGTTTTAAATCATAACAGTAATATTTTTTTATAAGAGAGTAATAATTTTTTAAAAAATATCATCAAACAGTAATGCCGGTGGAGCGTAATATTTTTTTATAAGACAGTAATAATTTTTTTAAAAATATCATCAAACAGTAATGTCGGTGGAGCGGGGGAGGTGCGCGGGGTGCGGGGGTCAGCGGCGGCGGTTGAGTAGGGGAGGGGTGCGGGGGGTCGGCGGCGGCTGCCGGTGGACCGGGGGGTGCTCGGCGGCTGAGGGGGACCGGATCTGGCGAGGTGGGATAGCGATCGAGATGGAGGGGGATCGAGATCGAGTGTCATGAAATTTAAAAATATTCATGATAGTTCAAAAAGTGCCCATGAAATACAATCGAGAAATGAAGGCTACAATTTAAATACAATCGATCTTAGCTAGCTATCTGTTCACAATCTTCTTGCCCTTCTTTTTTCGCAAATGGAGTTCTTCTGTGGAACGGACGTCCTTTAGGTAGGGTGGTCCTGCTTCTTCTTGTGGTGTATGCTGCTACTTCATCATCGTCGTCATGTTCGATCCTCGGGTCGCCGTACTTGTCGAAGTCTTGCTCATTGGCTACTCCATCCATTCCGATGATCTTCCTTTTGCCTCTCCTCATGACAACACGACTGGGCTTTGACGGGTCGGTAATGAAGAAGCATTGGTCCACTTGGGAAGCCAGTACCCATGGCTCATTTTTCGCGGTGACGTTTGCGCCCGCGGTCTTGGATTTGGCTTCGGGTATAACCATGGTGGTGAAATACCGGTCTTCTTTTAGGACGCTCTTGGCCCATCTGACACGGAACATCGGGACCTTCTCTCCAGCGTAGCTCAGCTCCCAGATCTCCTCGATCCTTCCGTAGTATCTGTCCTTGTCGTTACCGGTGTAGGATTCCATCGTTACCCCAGAGTTCTGATAACCATCGCTCTTCATGTCCTTGGCCTCGGTGTAGAATGTGTAGCCGTTGATATCATACGCCTCATAGGTCATCAGGTTGTGCTCGGCGCCCTGTGACAAGGCGAATATGAGTTGTTCTTCCGCGGAAGAATCCTCATGTAAAGGGTACGACAGAAGCTTCTGCTTGAACCAACGCGTGAAACATGAGTTGTGCTCTTTGAGTATATCTCCGTCCGTCCTCTGTTGGCCTCGGTCATTGTACGTCTTCTTAATAAAGGTTTTGTGCTCTACCACCCAAGGATCGACCACGTCTATGTGTTGTAGCGCGACTAGGTTTGCTCTTTCAAAGTCGGCGAGTCGACCCTCGAAGTCGACATGCATTTCGCGGCGACCCTCACGGTGACCCCATCCAGCGAGCCTGCCGAGGTGCCTGTTGACGGGCAGACCAACGGGGTTCTCGATGCCTAGATATTTCGTGCAGTAGGAGATGCACTCTTCGGTCAGAAAGCCCCTGGCTATACTTCCCTCTGGACGTGACATGTTGCGAACGTATCCTTTGAGACACCATTCATCCTTTCGAATGGCATCATGCTGTGCAGGAACGTCGGCCCGAGTTGGATGATATCGTCCACGATATGGACCAGTAGATGCACCATAACATCGAAGAATGCGGGCGGGAAGTACATCTCAAGCTCGCATAGTATCACCACGATCTCTTCCTGTAGCCTTCTGAGTTGCCTCACGCCAACAAACTTCCGAGAGATGACGTCGAAAAAGTTGCATAGGCCAAATAGGGTTTCATGGACGTGCGCATCCATGATCCCACGGATTGCAACTGGAAGTATCTGCGTCATCAGCACGTGACAGTCGTGAGACTTCATCCCGCTGAACTTCAGCTTCGCTGGGTCTAGGTATCTGCTTATCTTCCCCGCGTAACCGTAAGGAAGTTTTACTCCTACGAGGCAAGTGAAAAACTGCTCGATCTCCTCCTGACTTAGTGTGAAGCACGCGGGAGGGTAGTCATTTCCGGTCTTCTTGGCCTTTTTTCCTTTGCGACGACTTTCCGTGTCCTGCTTCGCCTCATCATCATCATCATCATCATCATCATATATAGCGTGAAGCTTCTGCCTGATGCCCATTGATTTCAAGTTTGCCCTTGCTTTCGGCCCATCTTTGGTCCTCTTTGGCATGTTGAGCAGGGTACCAAGAGGACTCTCGCACACGTTCTTCGTGATAGGCATGACATCAAGGCTGTGAGGCACACGGTGGATCCTCTAGTACGGCAAGTCCCAGAAAACAGACCTCGTTTTCCATACCTTCAGCAGCGGCTCTGGCGCCTTTCACTTCTTTCCCGGCTCTGGCGCATTTTGCTTCTTTCCCGACAGTGGGCAGTCTTTCCAATTTTTCAACAGCTCGTCTATTTCCTCGCCGCTCCTCGTACGCGGGCATCCTCGGGGTTCGGTTTCACCATCAAACAGATCCTTGCGTTTTCTCCACGGGTCATCGTCGCGAAGCCACCTTCGATGTCCCATGAACACGGTTTTCGAAGACCCGGGATCTCTATCTAGCTGGCGATACGTTGTGTCATCCATGCACCTGACGCATCCAGAAAATCCGTGGACCACCTGCCCCGCGACATATCCATAACCGAGATAGTCGTGCACCGTCATGAGCAGTGCGGCTCTCATAGGGAAATATTCTTTCTCTGCGGCATCCCACGTATTGGCTGGCGTTTTCCACAGCGTGTCAAGCTCCTCTTTCAGCAGCCCCAGATACAGATTGATGTCGTTCCCTGGTTGTTTCGGTCCTTCAATTAGCATACTCATGTGAATGTACTTCCTCTTCATGCACAACCAGGGGGGAAGGTTGTACATCCACACAAACACAGGCCAGGTGCTATGTGTGCTTCTCTGGCTGCCAAACGGATTGACTCCATCGGTGCTCGCGCCCAGCATGATGTTCCTTGGATCGTTCCCAAATTCTGGGTCTTCGAAGTTCAACGCTTGCCACTGGCTCGCATCCTTAGGGTGACTCAGCATCTTGTCTTTTTTATCTATCTCCGGATCATTTGCGTCATCTTCTCGCTTCTTCTCCTCCCTATCCGCGTGCCAACGCAGGAGCTTTGCTACCTTAGGGTCCGCGAAATACCGCTGCAGACGAGGAGTGATCGGAAAGTACCACACCACTTTTCGAGGAGCTTTCTTCCTCTTCTTGTATCGAGTGACGCCGCACACCGGACATATGGTAGACTCCGCGTGCTCGTCCCGATAAATGATGCAATTGTTCATGCACACATGGTATTTCACGTGCGGTAAATCCAGAGGACACACGATTTTCTTCGCCTCCTCCAAACTGGTCGGGCACTTGTTCCCCTTGGGAAGACGTTCGTGCCAGAATGACATGTTCTCGTCGAAGCATGCGTCGGTCATTTTGTGTTTTACCTTCATCTCCAGAGCCATGAGCGTTACTTTCAGGCGGGTATCCTCGGGCCTGCATCCTTCATACAATGGAGTAACCGCGTCTAACTCAAGTTGATCCATCTTGGCTTTCTCTCGGGCGGCAGCTCTTGCGTTATCCGTCTGCTTGAGAAGCAGCTCTTGAATATGAGGGTCCTGCACCCAGCCCATCGATGGTCCAGCGTCGTCTGCTCCGCCGGCATCATCATCTTCATGATCATGCCCGTCGTCTGCTCCGGCATCTTCCTCATCATCATGTCCTGCATCTTCTACATGATGACTGTGTACAGCATCACCGTCGTGATCATCTCCTGGGGATTCTTCGTCTTCTCGCCCGCCCGAGCCGCGGTGGTTGTCTTGCTGCCCTTCCTCATTTCTTGCCCGGCCCCCATGGACGACTTCGTAGTCATCTTCATCACCTTGCCACCGATAGCCATCCATGAAACCACGCAAGAGCAGGTGGTCCCGCACCTGCCCGGATTCCGGGTCCGCAATAAGGCTCTTCAGCTTGCATCTTCGACACGGACATCTTATCTCCGTCTCGTTCTTTTGAAGCATCTCGGCCTTCGCAGACCTCAAAAACCTATTCACGATGCCTTCGGTCATCGTGCGGACCATGGTCGCCTGCGGGGTAGAGCAACACGATATTTTAGAACCAAGAAAAAATTTGGCATGACTTTCCCTAAAAATAGGACCAAAAAGAATGCTTAATGCCAAAATTCTCGCCGAAACGGAAATGAATCAACATTCCGGCAAAATATTGGCAACTATCGCATTTCAAATACCGGTACACCTCCAAACACAAACACATATGCAACACCACAAACATATGCAACACCACGAACATACATAGATCTAGCTAGGCCATAAAAAGTGCATGTGCACATTGTTGTAGGGAGAACAACATAAATATAGCTTCCCCCTTACTTACCTATCAAAACAAGGTAATTTAACCACTTAAATTGAATGAATCTATGGTGGAAATGAGGTGAAAAGGAGGAGGCACCCGAGACAAGGAGGAGGTGGAGAGAATGAAGTGGGGAGAAAGTGAGTGTGGGTAGGAGAGGCTGTCCAAAATATCTTGTTGCTGCCCACTTACTAATGGCGCACCAACTCTAAATGCGCCATTAGTAATCCAGGTTACTAATGGCGCACCTTCTGGTGGTGCGCCATTAGTAGTTTTGCAAAAAAACATACTAATGGCGCACTGTTCCACAGTGCGCCATTACTAGTTTAAACTAGTAATGGCGCACGGTCGAACAGTGCGCCATTAGTAGTTTTGCAAAAAAAGGAATAAAAAATATAATAAAAAAACAACATTAGTGGCGCACTTTCCGAGAGGTGTGCCATTACTAGTTACAACTAGTAATGGCGCACTGTGTCTGGATGCGCCATTAGTATGTTTGGACAGGCGCACTAGTTCAAAAAAAATTGATACTAATGGCGCACCCTGGGCCAGGTGCACCACTAGTAGTTTCAGCTCTAATGGCGTATCAGAAGGAGGTGCGCCATTAATATATACTAATGGCGCACCGCTTGTCTGGTGCGCCATTAGTGTCAATCCCATCTATAGCCCTTTTTCTAGTAGTGATAATCCGAGTATTGAGTATACTCCAGGCAAGGCCAATGTGATTGCTGACGCATTGAGCAGGAAGGCTTACTGCAACAGTCTAATTCTCAAGCCTTATCAACCCGAGCTTTGTGAAGCTTTCCGCAAACTTAATCTGCAAGTTGTTCCTCAAGGTTTCCTCGCCAACCTTCCAGTCTCTCCTACCTTGGAAGACCAGATTCGCCAAGCTCAGCGTCTTGATGCTATGGTGAAAAAGGTGAAGATTGGGATTGCCAAGAGTCAATCCAAGTACAAGTGCTACCGCCTTGATGACAAGGACACTCTCTTCTTCGAGGATCGTATTGTTGTACCCAAAGGTGACCTTCGTAAAGTGATCATGAACGAGGCTCACAATTCTCTCCTCTCCATCCACCCTGCGAGTATGAAGATGTATCAGGACCTCAAGCAGGCTTATTGGTGGACTCGAATGAAGCGAGAGATTGCTCAATTCGTGAATGAGTGTGATGTCTGCAGAAGAGTGAAGGCAGAACACCAAAGGCCAGCTGGTCTCCTCCAACCTCTTGCTATTCCAGAATGGAAGTTTGACCACATTGAAATGGACTTCATGACTAGGTTTCCAAAGTCCAAGCGTGGCAATGATGCTATATTCGTTGTCATTGACAAACTCACTAAAGTGGCTCACTTTCTTCCTATCAAAGAGTCAATCACTGCAGCTCAATTGGCGGAACTCTATACCTCTCGAATTGTCTCTCTGCATGGTATTCCTCAAGTGATCTCTTCAGACCGTGGCAGCATCTTTACCTCCAAGTTTTGGGATTCCTTTCAGAAGGCCATGGGCACCAACATCCGCTTCAGCACAGCTTTCCATCCTCAAACTTGCGGTCAAGTCGAGCGTGTCAACCAGATTCTTGAAGATATGCTTAGGGCTTGTGTGATCTCCTTCTGCATGAAGTGGGAGGATTGTCTTCCATATGCTGAATTCTCCTACAACAACAGTTTTCAAGCAAGTTCGGGCAAGGCACCATTTGAAATTCTCTATGGCAGGAAGTGTCGTACCCCTCTCAACTGGTCTGAAACCGGTGAACGTCAGCTTCTCGGAAATAACTTAATCACAGAGGCAGAGGAAATGTGCAAAGTCATTTGAGATAACTTCAAAGCAGCCCAATCCCGCCAGAAGAGCTACTATGACAGTAAGCACCGTGATTTGGCTTTCGAGATCGGAGATCATGTTTACCTCCGCGTCTCTCCTATGAAAGGTACGCGTCACTTCGGTATCAAAGGGAAGCTTGCCCCTAGATATGTGGGACCTTTCAAGATTGTCAGCAAGAGAGGCAATCTCGCCTATCAACTCGAGCTTCCTTCAAACTTTGAAAATGTTCATGACGTGTTCCATGTCTCTTAGCTCCGAAAGTGCTTCAAGACTCCTGACCGCACCGTCAACTTCGAGGACATTGAGCTCCAAGAAGATCTCTCCTATCGTGAGCACCCAGTTGCTATTCTTGAAGAGACTGAACGCAAGACTCGCAACAAGTCAATCAAATTCCTCAAAGTCAAGTGGTCACACCATTCCGACCATGAAGCTACCTGGGAATGCGAGGATCACCTCCGTTCTCAGTACCCAGCGTTCTTTCAGTCCTAGATCTCGGGACGAGATCCTTTCGTAGTGGTGGAGTGTTGTAACACCCCGGATATGACTTTCCCAATATGTACTCCAACTCTTGCCGTTTTCGGCGTTAAGTTATTTTATTTTCTCGGGTTCGGGTCTTTGTCTTCGTGTGTTGTTATCGTTGTCATGCATCTCATATCATGTCATCTTGTGCATTGCATTCGCATACATGTTCATATCATGCATTCGAGCTTTTTCCCCGTTGTCCGTTTTGCATTCCGGCGCTTCGTTCTCCTCCGGTGGTCATTTCTACTTTTCTTTCGTGTGTGGGGATTAAACATTTCTGTATTGGACCGATACTTGCCAAGCGGCCTTGGTTTACTACCGGTAGACCGCCTGTCAAGTTTCGTATCATTTGGACTTCGTTTGATACTCCAACGGTTAACCGAGGGACCGAAAAGGCCTCATGTGTGTTGCAGCCCAACACCCTCCAAGTTGGCCCAAAACCCACCAAAACCCTCTCCATCATATAGAGCGTTCGATCACGACCGCATGGCCGAAAACCGCACCTCATTTGGACTCTCCTAGCTCCTCCTATGCCTATTTAAAGACCCCTCCGAAATTCTTCTTCTTCCTTCCCCCGAAACCCTAAAAAAACTCCTCACGCCGCCGCCGGACACGTCCGCCCCGGGCGGACGAAGTCGCACCACCGCTCCGCACCAGTGGCGTGACGCCCCGTGTCGCCGCCGCCCGTCCCGCCACGCGGCCCGGCGAGCCCGACGCGGGCCCTCTCGGCCCGTTCCCTCCGCGCCGCCGAGCCGCCTCTCCCTCCGCCCGCGCCACCGCGCCTCCTTGTCGGCGGCCGCCGCCCCGTGCCAGCAAGCGCCGCCGCACCGGGCAGGCCACCGCCCGCACCGGCGAGCGCCGCCGTCCCACCGCCACCAGCCGGCTCCGCCCCCCTCCGGCCTCCTCCACGCCTCAAGTCCCTCTCCGGCGATCTCCTCCGTCTCCGGCGAGCTCTAAGTATCCCGGCGTCCTCAACTTCCGTGCATGAACAGTAACTCCGGCGAGGTCCCGATCTGGATCTGAGATCCGAAATTTCGGGGTTGACGTTTTTCCCCGAAACCCTAACTTTTTTTCCTATGTTCATCGCTTCGTAACTTTGGGTCCATAGCTCCGTTTTGGGCATATAGCATATCAAAATGTTCGCCTCAGAGAGTACATCAGTTCATTACATTGCATCATTTTCATTTGAGTTCATCTTGATGCCCGAAATGCTCTTAGAAGAGTGGTACTTGAGATAATTGTCAGATCTCCTGCTCCATTTAGATATTTGTCATTTTTGCCATGATTATTGTGTGCATGATATGCCCCTGAGCTTTAGATATGTTTTGTTAAGGGTTTTGCCATCTTTCCAGAGGTGCAACTCATGTATTTTTGTGATGTGTGTGGTGCCTAGCACAAGCTTGCAAAGTGAGGCACTTGGTCATGCCGATTTCAGGGACTTAGCATTTCCACTAGGTCCTTGACCTGTTTATCTCATATTGTCATATGTTCATGTTGTTTCCTAGTGATCCGTGCCTCTTTTGAGGATGATCAGTAAGGATGTTTTGATAATCTTGTAGTGCTATATCCATCTATGTCTTTGTTTGCAATTATGGAGCACCATAGCTTGAGTCAATCAAGCTCTACTTTTGTCACTTCGTGAATCTGGGCAGATTGTCTACTTGTTAGCAATTTTGCCGAGGTTGTTGTAGTTAATCGGTGCATGCTATGCTATTGTTCTTGCCATGTGTAGCTTGCATTTTATGTATTCTTGATGGATGTATGCTTAGCTTGTCATGACTCGTAAACATGCCTACTTGATATCTTTTTTCAGCATGCTCCAGTTTTTCACTAAGTCTGAGAACTGATTATCTTTTTGCCATGTTCACATGCTTGCAAATGTAC
Source organism: Triticum aestivum (assembly GCF_018294505.1). Lineage (NCBI taxonomy): Eukaryota > Viridiplantae > Streptophyta > Magnoliopsida > Poales > Poaceae > Triticum > Triticum aestivum. Next base: position 203,419,476 of record NC_057806.1, read on the forward strand.
TTTCTGATCCCTTTTGGCTCAAGGTCACTAAGGGACTTTGTTTAAGCTCTTTGAGTAGCTCCATGCCATGCTTTACTTTGCCATGTTCATGTCCTGTAGCATATAGTTTTGTTGCTCCGAAGAGTGCTATCTGATCTGAAATTCCACACAAGTCAGAAATCTGTTTACCATATGCATTTTTGCCATGCTTGTTTGAACCTGTTAATGGATGAATTGGCCGTAGCTCAGTGCTGTACTTTTGTTAAGCATCATGAATGAAACCCTGCCATGTGTTTTGTTGTTATGTTTGGGTGCTGTAGCATGTTCATCTCATTGCATTTAGATGGCTACTTGCTGTAAATCGCAGACCGGTGTCATATTTGAATCGCTTGCCATTTACAAACCGTAACTCCGATTTCGGCGTTCTTTATATCGTTTTCAAGCGATTTCATCTCATCTTTCCAGTGGCACACTTGGATTTCCAAGTTGAGGCCAGGTTCATGCATTCCTTGTCACATCTTACATATGCATCCCGCATCGCATCCCGCATAGCATACCATGTTTAAATCATATTGTTTGATCCTTGCATGTGGTTGATTGTGCTCCGTTTGCTTGTTTTTCTTGTTTGGGTAGAACCGGGAGACGAGTTCGCTAACGTGGAGCCCGTTGAGTTTGCTTTCAAGGATCCGGTCAACTCTGACAACTTTGTAGGCAAGATGATCATACCCTCGAAATCACTACTATCTTTGCTTTGCTAGATGCTCGCTCTTTTGCTATGCCAATGCTACGATGCCTACCACTTGCTTGCAAGCCTCCCAAAATTGCCATGTCAAACCTCTAACCCACCATGTCCTAGCAAACCGTTGATTGGCTATGTTACCGCTTTGCTCAGCCCCTCTTATAGCGTTGCTAGTTGCAGGTGAAGATTGGAGACCATTCCTTGTTGGAACATTATTTACTTGTTGGGATATAATTTTATTGCCATGTTATCTTAATGCATCTATATACTTGGTAAAGGGTGGAGGCTCGGCCTCTCGCCTAGTTTTTTGTTCCACTCTTGCCGCCCTAGTTTCCTTCATATCGGTGTTATGTTCTCGGATTTTGCGTTCCTTACGCGGTTGAGTTATAATGGGAACCCCTTGACAGTCCGCCTTGAATAAAACTCCTCCAGCAATGCCCAACCTTGGTTTTACCATTTGCCACCTAGCCTTTTCCCTTGGGTTTCGCGGACTCAAGGGTCATCTTATTTTAAACCCCCCCCCCCGGGGCCAGTGCTCCTCTGAGCGTTGGTCCAACCTAGAGCACCGTGCGGGGCCATCCCTTGGAAACTTGGGTTATGTTGGCTCCCGTACGGTTAGCTTATCCGGTGTGCCCTGAGAACGAGATATGTGCAGCTCCTATCGGGATTTGTCGGCACAGCGGGTGGTGTTGCTGGACTTGTTTTACCATTGTCGGAGTTGTCTTGAAGAACCGGGATACCGAGTCTGATCGGAATGTCTCGGGAGGAGGTCTATTCCTTCGTTGACCGTGGGAGCTTGTCATGGGCTAAGTTGGGACTCCCCTGCAGGGATTTGAACTTTTGAAAGCCGTGCCCGCGGTTATGGGCAGATGGGAATTTGTTAATGTCCGGCTATAGATAACTTGAACCTTAACTTAATTAAAATGAATCAATAGTGTGAGTTACCATGATGGTCTCTTCTCGGCGGAGTCCGGGAAGTGAACACGGTGTTGGAGTAATGCTTGCGCAGGTTGTCCTCTAGTTTCTCGCTCGCGCTTTGCCTCCTCTTCTCGCTCTCTTTTTCGAACAGGTTAGGCACCATATATGCTAGTCGCTTGCTGCAGCTCCACATATTTATCCTTGCCTTTTCCTATTAAGCTTAAATAGTCTTGATCGCGGGGTTCGAGATTGCTGAGTCCCTGTGGCTCATGGATTACTATTAAACCAGATGCAGGGCCTGATGATTCCGCTCCAGGTGACGCACTCGAGCTCAAGTGGGAGTTCGACGAGGACTCTCAACGATAATATGTTTCCTTTCCTGATGATCAGTAGTGGTGCCCTGTTGGGGACGATCGGGACCGTGTCGCATGTTGGGTTGTCTTTTATGTTGGCGCCGTAGTCGGGCCATGAGTGTTTCGATGATGTAATGTTATTTATGTACTTGATTGACGTGGCGAGTGTAAGCCAACTATGATATCTCCCCTTTTATTATCTATATTACATGGGATGTTGTGAAGATTGCCTAACTTGCGACATATGCCTTCAATGCGATTATGCCTCTAAGTCGTGCCTCGACACGTGGGAGATATAGTCGCATCGAGGGTGTTACAGTGTCCTTCTTCAACAGATCCATAATAGGCTTCGCAATCTTGGAAAAATTCTCAATGAATCTCCGATAGTATCCCACGAGTCCCAGAAAACTACGGATCTCTCCTACTGAGGTGGGTGCTAGCCAATCAGTGACTAACTGAACCTTGGTAGGGTCTACTGCTATACCTTCTCCTGATATAACATGTCCAAGAAATCCCACTTCCTTCAACCAAAACTCACATTTGCTGAACTTAGCGCAGCACTGATGTTCTCTGAGCTTCTCGAGAACTAAACGCAAATGCTCCTTGTGTTCCTCTTCATTCTTTGAGTATACCAAAATATCATCAATGAACACCACTACAAACTTATCCAAAAACTACATGAACACCTTATTCATCATACTCATGAAATAGGCAGGGGCATTTGTTAATCCAAATGACATAACCGTATACTCATATAGCCTGTACCTTATTGTGAAGGCTATCTTAGGTATATCCTGTTCTCGGAACTTCAGCTGGTGGTATCCTGGTCCCAGATCGATCTTGGAGAATACTTTAGCTCCTTGCAGCTGGTCAAACAAATCATTGATCATTGGCACTGGGTACTTGTTCTTTATCGTTACTTCATTCAACGCACGATAATCAACAACCATTCTCAAAGATCCATCCTTCTTCTCAACCAAGAGCACTGGGCTCCCCATTGTGATGAACTTCGTCGAATGTATCCTTTCTCCAATAACTCCTTAATATGCTTCTTAATCTCCTCCAGTTCACTTGCAGGCATCTGGTATGGTCGCTGCGATATTGGTCCGGTGCCTGGCAACAGCTCTATCAAAAACTCAATGTCTCGATCTGGCAGCATTCCTGGTAATTCCTATGGAATACATCCGGGTTATCCTTCACTACAGGCACTTCCTCCCGAACAACTCCTGAGAGGGAATTTACTTGGGTCCTCCTAGGCTCATGCCTAGATACATACTTAATCCTTTTTCCCTCCTGGGTGGTGAGCAGAATTGACTTACTGGCGCAATCGATGTTTCCTCCATACATCGATAGCCAATCCATTCCTAGTATCACATCCAATCCTTGCGACTCCAGAATTATTAAGTCCAAGGGGAAAACATGCCTACCTATGGTCAATGGCAACTGAAAACATCGTTGGCTTGCCATATACTCCACTCCTAGCGAGCTTACTAACATAGGTGTCCTAGGAAATTTGGTGGGCAACTTATATTTATGCACAAATCCCCTTCATATGTATGAATGCGATGCACCAGTATTGTCGTGAAATTATCAAGGCAGATGTCCTAGTGTGAGCACTTAGTCATGAGGCCAACGCATCTTTGTAGTAGCTTGAGAGGGGTTGAGCGGAATCGAGAGACGCAACACAAGACAAGGATTTAGACAGCTTCGGGCCCCAGGAAACATCATCCGGTAACAAACCTACATGATGTTTGTGGCTAGGTCTCATTATCATCACGAGAGAGTTGTCGGTAAACTGGCTCTTTGTGTCTAGCCCTAGAGATTGTTTCTTCTTGCTTGTCCCTCTTTGGTGAGCCCTGCCCCTCCTGATATATGTTGAAGGGCCAGGTTACATGTGGAGTCCTATTACGATTAGGACTAGTCTATCTTCTAATACAAATCGGATACAAGTCCGGGTCTTGACTTCTTGTAAGGGAAATATGCCTCACACCTTTTCTCTTAAACCGGCCCACCATTAACATAAACCGGCCTTCTGGGCCTTGGGCCTTGCCATCCGTCTGTCCCACCCGTCGGGTTACCAGTGAGTCATAATGTTCAGCCTGGTTGCTTGTAAACCGTCTGGTCAGTGCGGGTCGCCGGTGAATCGCCAAGTCCGGCCGTGTTATACTTCCGGTCGGGTTATGCCGCGGGGTATATCCCCGACAAGTATCAAAAAGAACGATTGAAGTAAATGACTTAACCAAAAAATTACCTATAACTGCATCTGGCTGCTCTTCAACCTCCTCCACGTTCATATGGTTCACTTGTCCCCTATTGAAAGTGTTGGGATTCTTCCCAGAGCTTCCGTTGCCATTTCCATTCTTTGCTTCAGGACACTCATTGGCATAATGTCCAGTCTTCCCGCACTTGAAGCAAGTAATGTGACTTTGGTCCTTCTTGGAGGGTGTGGATGGGTTAGAGCAGTACTGATTGCTACCCGCTCCATTTCCATTTCCATTCTTGGGGCCACTATGGTTATGCGAACTTCCTCCATTGTGCGTGTGGCCTCCATGGTTATGGGTATATCCTCCCGAGTTCGGGGTAAAATGAGGCTTCTACTGAGCTCCTAAATTGTACTTCCCTTGTCCATACTTCCTTTTGCGGCTCTCAATCTGCTGCTGCTTCCCTTCAATCATAAGGGCCTTGTCTACCAACTCCTGGTAGTTGTTAAATGTTGCCACCATTAACTGCATACTCATCTCATCATTCAGCCCTTCCATAAACTTCTCCTACCTCACGGCATCTGGGGCCACATAATCTGGGGCATAATGGGCTAACTTGCTAAGCTCATCCACGAACTGCACCACAGTACGGTTTCCCTCACGTAAGTTGCGAAACTCGCGCTTATTCATATTCATTGCGCCCGTAGAGACATGGGCTGTGCGGAATGCTTGATGAAACTGATCCCATGTGACATTAGCTATGGGAAAAGTGGCTATGTAATTCTCCCACCATGAGGCTGCGGGCCCATCCAATTGATGTGCGGCAAAACACACCTTCTCTATATCTATGCAACCTGCGGTGGTCAACGCCCTTCCAATCATACGGAGCCAATCATCAGCAACTATTGGCTCGGTGCTACTAGAAAACACCGATGGTTGCAACCTCAGAAAACGGGCTAAGTTGTCAACTGGTGGTGGTGGCGGTGGGTTGTTGTTGTTGTTGCCTTGGTTCTGGACTCGTAGCTGCATCAAGGCATTCTGTTGTTGGATCAACTTAGTGAGCTCTGATGGAAAGAAAAATCCGGGGTCACGTCTAGGAGGCATCTGATGGGTTTATAGGGGAGAGATTAGAATAGAGTGAGGTCTAGTGAGAAGGCACTACCCATATCCACATGAGACAAACAAATTCATATCACACCACTCAATTCAAACAAGGGCATACAAAAGATCTAACTACCGTTACAAAAGCGCTTGGACTACTACTATATACATGGGGGAATACTACTGATAATGTGGTGGTCGACTAGAAATTTTGATCGGTGGAAGACTCCGTGATATCCGCTCCAGCTTCGCCTTCATAGTCATCATCACTACTGTCATGGTCGGAGTCGGTGTCGTCGATGATGATGTAGTCCTTGGGATGGTCGTCATCTCCTCCTGGTGCGGGGTCTCCCATGAATACTCCTAGCTTCCTTGTTAGGTCATCATTTTTCTCCACTAGTATTGTGATTTCCTCCTCATATCTGTCACGTGTAGACTTGAGTTCCTCTTCAAGCTCCATGTTCCTAGTCATCAACTTCTTCAGATCTATCATGCTTGCACACATCTGGTTCTCCTGGCGATGAATGTGTTGGTTTAACTCCTGGATGAAAGCTGCAATGGACCTGTCCCTCTTGGTGCTAATCATCTCCCATTGCTCATCTCGGCGCCCACATATCTGGTAGATGGTGTCCTTAAGATCCTTCTGATAAACTTCGTCGATGCGCCCATGGTGATGTGAGCTGCCATGCTCTTTCCTAGACTCCAGGTTGGTGCATCAAAGCAGAACTCTGTGGGCTCAGTAACTCGCGTGAATGTCCTTCGTAGAACTTGAACTTGAATCATCCAACACTACTCTTCTAGTAAAGTGGCGGTGTAGGTCCCGGTGAAGCTTGGTGTTCTGATGTTTAGGTACCTAGTGACTTCCTTTAAGTGTCTCCCAAAATGTGTGTCTTCATCCGGTTATGCAAACTTGTTCCTTGAGTCCGCCATTCTATAGAGTGGAAAATGGAGAGGAGTCAGAAATGAGTAGAGAAGAGTGACCTATGGCTTATCTGAGTTGTCATGTCCTACAGTCAGCGTGTGCTCTCATACCATCTTGTAGCGATCTGACTTCAAACACTCATATCTCTGTGCATGCATGTCATCCCTGGATTAGAAATGCTGACACACACAGTACTTCGAAGGATTTATAACAGAGTAGAAATCACACACTTACTAAATCAATAGTCTCAAGAGAGAACTTAATACAATAATATATATCTCAGGTAACCCTATAAATGTTGAAACTAATGTGGTAAACATACATCACATAAGCCATAAGCCATGACAACATACATCTCCCATGTCCTTCATCACAATAATATATATCACATAAGCCATGACAACATACATCTCATCAAAATATCGAACGAATACCAAACTCACATGACTACTAATAGCAAGACTTCTCCCATGTCCTCAGGAACAAAAGTAACTACTCAAAAAGCATAAACATGTTCATAATTAGAGGGGTATTAATATGCATATAGGATCTGAACAAATGATCTTCCACCAATTAAACCAACTAGCATCAACTACAAGGAGTAATTAACACTACTAGAAACCTATTAGCACCAATCCCGGACTTAGAAACAAGAATTGGATACAAGAGATGAACTAGGGTTTTGAGATGAGATGGTGCTGATGAAGAGGTTGATGGAGATTGCCCTCTCCCGATGAGAGGAGCGTTGGTGATGACGATGGCGATGATTTCCCCCTCCGAAAGGGAAGTTTCCCCGGCAGAACAACTCCACCAGATTGGTTCCGCCTCATGGCGGCGGAGTTTTGTCCGAGAAGATGGCTCATGATTTTTTTCCCATCGAAAGACTCCATATAACAGAAGATGGCCACCGGAGGGCCACCAGGGGGCCCACGAGGTAGGGGGCGCGCCCAGGGGGGTAGGGCATGCCCCCACCCTCGTGGCAGGGTGTGCCCCCCTGTTGAAGTTCTTGCTCTCAGTATTTTTTATATATTTGGAAAACATCTTCCGTGAAGTTTCAGGACTTTTGGAGTTGTGCAGAATTGGTCTCTAATATTTGCTCCTTTTCCAGCCCAGAATCCCAGCTGCCGGCATTTTCCCTCTTTATGTAAACCTTGTAAAATAAGAGAGAATAGGCATAAGTATTGTGACATAATGTGTAATAACAGCCCATAATGAATTATATATTGATATAAAAGCATGATGAAAAATGGATGTATCAATATACTCTTGATGATCTTAAGGGCATTAGTCCTACTCTATGCCAGCACAAAATAAAATTGGAGAAATATGCTAAACCGGTTGTTGATCACCATGAGGTGGAACCTTGGCCGAACCAATCTAGGGCTCCGGTGGAGTTGTTCAGCCAGGGAAACATCCCTCCGGGAGGGGGAAATCATCACCATCGTCATCACCATCGATCCTCTCATCGGGAGGATGTCAATCTCCATCAACATCTTCACAAGAACCATCTCATCTCAAACCCTATTTCATCTCTTGTATCCAATCTTTGTCCCAAAACCTCAGATTGGTACCTGTGGGTTGCTAGTAGTGTTGATGACTCCTTATAGTTTATGCTAGTTGGTTTACTTGGTGGAAGATCATATGTTCAGATCCTTTATGCATATTAATACCCCTCTGATTATGAACATGAATATGATTTGTGAGTAGTTACGTTTGTTCCTGAGGACATGGGAGAAGTCTTGATATAAGTACTCATGTGAATTTGGTATTCGTTCAATATTTTGATGAGATGTATGTTGTCTCTCCTCTAGTGGTGGCATGTGAACGTCGACTACATGACACTTCACCATTGTTTGGGCCTAGGGGAAGCCATTGGGAAGTAATAAGTAGATGATGGGTTGCTAAAGTGACAGAACCTTAAACCATAGTTCATGTGTTGCTTCGTAAGGGGCTAATTTGGATCCATATGTTTCATGCTATGGTTAGGTTTACCTTAATACTTCTTTTGTAGTTGCGGATGCTTGCAAGAGGGGGTTAACATAAGAGGGATGCTTGTCCAATTAAGGGCAGTACCCAAGCACCGGTCCACCCACATATCAAATTATCAAAGTACCGAACGCGAATCATAGGAGCGTGATGAAAACTAGCTTGACGATAATTCCCATGTGTCCTCGGGAGCGTTTTCCTTTGTATAAGAGTTTGTCCAGGCTTGTCCTTTGCTACAAAAAGGATTGGGCCATCTTGTTGCACCTTATTTACTTTTATTACTTGTTACCCGTTACAAATTACCTTATCACAAAACTATCTGTTATCGATAATTTCAGTGCTTCCAGAGAATACCTTACAGAAAACTGCTTATCATTTCCTTCTGCTCCTCGTTGGGTTCGACACTCTTACTTATCTAAAGGACTATGATAGATCCCCTATACTTGTGGGTCATCAAGACCCATCGGACGGGCCACCGTATTTCACGAAAAGAAACATTTCCCCCTGACTGCTGGGACCCACCAGCTACATCTTTGCACGCAAGGAAGTGCGTCCATATTATGGGCAATAAAATGATTCGCCCTCCTGACTGCTGGGACCCACCAGCTACATCTTCGCACGCAAGGAAGTGCCTAATAGTCGGGACCCACCCGGTCAAAGCGTACATAGCGTTGTCATTCTGGTCGCGAACATGTACGTACATACTGGTGAATGTAGAGGCGCGCACGTGTGGTAGTAGAGGCGCGCATGTGTCGTAGTAGAGGTGCGCACGTGTGGTAGTAGAGGCGCGCACGTGTCGTAGTAGAGGTGCGCACGTAGCATGTACACATACGTACAGCGGCCAGGGTGCAAGAAAGAAAATATGGCCACGTACGTACATACGGGCGGGGTCTCGAATGCCTACTCGTGCATACGTACGGCCAGGGCTCGTGTACATGGCTGTGGCTGGGTCGGAACGGAGAAACTGTGTCGTCGTCGTGTTCATGGGGAGGCAACGGAATGCGTCGTATTCATCGGGAAGCAATGGAACGCGTGCTGTTCATCGCCAGCCAACCGGCTTGGACGGAACAGCCAACGGAAACGAGGCCTAGCGTTTAAGATCCGCAGTTTCCTTACTAGATGATTCACCCTTATTTTTAGGAACATACATAATCTTGGCAATTTTAGTAGGAGGACTTGGAGTATTCTTTATGGAAGAGAAAGTGGTTCCCAAATTTGTAATGATACCCTCAAGTTTATCAATTCTAGTAGAATCTAAGTTTATCTTCTCATTAACCATGGGTTCCTTTTCCTTAATATTTTTCAAAGTCATTCCTACCTTAGATCCATATTGAGTAATCTAATTGTGGATCTTTTTATCTAGATTTTCAACTGATTCAATAGTAGCAACTTTATTTTCAATAATTTCAAGTCTTTGCATGACATGCTCCAAAGTTAACATGGTTCCATTAACCAAAAGAGGTGGTGAGCCAAATAAATCTAACATGGCATTATAAGAATCAAGAGTTTGGCTACCCAAGAAATTCCCTCCGGTAATGGTATCGAGGATATATCTATACCAAGGATTAACACATACATAAAAATTGCGGAGAAGAACTAAAGTAGATTGCTTCCTGGTAGATCTATTTTGAGCATTGCAAATTGTATACCAAGCATCTTTTAGATTTTCTCCCTCCCTTTGTTTAAAATTTAGAACTTCATTCTCAGGAGACAACGGAGAAGATATGAGACTAGCCATGACGACAAGCAAACAAACTAGCACACGAGCAAACAAGAGCAAATGGGCAAAAAGGAGGCAAACAGAGAGGGAGGATAGAGAGAGAGGGCGAATAAAACAGCAAGGGTGAAGTGGGGGAGAGGAAAACGAGAGGCAAATGACAAATAATGTAATTCGAGAGATAGGGATTGCGATGGGTACTTGGTATTTTGACTTTTTTTTGCGTAGACTCCCGGCAACGACGCCAGAAATCCTTCTTGCTACGTCTTGAGCTTGCGTTGGTTTTCCCCGAAGAGGAAGGGATGATGCAGCAAAGTAGTGTAAGTATTTCCCCCAGTTTTTGAGAACCAAGTTATCAATCTAGTAGGAGGCCACGCTCAAGTCCCTTGTATCTGCACAAAACGATAGCTACTCGCACCCAACGTGATTAGGGGTTGTCAATCCCTTCGCAGTCACTTACGAGAGTGAGATCTGATAGATATAATATTTTTGGTATTTTTGATATAAAGATGCAAAGTAAAAGTAAAGGCAAAGTAAAAAAGCAAAGCAAGATTAATGTGATGGAGATTTATATGATGAGAATAGACCGGGGGGCCATAGGTTTCACTAGTGGCTTCTCTCAAGAGCATAAGTATTCTACGGTGGGTGAACAAATTACTGTTAAGCAATTGACAGAGTTGAGCATAGTTATGAGAATATCTAGGCATGATCATGTATATAGGCATCACGTCCATGACAAGTAGACCAAAATGATTCTGCATCTACTACTATTACTCCACTCATCGACCGCTATCCAACATGCATCTAGAGTATTAACTTAAAAATAGAGTAACGCTTTAAGCAAGATGACATGATGTAGAGAGATAAATTCATGCAATATGAAATAAACCCCATCTTGTTATCCTCTATGGCAACGATGCAATACATGCCTTGTTGCCCCTTCTATCACTGGGAAAGGACATGCAAGATCGAACCCAAAGCTAAGCACTTCTCCCATGGCAAGAACTACCAATCTAGTTGGCCAAACGAAACGGATAATTTTAAGAGACTTGCAAAGATAACCAATCATACATAAAAGAATTCAGAGAAGATTCAAATATTATTCATAGATAGACTTGATCATAAACCCACAATTCATCGATCTCAACAAACACACCGCAAAAATAAGATTACATTGAATAGATCTCCACAAGAGAGGGGGAGAACTTTGTATTGAGATTCAAAGACAGAGAAGAAGCCATCTAGCTACTAACTATGGACCCGAAGGTCTTAGGTAAACTACTCACACTTCATCGCAGAGGCTATGATGATGTAGAAGCCCTCCGTGATGACGGCCCTCTTCCAGCGGAGCACCGGAACAGGCCCCAAGATGGGATCTCGTGGATACAGAAAGTTGCGGCGGTGGAATTAGGTTTTTGGCTCCTGTCCTGATTGTTTGGGGGTACGTAGGTATATATAGGAGGAAGGAGTACGTCAGTGGAGCACCGAGGGGCCCACGACCTCCTCTTTGATCCCTTGCAGTAGGGTCCAACTCTCCTAGATCACGTTCGGTGAGAAAATCACATTCCAAAAGATTTTATTCCGTTTGGACTCCGTCTGATATATTCTGTTTCTCCGAAACACCGAAATAGGCAAAAACAGCAATTCCGGTCTGGGCCTCCGGTTAATAGGTTAGTCCCAAAAATAATATAAAAGTGGAAAATAAAGCCCAATATAGTCCAAAACAGTAGATAATATAGCATGGAGTAATAAAAAATTATAGATATGTTGGAGACGTATCAGTGCCGGCCCCTTCACTTGAGGACCCCGCCCCGCGCTAGTCCGCTCCTGCCATGGGCCCACCCGAAGGCGGCGTTCATGAGGTGGGACACTGCGCATAGTGGGGGGATGAGACCTTAGCTATAGGCCCCACTATCGAGCACGAGGCACACCACTTACGCGACCTCCGGGCACGCTTCGCCCTGAGAGGCTAACATCGCCTGGAAGCACGGCGTCCTGAGGTGCGAGGGGGACCCCGCCCCGCTCATGCTCCAAATGGCCCCTGAGCCCTCCTGATCAGGGAGAGACCCAGAGGGTACAGGGCCACGCGAGTGGGGGTATGAAGCCTCGGTCTTGGGCCCTCCTGACATGCATAGGATGGGCTGCCGTACCGCCCCCCGACGTACCCTCAACAGCCCGAGGGATGGCACGCCGGGAGGCGCGGCATCTTGAGCTTTGAGCGGAGGGAGAGGAGGCATCTCCCCACGTGCATCATACCCGCCACCGGTGAGCCCCTGGCGAAATCCAGGGCGGGCTCGTGCGCGACGGGTCACGCATGAGGGGACAAGGACCCGGCCTGGTCCGGGCCTTCTCTCCCTTTCTGTCTTCGAACGAGGCCTTGGGGCTCCCCCCAGGCATCCTGAGACCATGGTGAAGTGTTGCTGGTCACGGTGGGCATCACCTCTCGTAGGGCAAGGTCTAGGAGCGCCCCGCCTATGCGCCAGCCCACGCGATTGCTCGCGTGGTCGGGCGTTCCTCCTTCATTCCTGCTCCATTGCCGTCGGTGGCGATGGCGGGGAGCTAATGGCTAGGGGTCCAGGGCCAAGTTCCTGTCCCCGTGGTCCCGAGCCCCTGGTCGTCGATGTCTGGTGGTGTCGGGCATTGAGTGCGGCCCAGAGACCGCTCTCGGATGGATCTTCGCCGTGGGCGGTGCCTGGATGCGGGTGGGCCTGTGGCAGCTGGACGGAGTTGTATGCAGGGTTTGGCAGATCGTACCCCACATCCCCCTCGTAGGTCGTGGTCGGCCTTGCCCACACGGGCGACCGCGCGCGGTCGGGGCGGCCCCCAGTCTCTGGAGACGTTATCCGGAAGCAGAACGGCTCGGCCCCGGTGGCGGCGGCACCGAGGAGTTCGGCCACCCTGAGGACCAGTGCGTCATGGCCGGCGTCGAGCAACTGGCATCTCAGTAGTTCCCTTGCTACCAGCAGCGCGGCCCTCATGTTTGCCATCTCGCGCCTGTCCCGGGAGTTTGCCGCGGCGTGGTCGGCAGCACGCGCCGCCGTGCGGTTCTAGCGCCGCGTGGGCGGTGGAGGCTGCCGCTCTCCAAGCGGCAGGTCGACAACGCTTATCGTGTCGTCGGCACCAATCAAGGCGAGGTGGCGGCGCGTCCCTTGGCCGAAGGGTGATGCTCGAGCGGTCCGAGCACCGCGTCCTTCAGTGCGCGTCGGCTGCGCCTCCGCCAACAGAGGCGTCGGAGCTGGGGTAGGCCGGACCATTGGAGAAGAATGAGGCAAGGTCGTTGGAGAGGTGAGATTTGGACGCGCCCCCTACCTGGCGCCCCAAATGTTGGACTCCGGGCTCCGCAAAACCCTTAAGATTCGAACACAGGGGCGTGACTAAGATCTCTCCCACTACACGTCTACCTAGCGCCTCGCTCTTCTCCTGGTGATGGGAATGGAATGCAAGCAAGCAAACAAGTAGAGCACACAAGAGTTTACCCAGGTTCAGGCCACCTTGCGGTGTAAAACCCTACGTCCTGCGTTAGTGGATTGGCCTCACGAGGGCTCGAGTATGAACAAGTACAGTGGTTTCCTGAGCTCAGGAGGCGAGCTCGAGAGGGGTGAGGAAGCGGATGTTCTTGCTCCTTTGCTATCCTATGTCCCAATGGGTTAGTCCTCCCCTATGCTAGGAATCCTAGCTACTTATATAGACGCCCTGGGTCCTCTTCCCCCGAAATGTTTAGGCGGGAAGGGAATCCCACAATGGCCATTTGAGCGGGAACACAAGGACACTCCTATCCTGACAAAAGGTGGTCTTCGCCTGCAAAGAGGGCAGGCGGTGACGCGGTGGTGGGCTCGGCGATGACATCCTTCCTGCCATCCTTGCGGTCTTCGGTCTTGTTGCACCAAAGGGGAAAACTTTGTCTCGCCCCTTGGGAACCTGTGCCTGCGCGGTCTCCTTTGCATTGATATGGAAACTGCGCCCACTGGCATGGTTCGTCATGACTTGCGTCACTGCCTCCTCCTGAGGCAGCCCTTGCCTTGAGATCTCCGCCCTCCCGAAGCAGCCTAGCTGAGGCCACTCTTGGGAGAGGTCTTGGTTGCCCCTCTGGAGCAGCCTAGGTGAGACCGCTCCCTGAGGAGGTCTTGGTCGTTCTCCTTGCTAGGGCTGGCCCCCTCGCGAGGGTCTTGAGTATATGGTCGATCAGCTGGGCCCTACCGGGCCGTACCAGGAACGCGACGTGGGCCGCAGACAGGCAAGTCTGGGTACCCTGGTTCCCAGTACGCGGACAATTACATAATAGATGGGGATACATGCAAAGGGCAAACTGTGCCACAAGAATACATCAATACATCATACATGCGAACAACATCCGGCTATGGATGGAACACAAACAGAAACTCAAGCGACATCCACCCTGCTAGCCCAGGTTGCCGACCAGAAACCTCTCCCCTGAACAAAGAAGAAGTAGAAGAAGAACTTCAAAATAAGCAGCCTTCGCTCTCACTTCAGATCATTGCATAACGTGTACCTACAACTATTGTTGTAGTAGATTGTGATCCACGAGGACTAAACAATCCCATTACCATGGGTATCAAGACTCGCAAAGCTTAATGGGTATGGAATGGATAAGTGGTGAGGTTGCAGCAAGCAACTAAGCATTGTATGGTGGCTAACTTACGAGTACAAGAGTAAGATGAGAAACTACGCAAACGGTCGCAAACTAGTAATGATGAAGAAGTGATCATGAACTACTTATGTTCAAATGTAACCCAACCATGTTCTCTTCTCGAATGCACCCGAAAAGAGACAGTCATGGTTATGCACGCGGTTGGTGTATTTTAGTTGAGTTTAGTTCAAGTGAACTACAACCGGATATTAACAAATTCCCATCTACCACATAACCGCAGGCACGGTTCTCGAAAGTTTAAACCCTACATGGGTGTCCCAACTTATCCCATTACAAGCTCACGATCCACGAAGATAATCCTCCAAATTGGGACATCCAATCAGACTCGGGATCCCGATGCACAAGACATTTCGACAATGGTAAAACAAGTCCAGCAAGACCTCCCGAGGGGCCAACACCCTGATAGTAGCCGTGTGTATCTCGTCTCAGGCCACGATGGATGAGCTATGGTTACAGCAACCAAAAAACCCCAAGTTGCCAAGGGACGGCACTGCAAGCTGCTCTAGTTTGGACCAACACTCATGAGGAGCACTGGCCCGGGGGTTGATTAATTATCCTCGGGTGCTAGTCGATCCCTACGCAAGTTTTAATTGTTATCAGGCAAATGGTAAAACAAATGTTGGGCCTTGCTGGAAGAGTTTTATTCAAAGCGAACTGTCAAGAGGGGCCCATAAACCCTCATCATGTTAGGGACGCAAAATCAAGGAACATAACACTGGTATGATAGAAATTAAGGCGACAAGGGTGGAGCAAAACACCAGGCAATAGGCCGAGCCTTCCACCATTTACCAAGTATATAGATGTATTAATTAAATAAGAGGTATTGTGATATTCCTTGATATCCATGTCTCAACATGGAACAACATGCAACTTCACCTACAACTAGTAACGCTATAAGAGGGGCTGAGCAAAGTGGTAACATGGCCAAACAATGGTTTGCTAGGATGGTGGAAAAAGGTAAGAGGCTATCATGGAAATTTGGGAGACTTGATAAACAAGTGTAGGTAGCGCGACACATCGATAGCATCGAGACAACTAGCAAAGCAAGGATAATAGTGAGATCGAAGGTGATGGTCATCTTGCCTAAAATCAAGCTAGGAATAAGATCGAGTCCATGAAGAAGACGAACCAACGTAGCCGAACGAATCCTCACGATCGCAATGAAACAGGAACTATCGAGAAGAAGCACAACTGGAAAGAAGCATACAACACGGTAACCCACAACACATAACATAGCATGATGCACAATCAAGTATGATACATGTCCGGTTTATTGAGCCATGGCATGGCAAAGTGCAACCAACAGTACTACAAATTAAGTGGAGCTCAATATGCAACGAGTTCCATATTGATGAAACGCCACATTTAATTACTTAGTTTGCTCCCGTTTATGTACCCAACATATTAAATGTTGCTAAACAAGGCAAGAGGTGAAGCACAAATAAACTACATATTTAGGCAAATTTAAATGAGGTCGGAATGACAAATAAAAATTCTGGTAAATCCTCATATGGATACTTGAATAGCTACTGTTCTGCCCTATGCACAATTTTAATGTTGTTAAATAGTATGATAAAGTGCACCATGTTAAGATATGCATTTTCCACCCCATTTACATATAAAGTTTATTTAATTCAGAGTTGCGGTTATTTAGATATGAAATAAACCATTTTAGCATATCATTTGAGAAAATTAATTCAAACATCACATTTAAACATTTTACAAAATTCTAAATTCTATAAATATATAGTTTGTTTAGTTTGGATGCATGCATATTTAGCTATAGATAATTTAAAACAAAGGCAATTCTGTAAATATGCAAAATTCTAAGCATTTTACATATATAGTTTGTTTAGTTTGGATGCGTGCATATTGAGCTATAGACAATTTAAATGAAAGGCAATTTTATAAATATGCAATGCACTGGAAATGAAACAAATCTACAAGAAGGAAATAAAACATGCATGGGCCCGAAGCATCACGGTGCAACGGCCCAGATGAGGATTCAGCCCAAGTGGCTATGTGCAAAAGAAATGGAAAACAAGGTCGCCTGGGATTGGAACACAGGTCCTCTTGTGTGAATGCCAGTTGTGCTAGCCAACTCGACTCTGCCTGTGATCGTGAAAGAAATGAGGAGGTGAGGTTACTTGAGCCAACTGAAGAAGGTTGAGCTTTTGGAGCCATGGCTCATGGTGATGCTCTCCGGTGACGCAAGCGAGCAAAGCAGCGGGCATCGAGGCTATAGAATAACATCGGGCGTGCGGAAACCTGTGTGGTTGTGGTTGCGCGAGCGGCGGAGGAACGACATGAGCAATGGCTCGAGAACAAGCTTAGGTAGGAGCTCGTCTCAGCCATGTCAGCGAGGCACGACGAGGCAGTAGAAGTGTCCATGAGCGCGGGCATGTGTCGCGCAGGAGGTACAACAAGGCGGACACTTGCGGGGAGTGCGTGTGACGATGCATTCAAAGGTGAGGCGAGCAGATGCTCAATCTTGGAAAAGCCAAGAACGCACAACAACTTGCCGGCGACAATGGCAAGCAAAGTAGCGGCTGCCGGGGCAGCAGAACACCAGCGTTGGTGCGGGTTTGGAAGGTGGATGCGCAGGCGGCGAGGCGGGCGCAACAAAGGTTGGGGTGTGCGGAATCCCAAGGACGAGCTCGTGCTGCTTCAGAGTTTGGACACGGCAGCTGCAGAGGCATCCAAGGTGACAACGGGGGCACGAGGCTTCGGTCGCACGCGAGAGCATCTAGCTTCAGGTGCGTGCGGGCTGCGGAGCAACATGCAAGGGTATGGGCCAGCGGTGGAGCGGGGAAGCAGAGAGTTCGGCACGTCCATGGTGAAGCACGGTGGCTGGGGATTTCCTATTAACAGATCGACACCTATCGGATGTGAACTTGCCGGATAAAGGGCTGAGACACGTGGTTGCTCACCTAGGTCCAGTAAGGTAAGACGAGTCGGCCGGAGACGCGATAGATAGGACTCGAGGAGGCGCTGATCATGAAGAAGCTTGGCTCCATGAAGAAGAGCAAGCAGAGGAAGCAGACGACGTAGAGGAATACGATCGCGTCCCTTGGCCCTTCAGGCTCTTGGTCATGATGGAAAACTAACGAGACGACATCGACGAGTCGACCCAGAGCGAAGGAGAGAATCGAGGAGGGATATGGCCGTGGCAGAGCCATGGAAGTGCTTCAGGACCTCTCTGGTAGAAGGGGGCAACGACTATGGAGGCGTGGCTTGGACCTACCTTGCGGGGTGGCGCGAAAAGGAGGAGAGGAAGGGGAAAACCCTAGGGCGAGGTTGGGCTTCTTATAGGGGCGAGGCGCGGCTCTGCTGGCTACCTCGGTGGCCATGTGTGCTCCTCCTCAGTTTTACTATGAGGGGGAGGTGGCGAGAGGAGGAAGAAAAAGGAGAAGGGAACGGTCGCTGCAGGTGGGGCCAGCGCAGGTGACCAGCGTGGCAAGCTAGAATTACCAGCGGAGGGAGAGAGAGGTGGGCTGGATCAGCTGGGCTGCTGCTTGGTCCGCTGCTACTTTTCCATTTCTTTAAACAGAAACAAAAAGCAAAATGCACAGAGGAAAAGGGGAGGAGTTAGGAGGAAATAGATGTACCCCTAGACTCCTAGAATTATGCACCATTTGATAAAATTGTTTCGAACTATTTTGGAGGTAGAAAAATAATACAAGTTTGAATAAAATTCAAACTTGGTCCATTTTTGAACCCAACGAAAACAACTTCAAAATGGATGGAATTTAGCAGAGAGGGTCTAGGCAAGGTGCAACATTTGTAGGAAAATAATGAACATTATTTGGGGGAGGAAAAATGTCACTCCAGTAAATGGCTAATATTTGAAAGGAGGAAGGAGATGGGGTTTGCTTAGAGATAGATTAACTTGAAGGCTGAAGATGCCAACAACAATGGAGATGAAGAGAAAGAGATCACGCCATAACATACACAATTAAAATGCACATGCAACAACAAGCAAGATGATCATGATGCAATGCAATAAAAATGACAAGAGGGACAACAAAAGTCATGAAGCATATAACAAAGTAAGATGATCTTGACACAACAAGGATGGCAAAATGAACCAATGATGAACATGATGCAAGAAGCAAAATATGGCAAAGGAATTCATCATGATCATGGCAACAACATAGGGAAAAGAAATATGCAAAACAATTATGACAATGCCACACACAATACACACACGACAACAACTAAAATAAATGGAAGGCAACTGGAGCACCGGTCTCGGGGCATTACACTTGTCCTTATTGGCGACCATGAAATCGATGATGTAGTCCCTCGCATATTCATGGTGCTTTGCGCAGACTGCCAAGAAGCCCTCGTGCATGAAGTATGGGTCAGCGACACAAATATAAGGTATCTGCTCAATCCCGATGATGTAGTTCATGTACAAGGCAAAAAGGCAACAAATATAAAATCCAGCTTTTTCTAGTGAAACATGTCGAAGATGTAAATGAATCGAAGGAAGAACTTCTCCGCGGGGAATATGTCCATGTACATCTATTGTTGCGGCATGTTAACCACGTAGAGTGGGTATCCTGGATTTTTCGAGGTGATTAGGCTTTTCTCTCTCGACAGCACATCATCATGAAGTCTCCTTGGATTGCCATATATGGCCTCTACCGATGCCTTAGGTAGGATTGGTTCACTAGGGATATGGTATTTTGCCGCACCCGTCACAGGTATACGGTCTTGAACCCAAGGCTGTGGAGGCGGCTGGATCATAGAAGTAGCTTTATTGTTGCCTTTCCTCCCTCTCTTCCTATGCTTCTTTTGTACTGGAAGGTCGTCTATAATATGTTCAGCCTCCGGAGGCAGCAATTTAGGCACCGACTCATGACGCTAAAACCCTGATTACTCATAGTGTTGAGCCAACAATCATCCTCCCTCATCATAGGTGCTAGTGTTTAGATACTGTAGAGTGTCATCGTCATCCTCATCCTCATCTATGGCATCGATATCATGCATTTCTTCTTCGACGGCAGCGACGACATCAGCGACTAATGGAGCCTCTTCCTCACCCCGTCCGCTATCACACGGCACGACAGGTGACGCTAATTGGGTAGGTGGGGTATTGATGTTCATACCTTGTTGAGGTTGCATGGTCGTGGGTGTGCTCACAACAGGACCCACCTCTTGCAATCGCCAAGCTGCCGCGGGGTCACGTTGTCATCTCCCCCTAGTAGTACCGAAGGAGCCAAATTCTTGTCGACCGGTTTGACACTGGCCACGGAAACCTTGGAGACGTCAGGGGGGATCGGTTGGATGTGGAACAATTGTTCCTTCGGCTTTATTATCATCGCCTTCCCCACGTCCACCTTCTCGCCGCTCATGGTGTACAATATGGTGCACGGGGTTACGTCGGCCTATGAAGACATGTCTGCGACGTGAGACATCCGAAAGGCAACAAAAATGGGAGATTATACATTTATTGAAGAGAGCCGGTGTGACAAGTACCGTGAGGGCGTCTGCCTCAGCCAAAGACGAAGCATCGTCGAGCACATCCGAGACGGAGGACGGGCTGCTATGAGCAGGTGCGGGAGCCGATGCAGGAGCAGGTGTTGGTGCAGGTGCAGGAGCAGGTGCTAGTGCAACGGTAGTCGGCAAGGGGAAAGTCCGCTACATCTTTATTTGGATTTTTCCTGCTCCAATTGACGATAGTCGGAACCAAGACACCACACGTAGCTGCCATCTCCCGTTTTACGGCAGCTGCCACTGCTTTGACTGTCTCACCTGATTTATTTTCAACCGCAATCTCAACCTTCTTGTCGCTGTTTTCTTCAGTTAACCTCCGTCTTTCCTTTCTCTCCTCCGTGGTCTCATGGTAGTACTTCTTCCACGTGGCACCATCTCCGACGACATGCATGCGTCCATATGACGGCAGTGTCCACCGGGAGTCGTTTCAATATTTTCAAGGACCGGTTAAATGGGGTGTCCCACTTGGGCCTCGCCAACACCTCAGATGGTGAGTCGCTTTTGGCCGCAATCCTGTGCTGCTCTCTCTGCAAAAGGAACAAGGATCATTTATAAATATGACTAAATGTGGAGTCGAATTGATCAGAAACTAAAATTACCAACAGTCTCATGAACTCCATCCTGACGGCATCCGTCTCGAAAGCCTTCTTCACTGGGTCCCAATGGCACCGGTCCTTGACGATGTCACGCTCCCGTGGGACGGTGAACTCCGCCAAGGGGTCTGGGATGCCCACACCTTCGTGTTTCGCGTCCTCCCTGGCCCATATGGACCTCTTCCCCGCGTAGCCACGGCTTCGAAGGTGGTGGCACCGCATGTTCCTCTCTTGAAACCCCTTCATGTACTTCAACTTTTCTTTGGCAGCTTCGGCATCGCAAGCCGCCTTGAATATTTCAAACCGCTCTTCCGTAATTGTCGGATTATCCTTTAAGATCTCGGAGTATAGGGTTCCTTTTTGTCAATGATCCTTGCTTTCACCCTTACTTTCTAGGCGTCCAATGCGCACTAAACTTGATCATGGCGTGTTTGGTTATCTTCTTCATTGTCAGGTCTTTATCTGGATAAGTATATTTCTTTTCATCCCGGCCCGGGAACAAGAATACATGGTGCAGCTTCATTAGGAGGGAGGGCCTCATATTTTCTATCTTCCCTAGTTTCTCATCATTGATGGTGGCAGTTGTCCGTAAGATGCATCCTATTTGATTGCCGTAGCACGCTCGCGCTTCCGCAGGCTCTTTTGGCTCAAAATTGTCATCATCCACCTCCGTGACCACCACTCTAGGAGTGCTGAGCTAGTTTGGGCGTCGACGTCTCCTCTTTGGTGTCGGTTCTATACCTGCTTTTCTAGTCTCGGTGCCGGTCTTGTTGCCGGTCACGGTCTCAATGCCAGTCTCGGCGCCGGTCTTGATGTCGGTCTCAGATGTGACAGGTGGTCCTAGAAACAACAACTGTTGATCATCGACAAGGTTCAAATATTCGTCTGCCGCCAGGTAGACGTCGTGGCAATCACCAGAACTCTGTCCTTCATCATTGCTAGCCATGTTTCCTACGATTAAATCTAGTCAATTGATTCTAGACCTATTAAAAAGAATAATGACATAAAAAAGGCCCATGTTTTTTAGGAATGTTGATTCCTTCCCGGTGTAGTAAATCCCGGCACTCGATATGTCATAGTTTTTAGCACAAGTCATGCCCAAATTCATGGATAATTTCAGCATGACCTTTGCTAAAAAGTGGACAATTCGAGCACCTGAAATTTTCCGAAATGGAAATGAATTGTCACATCCCTAGCTTCCGGTGTTGCCTAGTGTTTGCATTTTTCTTGCATCATGTTTAAATTTTCTGAAAGTTGAATTGGGGAAAATGGAAAGCCTCAGAAGTCTTTTATACAAATGATTAAATCTAAAAAATTGTTTCAATTAAACCCAAGAAAATGTTCCTGTCAAGCTATAAAAATATTGTCAAGAGGTAAAACTCAAACCAATATTTTTGGAGTCTCAGAAATATTTATTTTGGGCATTTGGAATTAATTCAATAACTATTTGAATTGGATTTATATTTATTATATGTATAAGTATATGTTCAATAATTCTGAAAATTGTTGTGTGGCTTTGTATAAGTCCACTTAGTTGACACAATTATTTTCATGAAGTTTAAAATTGGTTTAGTATATTACTAAATCAGGAACAAATGTCAGAAAAATAGAAAATAGAAACAAAAAAAGGAAGCAGAGACTTACCTGAGGCCCACTTACCTGGTGGCCCAGCAGTTTCGGCCCAGCCCACCCCCGCTCCCCCCTGTTGTCTTCCTCCTTGGACAGAAGGACAGGGGCGCGTGCTCGACGCCCGCCAGCACGCGCACGGCCACCTCCTGCTTGCCGCTTTGCCCTGGCCCTCCCTGGTGAAACCACGCCACCCCCTCGACCCTCTCTGGCTCTCCCAGCGCCTCTTCTCTCCTCTGGCTCCTCTCCACCTCGCGCCCGAGCGCACCGCAGTGCGCCGCCGAGCACCACCGCAGCCACTGCCGCTCCCTCGACCTCTCGAGCTTACCAAGAGCTCTGCCACTTCATCCTCGACCTCCACACCGAGCCACGCGACGTCGGACGCCCCACAACACCGCCATTGCCCTCATCTTCAACCTCGGGCACCGGAGTTCGCCACCGTCGATTCGACACCTCCGAGCCGTCCCCGAGCGCACTAAGCATCCCTGTAGCCTCTATGTGAACTCCTACGCCGTTTCCCTCTTACCTCGACGCCGTTCGCGACCTGTAGCCGTTGATTCCGCACTGACCGAAATGCCCCGCCGCACGAGCTCGACGCCGGCGTCACTTCGGTACCCATTTGGTCATTTGTCGATGTGCAACGCGTTCGCAACCTTGCCTAGTGAATCCCTACCCCACTGGTTCGCTCGACTGTGAGCCGCAGCAGCAAAACTCACGAACACCGAACTCCGGCCGCCGCCTCGCTCGCCACCGCCGACGCCACAGCTCACCCCAGCTCCTCTCACCCGCTCCTCTGGATGCGCGCGTACTCAAGGAACCCGTAGAAACAAACGGCGAGGCAAATGGTTGCCCGTAGCTCGATTCCGATGAGTGACCGTCACCGGATGTGCTCGCCGGGGTCCAACTCCGGTGAGGTGACGTGGCGTCATTAGCCTGAGGCTAATTACCGCGTTAACCTCGCCCTGTGTCACTGACAGGCAGGCCCCACCACTCTAATTAACCATAGGGTAACCCTTGTTTACTTTTAACCTAACCACTGTGGGCCCACGTGTCAGCTTTGACCAAGTTGACGTGGATGTTGACTGGGTCCACATGTCTGTGACCCTAACCAGCCCTAAGACACTGACTATTGGGTCCCAGCCATCAGGTTTGACTTGGGCGGCGCGTGTTGACCTGCTGACATCAGCATGACCTAATGCTGACGCAGTAATACATTTTCTGGATTTATTAATAATTCAGAAATTCCAGAAAATGCCCAAAACTTCTAAAAAACATAAAAATTCAACCGTAACTCCAAATGAAATAAATTATATATGAAAAATTATCAGAAAAATTCAAGGAATCCATATGTGCCATTTTCATGCATGTTAGAACAACTTAAGGCCACTGTTTAGGACAAATCCAATAAAGGGCATTTAAATAATCATATATGGAGTTGGAATTTGAATCTTGTATTCAAACCAACTTCATTTAATTGTGTTGCTAGTTGCATAGCTCAATCAACAACATATTGCCATGTCATTATCATGCATCATGTTGTGCATTGCATTGATTGTGTTCCTTCTCTGTTGCCGGTGGTTGTTCCCTCTCGATAGATGTTGTACCGACGCTACTGCTTAGAGTTGAGTCAGGTCTGATTCATCGGGGATGAATCGGAGGTGTGTAAACATGTCCTACTGTTGAGAGCTAAGTGTGTGAACACGATTTGGTAAAGATAGCGGTGACAGGCCATGTAGGAGTACATGGTGGGTTGTCTCATTGAAGCCGTCCTTAGGATCTGAGTTCTATGTTTGTGGTCCATGAAACAGTTACTACCACGCATTGGGCCCAAAACCAATGGACCCTCTCGGCTTCTTGATCACCCTTGTCCTCTGTCCAGGAGTTGCAACTAGTTTCTGGTGTTTATAGGATATGTGTTGGCGGCCGTGCGTAGCGCTGACCCTAGGGGTGGGCTATGATGCGGTAGATACACCGTGGCACGGTGTACCGGGCGCCCGTTTGGTGTCCCGGGAACCCTGTTCACATCGTTCGGGGCCGTATGTGGAAACCTCGGCCAGACTCCCTACGGATGGAACCTGGATAGGCGATAAACCTGGACTGGAGACTTGAGTGTTTAGGTAGGCCGTGGCCGACACCCTCATTGGGCTTCCGCTTGAAGGTTGCCGAGTACATGTCGTGTAAACGGCGGTAAGTGGTGAGAGCGTGTGTGAAGAAGTACACCCCTGCAGGGTTAACATCATCTATTCGAATAGCCGTGTCCGCGGTAATGGACTTCTGGGTTGCCTATAACAGTTCATAGACAAGTGAAAGTGGATACTCTAAAACTCGCAAGATAAGTGTGAGTGCTATGGATGGCATTCTCGTAGGGAGACGGGAGCGGATCCATAGTGGTGTATTGATATGGTGAATATGTGGACTCGTGTGCGCCACCTCAAAAGTGTTACTTGAAGTCGTAGTTTAAGATAGCCACCGAGTCAAAGCTGGCTTGCTGCAGTTAAACTCCACCACCCCCCCTTTGTTCATACCGATGCATATGTAGCTAGTTATGATGTAAGTCTTGCTAAGTACTTTTGTACTCACATTTGCTTAATTTATGTTTTGCAGAGAGACTCCAGTCTCGCTAGTAGTTTCGCGTGGACTTCGACGTTAGCTTGATACCTCAGCTACGATCTTGTGCCCTCGGCAGGATCTGGTAGA
This sequence comes from Triticum aestivum, assembly GCF_018294505.1. Lineage (NCBI taxonomy): Eukaryota > Viridiplantae > Streptophyta > Magnoliopsida > Poales > Poaceae > Triticum > Triticum aestivum. The sequence goes on from NC_057806.1 coordinate 203,444,479, forward strand.
TAGTCAGGCTTCTTAGCCTTTTTCATTTGTGCATGTCTGTACTCAGACATGTTAAGCTTCCGCTTGTGCCTTGATTTGTATGTTATGTTTGTTGGGTCATGAGACCCATGTTTGTAATTTCTCGCTCCTCGGAGTCTAATGAATAAATACTTAAGTCGTAGAGTTATGTTGTGATGCCATGTTGTATTTACACATATCGAGCATATTGTGTGTGTGATTGAAATGCTTGGTATGTGTGGGATCCGACAATCTAGTTGTTTATCCTTGGCAGCCTCTCTTATGGGGAAATGTAGTCTAGTGCTTCCATGAGCCATAGTAGTCCGCTACAGCCCGGTTCACCGGAGTCCTGCTATCCCAGCACTACTGCTCAGGACACTTGACTGGCCGGCATGTGTTTCACTTTGTTCCTGTGTCTGTCCCTTCGGGGAAATGTCACGCGGTGACATCCGGAGTCCTCCCTGGCCTGCTACAGCCCGGGTTCCCGGAGTCCTGTTAGCCCAGTGCTACAGCCCGGATTCACACGCTGCTGACCGACATGCTCGATGTGATTCATGTATGCCTGTCCCCATAGGTTAGTGCCGCTTTGGGTTCACGACTAGCCATGTCGGCCCGGGTTCTCTATCATATGGATGCTAGCGACACTATCATATACGTGAGCCAAAAGGCGCATACGGTCCCGGGCCATGGTAAGGCGACACCCGTGGGAATACCGTGCGTGAGGCCGCAAAGTGATATGAGGTGTTACCGGCTAGATCGATGTGACTTGGAATCGGGGTCCTGACATGAATCAACATTCCGGCAAAACATATGCCACTCGGCTTCATTCCCTGGAAACAACAAAAGGCCACTTGGGCACAATCAAACCAGTTCAATGAAAAGATATAACATGACCACTTTAGTGAAAAGATATAATCAAGAATAATGGAATATGCAAATGAAAATCAATGACATATATCATATAACATCAATTCTGTTTTTTGTCTAGGAAGGGATCATCTTTAAACTAAAACCTGCCTAAATTCTTTTCCTTGAAAATAGTGGTCTTTTCAAAAATCAAAAACCTTTGCAAAATGACCTCACCAAACACTTCTCTGCCTAGGACAGAACCCAAAATATATTCTAGCTATTCCTCTCTCTCTCACACAGAAACACATTATTTTCTCTAACCCTTCTCTGCCTAGGACAGAACCCAATTAAATTGCAAAGCAATTCCATTTTCTCTAACCCTTCTGACCTAATGCTCTAAAATAAAATTTTCCTCCAACCTAGCTAGTTCTCTGTCAAAGGCCTAATTAAATTTTTGCACTAACCTAGATAATTAACCTAATTAAAGTAGTTAACCTAACTAGTTCTCTATTAAAGCCCTAACTAAATTTTTGTACTAACCAAGATAATTAACTTAATTAAACTAGTTAACCTAGCTAGCTAGTTCTCTGTCCAATGTTTGTGCTATGCATGAGAGAGAGAGGAGGGGTGGGGCTTACAGAGGACGGCTCTAGTGGTGGCGAGGGAGGCGGTGGTGGCGAGGGAGGCAGGGGCGTCTCCAGTGATGACGAGGAAGGCAGGGGCCTCGAGGGTGGCTCCGGTGGCAGCGAGGGCGGCTCCGGTGGCATTGATGAGGCCGCGCAGCTCGGGTGGCGTTGGGGCGGCTCTAGTTGCGTCGACGGCGCACGGCTCTGGTGCCTTCGGGGGAGTCGACGTCAGCAGGAGACGGCGGCGAAGTGGCCCGACGGCGGCAAAGTGGGACGAGGGATTTGGGGGAGAAGTGGTGGCCGAGGGGAAGGGAAATCACACGGCTGTTAAGTTAAACGTAGCGATAGCGCTGGAAGTAAAAACATGCTATAGCTAAGTTAGCTATAGTGCTTTTTTACAAAATGCGCCACTGCTATAGCTATTTATTTTCCTTTTCTTTTCTTATTTCCTTTTCCCTTTCTATAGCGGGGGTCTAGAAAACACATTGCTGTTATATTATCTATAGCGCCTGGTATGAACAGACGCTATTGCTTTGCCTTTCTCCTTTATTTTTCTTTTTCTTTTATTTTTCTTTACATTTTATTTTTTTCATTTCTCCTTTTTCCATTTCTTCCATTTTCATTTACTTTTTCTATTTGTTTTTCATTTCATTTCATTTTCATTAGTAGTAGCGCTTCTCACGGAAAACACACTGCTGCAATAATCTTAGCGGTAGCACGGTTATCCGAAGATCGCTGCTACTACTCGTAGCCTATCGGCTTAGTAGTGGGAATTTTATTAGTAGCGCTTTTTCCTGAAGAAGCTCTACTGCTACACCCTTATCTGTAGCGCGGTTCACGTGCATGCGCTACTGCTATGCAGCACTAGCGCCCAATTTTAACTAGCACTACTGCTAAAGTTCTGTGTATAGGTTTCCCTAGTTGGGCCTATCAATGATGAGAACAAAGTTGCTACTTATGATGATTATTGTGATGATACTTATGTTATAAAGAAATAGTGATGATTATATTTATAAAAGTTGTCATAATTATGGTTACCCTTTTTCTGAACATTATTCTTTTTTGTGGAAACAATTTAAGGTATTCGAGTTTCATATGATACTCCCGTCATTGTGAATGAGAAGAAATTTTCTCATATGGAGAGTAATAAAATTTCTATGCTTGCGGATCATGAAAATAATATTTTATGTGATGCTTATATTGATGAATCCATTCATCATGCTATTGAAAATTATTATGAGAGAGAAACTTATGATTCATGATGCTCTTGTTATGTTTCAGTCCTTATCTTTTATGCGAGCATCATTGAACTCATCACGCCTAGCTAAAAGTAATTAAAGAAAAGAGCTTGTTGGAAGACAACACACCATTTTTACCTATTGTTTTTGTGTGTTCACATGATTAGGCTATTGTAGTAATCATGTTTTATTGTTTTTGTTTGAATAAAGTGCCAAGTAAAGCTTTTAGGATAGTGTGGATGATAGTTGACTTGAATCTGTGCAAAGATAGAAACTTTTGTGCTCGGTCCAGGAATTTTGCAATGGGAGTGGTTCTACATCACCGCTCCCAGAAGTGCCAAGTGGGTAGCTTCCCCTGCGTTTCGCTCGGTCCCTCCACCAGAACTGATGTCATGGATCAGCAAGGGGCTAAGCTGGGGTCCAGCCAACGATGTGCCCATATTGCAGAGACGGATCCGGGATCTCTTCGAGGGAGATTTTAATTTGGTTATGGTAATGCAAGTCATGCTGGTTCATCGAGTCCAGCCTTGCAAACGGCGGCCTCTCTGCTTGTGGGAATTCAACCCAGAAGGACCGTGCTCTATTCAGAATTTCCTCGGCCCGACGCAGGAGGAGATGTATAAATCATTCTTCGGACCTCAAATAGAGTGTCCGGATACTATCGAGGACGTGGTCCTGAGCAGCAACCGCACCGCCGACTAGGTAAGTAATCCTCTAGCCGAACACCCCGTCTTTCATTTATCATGATGTCATTCTAAGAAATCGTTCTTCGACTAGGACTGGCTAACGAAGGCGGAGATGATTCGGTGTTCGGCCCCCCTTCCTGAGGGTTTGGAAAATCCAGTACTGGAAAAGATGCTCGAATTAGCACCTTGCCCGGAGCCCTCAAAGGAAGATAAAGGGGGGAATAAAGAGGGAGAAAGCGGGCCTCCACCGCTACCTATTCTGACCGAGGGAACGGGCGCCTCCGTGAGGCTGGATAACAAAGGGGAGGAATCTGACATTCTCTCACCCCGGGGAAGGAAGAGGACTACCTCCAAAGATCCGGAAACCAAGGTCTCCAAACGGGAGAAGAAATCTCCACCAGAGGGTCCTGCCTTGGAGGGTGCTCTTGCCGCACAAAGTCCGTGCGGGGATCTGCCCTCTAACGAGCTGTAAGTAATCAAAAAGTACTTTAATAGTGAAGATATACTACCTTACCTCTGAGGAAAATAACCAAACATTTATCTTGCAGTTCGGATCTTAACCCTTCTCACCAGAGCTCGTCTTCGGGGGATCTTCTTCCGGACATGATGGAGAGCGAAACGCCTCCCCCGGACTCCCCCGCTCAAGAAGCGGGCGACCTTGAAGTGTCGCCACGGAGGGCCTCTCCAGGTCCAGTGAGGCCAGAAGATAATCCTATAGTCACCCGAAGTCCCTAGCGTTCGGCTCTCAAAGAGAGCAAACAAAAGAGTCCGGTATCGTCTAGTATGCGGTCGGACGTACTGAGTGAGCTGTTGGAGCGAGCGGCCATCTCAGAAGAACACCATACATTGATGGGTACGGTGATGGAAAGAATTTCGTCCGCCGAAAGCGGATTGCATGAATCCTTTATGAGTCTACTGACGGGCTTTGAGGTACGTGAAATGATATACTTTTTGATAGTATCACACATTTTTAGGTGTGCCCTGTGTAGATAGTAGCCCCTGAGACTCTGGTTGCCGTCAAGAACGGCGGCGAACAGAGGATCGTAGTCCCAGGTAATAACCAAACCGCCTTTATGTGCAGGTGGTGGAAGCTCCAGTGGCTAGCCGGACTAATGAGTTTGCCGAACTAAAGCGGCAACTGGATGCGGCAGATGCCGACATCGAGCTTATTAACAAGCGGCCTGACGAGGCATAGGGTAAGTAATGTTTTCTAGTGATTGTCACATAGTAAGAGCAGCATGATGCCAGTATATTTAATATGTTGTGACTGTAGATGGAGCTGCCACCATGGATACCCTTCGGGCGGAACTTGCCCGAGCCAAAGAACAAGCAAGGAGTAGTAATGCGGCTTGTTTGAAGGCGGCCGAAGAGTTAAGAGCCGAGAAGGCTGCGCATTGTGAGAGCAAAGAGAAGATGGCCAAGATGGCTGTAAAATTAAAAGACACTGCCAACCGTTGCCAGTTCCTTGAAGAAGAAAACCGAGTGAAGGCGACGGACCTTGAAAAGGCAACAATGGCGACCAAAGACACCCGCTCTCCTATGAGGGCGAAGAAGGAGGAGCTGCGTGAAGCCGGGGATATTGCGGCTGGGAAGCCCTTTATGCTGCAGAGGAAGTTCGGAGATCCGCGGTATGCCCCTCTGGATCGGCTGTGAAGTTCGGCAGACGCATATATGGACTTGGCGGCGAGCGCTGTCGATGCAGCCGAATACTTCTGAGATCAAACAGATCGTGAAGTGGACAAGATGTTCTCGTCGCAATTTAATGTTCCAAAGTGTCCGCTTCCCTTGACTGATTAGCTAGCCGAATGGGCCAAACTCAATAGATTGTCCGGACTCGCCATGAGGTCTGCCTTAGATCATCTGTGGCCGGAAAAGCCGAAGCCGAACAACTATTTCAGCTTAGTGCAGCGGTTCCTTGGTGCGGTGCTGCGCATCAATGCGATGAAGAGGTCAGCGTGCATAGAAGGCTCGTGGATGGCCCTTACCCGTGTCAAAGCATACTGGGTGGAGATGGATGCTACCACTGTTGCGGCGCAGGGTTCGGCCATAGGCCGAGTGGCTGCCGAGCACTATTTTGAAGAAGTTCTTGAGGGTGCTCGTTTGATAGTGGCCCTGTGCTCGAAGAATATTATGTTTGAGTGACATGTATTCCCATTGTAAAAACAATGTTCATGAGGTTTATTAAGGTTGTATTTATACTTTTGCCTGGAAGTAATATGATCCCTCATGTGCGGCCGTTTATGTATATATGTATAGAAGCTGAAAGATTGCACTCGTCGGCTTCAACCCCCACACATATAATGCGTAGGTGTTCGCAGAAGATGCGTGTTCACAATTAATTCAACGTCTTGGTCCTATTAAGGAGGTGGTAGCGCAGCGAACGAGGCAACCGGACTATAATGCTTTAATAGTTTCACTTAGCCATAGGAGTTTGACGGTGGGGCTACTATATAGCCCCTGGTGGCTCCGCACTCTCCCAAATTCGGGGTGCGTTCCTGCTTGGCCCTTCGTTAAGGCGGAGGAATTCTAACATTCCGATAGGTCATCGAGTGGTTGACCAGTCTCACGCTATATCATGACAGTCAGTTTTCGCCTTTCTCTACTGAGTTGCTCGTCCGGATGACCCGGGGCACAATCGTTGTAGTTCTCCTGGTGCTGCCTTAGCCGATAGAGCGGAACGTAAGGCAGAAAAACACAGGAGCCGGGCAAACCCAACATGTGACCAAAGACATGATTCGGAGCTGATGCATATAAGGCCAAACTCGCGACGTCGAACACTCCCTAAGGTATTTGGTCTTTACGGTATAAACCGGGCCTAAACAGTGCCCTTTGTAAGGAGCCCCTGGTGTCCAGGTACATGCGTTATTCTGACGTGGCCACATGCCAAGACACCAGCATCCTTCTCAATAGTACCGAGAATCCGAGGGATGTGTATCAACAAGAGACACTAAGAAAGGTTTACGCAGGGTCTTAATCTAAAAAGAATCCTTGGAATGGGTCCCTACTGCACGTCTGCGCCTGTGTCTCTGTTGTGCCGTATCCTTGACGGGTGTAGCACGATGGTCATCTGTAAAAGAGAGAAACTTAAGTGAAAAGTTGTCGTGCAAAAAGGTAGGTTTAAAGAAACCATGTACAAGTCAAGATGAGTAAAAATTGCCACTTGTCTACGCGCGTTAAGCCCCTTGTATTTGTAGTAGGGGTGTGGCCATCAAACCTACATGAATTACATATAGCTGTGTCGGACTCGTCTAACCATGTCCGTGGTCTTGACGACCTATCGAATGCTTTAGTTGGTGAGGTCGTTCTACTGTGCGGCTACCAAGGCAGCCACACTCTCTTCGGCGCACAGGGATCACTCAATATTTCCATTTACTGTAATGATGCCACGTGGACCAGGCATCTTAAGCGTGAGGGAAGCGTAATGCGGTATTACATTAAGGTGAGCGAAAGCTTCGCGTCCAAGTAGTGCTTGATAGCCACTTTGGAACGGAGCAATGTGGAAGGTTAAATTTTTGCTACGGAAGTTATCGGGGAAGCCGAATATAACCTCCAGTAGCAGGGAGCCTGTGCAATGAGCCCCTGGGCCTGTCATTACTCCTTTAAAGGTAGTATTGCTGTGGCAAATTTTCGTTGGGTCTATCCCCATTTTGCGGATTGTGCCCTGATATATCAGGTTTAGACTGCTGCCACCGTCCATCAGGACTCGTGTGAAATGGTATCCGTCAATTATTGGGTCTAATACCAAGGCAACCCATCCTGCATGCTGGATACTTGCTGTGTAATCCCGATGGTCGAGAGTGATCGGTTGAGACGACCAGTGGCAGGACTCTGCGGTGATAGGCCCTTGGGCATATTTCTCTGGGAGTGCCGCTTTGTTTCTCCCCTTGATCACGTGTAACACGTTCACTGTTTTGACTTCTGGTGGAAATTTCTTTTGTTCCCTAGTGTCTTTCTTGAGAGGCTCATCCTCGTCTTCGCTTGGTGTATCCTCCCCCTTGTGTACGGCGTTGAGCTTGCCGGACTGCTTGAAGACCCAACATTCTTTGTGGGTATGATTTGCAGGTTTATCGGGGGTGCTATGGATCTGACATATTTGGTCCAGAATTTTGTTTAGGCTGGACAGTTCATCTCTGGCGCCTTTAAAGGGCGGCTTTTGCTGACTTGGCCGAGAGCTTCTGAATCCGGCATTTAACGCCGTGCTCTTCGGGATGTCTTCTTTATTCCGGCGCTTATTGTTTTTGCTGCGCAGTGATTTCCCATTTCCGTCTCTAACTTCGGATGTACTAGGGTCGCTGGTGCTGCATCTGGCTAGCCAGCTATCCTCACCCGCGCAAAAGCGGGTCATGAAGCTTGTTAATGCTGCCATTGTTCTCGGCTTTTCTTGGCCGAGGTGTCTGGCAAGCCATTCGTCGCGGATGCTATGCTTAAAAGTTGCCAAGGCTTCAGTGTCCGGACAGTCGACTATTTGGTTCTTTTTAGTAAGAAACCTGTTCCAAAGCTTTCGGGCTGACTCTCCGGGCTATTGAGTTATATGACTCAAATCGTCCGCATCCGGAGGTCGGACATAAGTCCCTTGAAAATTTGCCCGAAAAGCGTCTTCGAGCTCTTCCCAGCTTCCAAAGGAGTTTTCAGGGAGGCTTTTAAGCCAGTGGCAAGCTGGCCCTTTGAGTTTGAGGGGTAAATACTTGAAGGTGTGGAGATCATCTCCTCGAGCCATATGGATATGGAGGATATAGTCCTCAATCCAGACCCCAGGGTCTGTCGTTCCGTCGTATGCCTCTATGTTTACGGGTTTGAATCCCTCTGGAAATTCATGGTCCAGCACCTCATCAGTGAAACATAGGGGGTGTGCGGCACCCCTGTATCTGGGTGTATCGCGTTGTTCGGATGTTTGTTGTGTTGCATCGTATGCTGGAGCGTGCTTACGTGGTCCATAGATGGATCTGGTTGTGCCGTCCTTTTGATTTGAGCCCTCGCGTGGATCGCGTATTGGCTTATGTGCGGCGTAGTCTGCCTCTCTATGTTGATCGTGAGGTCGTCTATACGGCCAGATGGCCCTTTTAATTTTTGGTTGCGGGGGATCTAAGGCCTCCTCATCGAATTCATATAGCAACTTCCATTTTGGGTAGCTCTTGGTGTGGCGATTACCGCCGTACTTCGCTGTTGTGTTGAGTACTTTACTCCATCTGATTTGGAGTGTGTCTTGCGTAGCCTTGAGCCTTTGCTTCTGCTTTTTTAGACTCCTCGCGGTGGCAACAAGCCTTTAATGGGCATTCTGTTGCTCCGTCGTCTGCCCGGTGATATGTCGTCCGGACTATTATCTTTGACAGAGTCAGGTTGATCGGTTTGATTCTCCGTGTTGCCGTGGTCCGGCGATGGTTCACCCTGTTCTTACGCTGGGTCTATATGATCGTTGTTTCTGCCGAGGCGTGATTTGGAGCGGCACTTATGTCGCTGCTTTGACTGCTTCTCGAGGGGACAACCCTTCGTTGCGTCCTTCCGTTCCTCGTAGTCGTCTTTTGGTGTGTCCACCATGCATACGTCATGTGATGAAGTGGGTGTCTTGTGCCCTGTGGGCAGTGGTTCCTGTTCGTCTCCTGCATCATCGTCAATACCGTCGATGTCTTCGGAGTCAGAGTCGAGCATGTCGGTTAACTCATTGACAGTGGCTACTAAGTGGGTGGTGGGTGGGCGGCGAATTTCTTCATCATCCGCATCCCAATCCTGCCGGACATAGTTCGGCCAGGACTCTCCTGACAAGGAGAGAGACTTTAATGAATTCAGTATGTCGCCGAAGGGCGAGTGCTGTAAGATATCCATGGAGGTAAACTCCATGATCAGCGCCCAACCGGATTTAATAGGAATGGCCACAGGCGGTTCGGAGTCCGTGGCCGGAGAAGGATCCGACAGTTTGACAACACGGCTCTCGTGCAGGGTAAGGTCGATGTTCAGCTTGACCGCCGTTGGAGATGCGGCATCTGTGGCGAGGTCTATCCACCTGTACATGGGAGGCGGAACTGGCTTAGGTCAGAGAGGCTGCCGGTGTGATTCCCGGAACACTGTCCGATGGCAGAGCTAAATCGTACTCATCGTGACCATGTGACGCACAAGGCAGAGGCTCGAATCTGTCGAAGATCCAGTCTCCGCGGATATCGGCCGTGTAGTTTAAGCTTCCAAACCTGACCTGGTGGCCAGGGGCACAACTTTCAATCCTCTCCAGATGGCCAAGCAAGTTTGCCCGCAGTGCGAAGCCGCCGAACATGAAGATTTATCCGGGGAGAAAAGTCTCACCCTGGACTGCATCGCTATCGATGATAGTAGGATCCATCAAGCCTAAGGGCGACGACACAGAGGAGCTCTCAATGAAAGCACCAATGTCGGTGTCAAAATCGGCGGATCTCGGGTAGGGGGTCCCAAACTGTGCGTCTAAGGCGGATGGTAACAGGAGGCAGGGGACATGATGTTTTACCCAGGTCCGGGCCCTCTTGATGGAGGTAAAACCCTACGTCCTGCTTGATTAATATTGATGATATGGGTAGTACAAGAGTAGATCTACCACGAGATCAGAGAGGCTAAACCCTAGAAGCTAGCCTATGGTATGATTGTATCTTGTCCTACGGACTAAAACCCTCTGGTTTATATAGACAGCGGAAAGGGCTAGGGTTACACAAGGTTGGTTACAAAGGAGGAGATACACATATCTGTATTGCCTAGCTTGCCTTCCACGCCAAGTAGATCTCATCCGGACACGAGACGAAGTCTTCAATCTTGTATCTTCATAGTCCAACAGTCCGGCCAAAGGATATAGTCCGGCTGTCCGGAGACCCCCTAATCCAGGACTCCCTCAGTGACGATGGAATGCATGACCGGCAGCGACAACGGTGCAACAGAAAGATTTTACGGAAGGTTCGAGGAGATCTGGGAGCTTGACTACTCTGAACTGCACAACACGATGATGTTCCGTGTTAGATGGGCTAAGAATGTCGAATGAGAAAACCGGTATTTCACTACCATGACTATACCCGATGCCAAGAGCACTACCGTGAACGCTATCGCAAAAAACGAGCCATGGGTACACGCTAAGCACATGACACAATGCTTCTTCATAACCGACCCGTGCAATCCTAGCCGTGTTGTCATGAGGAGAGGCAAAAGGAACATCATTGGAATGGATGGAGTCACCAACGAGGAAGACTACGATCAGTATGGCAACCCAATGAGGGAAGATGATGATGATGATGAAGTATATGTCAAAATAAGAATCAATACTACATTACCTAAGAAAAATCGCACTCCATGGAAAAGGCAAAGTCACAATGAGGGGCTCAATTATTCTTCAATGAATAAGAAGGGAAAGAAGCTGACTCAAAAACGAAAACGTCAATGCTGAGGAACGTATGCTATCGGTCAAATGATGCAATACATATATATATATTACATCATTGGACACATGCATAATCATGGCTAAGTGTGTACACAAAATAAGAACACACACACACACACATATATATATATATATGTGTGTGTGTGTGTGTTTCTATTTTGTATACATATTTAACCGTCAAATGATGCAATATATATATATCACCTTCCCTTCGTTCACTGCTCTCGGAAAAAAGTGAGAGAAAATAAAGGAAAAGAAAAAGGGAAACTAGTTATAGCAGTAGCGCATTACTGAAAAAGAGCTACAACTAGTCAAGGTAGCAGTAGCGGTTTCTGTATAAAACTGCTATAGCTACCTTTAATAGTAGTAGCGCATTTGCTCTAAACGCTCTACTGCTACGTCCACTTAACCCCAAATCCTCACTCTCTCTGCTTCATCCTGCCTCTTTCCCCCCCAAATCCCCACTCTCTCTTCCCTCGCCGTGCCCCGGTGCTCGCACCCAACCCCGACGCTCGCCCCTGACCTCGACCCCGGCCTCGGCTCTGACCCCGGTGCTCGCTCCCGACCCTGGCACTCTCCCTGACCCCGGTGCTCGCCCCCGACCTCGACCCGGCCTTGGCTCCATCCCCGGCGCTCGCCCCCGACCCGACGCGCGACGCCTCCCTTATCTGCTTCCTCTCCTCCCAACCTAGGCTGTCGTCGGGCCTGCCTCCTTGCCCCTGCACCCTCTGTAACACCCCCAACGCTCCTCCTCTCTCTGCTAGCTAGGGTTCTTTGGTTAATTTACTTAGGTTTTAATTATGGCAGTAGGTTAATTAGGTTATCTATTTAGTTATGAATTTAGCTAGGTTTATTTAGTTTTGGACATGTCATATTTGGAAAATGATAATTATGTGCATGGTAAATGATCCGAGTGGCCTATGTTACGCCGGAATGTTGATTCATTTCCGTTCCGGTGAATTTCAGGCGCTCGATATGTCCTTTTTTTAGCAAAGGTCATGCCGAAATTTTCCATGAATTTTGGCATGATAGATTTCTTTTTGGCAAACATAGATTTCTTTTTTATGTCATTTTTCATTTTTTTCATATTTTTTGAATTAAACGAGGAGACTTAATCATAGGAAACATGTCGACCAACGAAAAAACTGGGCCTTCTGACCAAGATGCAGACAAGATGGATTATGAGGGTTAACAACAGTGACTTCATCAGGGCCTGCTACAAGTGGGACAAGGAAAAGAAGGTTTTTTACACGAACAAGATCACGAGGAAATTGATTAGACTACTAGTAATTACTCTTTTACCACCTTACATTTAGCTCCATATCTAGTCGACTACACATTCCTAAACGGTTCACGCTCCTTCTGCAGGAGAAGCAACACCAGCTTGCAGCCGAAAGCCCTACTTCTCCGATGAGGCCCAAGTGGGACACCCCTCTCAACTGGGCCTTCAACGAACTTAAGGGACTCCCTTTGGGTCAGCGACCGCAATATGGTCGTGTGCACGGCGCTGGAGACGGCTCCACGTGGAAGGTGTTTTACAACGAGGGCCCGTAGGCCAAGAAGTAGAAAAAGAAGTTTAGTCAGGCGGACATCGACGCGAAGGTGAAGCTTCCGGTCAAGAAAAAAGCAGCTGAGGACGCGAAAAAAATAGCTAAGGAGAAAAATGAGTTGCTACTGCAAGCAGTCAATGAAGCTGTAATTGCTTGCAGAAATGATTTCGTTACTAACTTGGTTCTAGCTATCATCAACTGGACGAAGGAAAATCCAGAAAAGACGGTACATGATTTCTCGTTGCCCAGTTTTGTCGGGAGAAACTCCATGAACAATAACACCATCGCACCGTCACTTGCTCACGCAACCGGGCCTCCTCTCGCAGCCACTCCCACTCATAGCAGCCCGTCCTCAGTCTCTGGCGCGCTAGGTAGGCCTTCGTCTTTGGCTGAGTTGGTGCCGTCACGGTAATTACATGTCGCACCAACATATATATATGTATATATATATAGAGAGAGAGAGAGAGAATATTCCATTTTCGTTGCCTTTCGGATGTTTTACGCCACAGACATATGTGTTTGCAGGCGAAAGAAACCCCGTGCACCATACTCTACTTGATCAAAGGCTAGAAGGTGGACGTGGGAAAGGGGATGATAATGGAACCCTTGCAACCCAAGTTCCACAACCAGCCGATCCCCACTGGGCACTTCAGGGTTAGCTTCTCCAATGTGAAATCAGGGCATCAGCATTTGCCTCCTCCAGTACATCCTGTGAGAGAGGACGACCTGACCCCGCCACAGATTGGAAACTGCAAGGGTTCGGTGCTGCTATGGCCGAAGAATCTTATTCGTCTAGAGCCGTCCGAGAGCACACCAATAACCACACATCAACAAGCATGTGCGGAGATCACCACCCCACCTACGCAATTACCAGCTCCTGTAGTGCCGGGTGAGAGCGGCGGACGACATGGTGAAGGGGGTGCAATAGTACTGGCTGATGTAATTTGTCCTGTAGAACAGAGAATGGATGATGAGACGGAGGTCGACCCTATGGGTTTCCTCAATACAAATGCGTATGACTGTGACATAGATATGATGAGTCAACCATATGATGAATCGGGCTATCAGCATGCTAATGAGGATATGGATGATATGCCCGGGCAGGAAGGTCGTAGCAGGGATTGCAAAAAGTCTCTCTTCATGAAATCCTCACAGGACACGCCTGAAGATGCCGCCTCAACACAGGCTCAACTAGTCGGGCGCGAGGGTCGTACAGTACTTAGCCCGGGAACACTGGGCCAGGGGTTAAGGAAGGGTCTGGAAGGTGTGCCCAAGAAAAAGGAGAGGAAGAGATCGGGGAAGATAGCTTCCTCCAAACAAGCCAAAGCACATAGCAGCCAGACGATGGATTCTGAAGAGCATGTACCCGTGAAAGGTGCGTCCATGTTCCATCTCACGGGCGATCCGATGCTAGCGCTGAAACCGCTGGAGGCACTATCAGGGGAGCTCAGGAGACTGCACGGCCATGTGTTGTCAACTGAGAAAAGCCTACTAGCCTCAAAGGATCCAGGATATTTGACATACGCGGCTCGTGTGCCTGAGGAGAAGTGCTACATCGACACACGGCCCACGGAGGTGTTCTTCCTGCGGTTTGACCATATCTTTGAGATGTTTCTGACAAGGCGGCTCGATTTTACAATCGTTCGCCTTTTGCGCTACATATGAGCTCCGTCATAAAGAGAGAAGAAGTCTCACAAATCTCTGTGGCGGATCTGTACTACATGCACGAGTCTTTCTTGAGTCTCGTTGACCATGGGCGTGAAACTGCTAGGGACTACCTACAAAACTTCATGGTACAGAGTAAGGACCAGGAAATTGTCCTCCTGCCTTATCATCCAAAGTAAGTCAGTTCCGGACAACCCTTTCGTACATTTCAATCATTCCTTCTCGCTCATACGGAGAATAATTTGAGGTGTCTTTTCCTCGAAGCAATGGGTGCGTCATTCGTTCTTTACCCGCGAGTCTCCCACAGCATGTATTTCGACCCTTCTAGAGGCTACGAGAAAAAGGACCACACCCACATAATGAATATTCTAGATGATGCTCTCCAAGGCTTCAGCATTAGAGGTGGCCACGTGCAGATCAGGAAACAAAGGAACAAGAAGATGGGTTTCGCGCATAAAATTAACTTCTCCTGCATCCATGTCCCAAAACCAAGCAAGAAGGACGGATTCTACATCGTCCATCTCATGATTGAGTTCAGCACGGATCACCAAAAGCTTTGCATGACAAGCAGAAATGATGATCATATCCACAAGTGGCTAGAATCTCATGGAGAAGTGGATTATAAACTTAGAGATGACTTCTTTCGCATCCAAAGGGACATTGCGACGATCATCATGAAAGAAGTCGTCGATGAGAAGGGGATCTTCCACCATGGCCCTATATCGCGATGACGTCCGAACTCGCATAGGCATGCAACATATAGACCTCACGCCGTTCAAGAAGCTAGGGTCCATCCTCGATGATACGGAAGGATGGAACATCTAGTGATTTACGATGCCGATGATGATGATATGTGTCGGTTGAACTTGTATACTTTCTGTAGCGATGAAACTTTGTGATGTCCACGGTCCCTTCCAAACTTGTGTAATGCTACTTTGTTAGTTTGCCTACGATGACCTTGATACCTCTACTTAATTAGTTTGTGTACTGTATGTTGCATCTAGGTGCTAACCCTTTCTTTTTCGTGTTGCTCTAGTATATTTTGTTGCATATGATTGTACATCCTCTTGATGAAGATGCATCTCTAACATGTACCTAGTTTCTTGATGGTGAAGTGCTATGTCATGTACGAAGGGAAGGTTCCTGGAGTGTATGACGAGTGTTATGTGTGTCAGGCGCAAGTGCAGGGGGTCTCGGGTGCCAGCCATAAAGGCTTCAAAAGCAAACAAGAAGCACAAGCTAGTTACTTGAGGTTCAAGTGAGCGCGAGAGAGGACTCATGACCGCCGCCTCATGTACTGCATAGTTCCACTATCACTCATAGTGATAGCACTTCTCGCGTATATCATTGTTTAGATGGATGACGTTGTAGTTGGAAGTATTCGAGACTTGCATGTATCGCTATTTTTGAGATGATGACGATATACAACTTTGTGTTGGATGATAATTATGATGAGACTATTTGTATGTATATTCTGTGATTACATTTGTGGTATCGCAGCGATTTGTATGAGTATGATGATGACATTTGTATGTGCTAAAGATTTGTGTATAAAGCCTATTCAAATACAAAACAAATATGCAGAAAAAAAACAAAAGCTACTAAAATTAGCAGTAGCGAGTGGAGGAAAGTCAGCAGCAGCGTGACAATAGCAGTAGCGTGTTCTTCCAAAGAGCGCTAGAGCTATTAGCAGTAGCGAGCTTCCAAGCAGCACGCTGCTGCTACACTTGTATAGCAGTAGCGCGGGCGCGCACGCGCTGCTGCTATGGGTTAGCTGTAGCGCCCTATTAGTAGCGCCGGTGCCCGTGCTACTGGTAGGCGAAAAACCCGCACTGCTGCTAGGCTTTTCCCTAGTAGTGTATTAACTTCCTGATCTCTGCATTATTGGGCACATAAGCACGGCCCTCAAACCACAAGGTGTTGTGCTCATCCTCACGAAAACCTTTGGCTTTTCCTTCACTCATATTCTCCTTTATCTCCGCAATTTCCTTGCCATCCTTCTGTGCTTCACGAATCTTTCCCAACAATGTAGAATGAACTTCCATCGCTGCAACAAAACCTCTAGGAACAATCTCCAAACATAGTTCCCTGAGATCGTCGACTAACTTCTTAGGCAAACTTCCTGTTACTAAGGTATTGGCATAACTCTTCTGGCTCAAAGCGTCTGCTACGACATTGGCCTTTCCTGGATGATAGTGCAGCTTCATATCATAATCCTTTATAAGCTCCAACCATCTCCTCTGCCTGAGGTTCAACTCCTTCTAAGGAAAAATGTCCTTCAAACTCTTGTGATCCGCGTACACATCACAACGGTTTCCAATAAGAAAATGTCTCCAGGTCTTGAGCGCATGCCCTACAGCTGCTAACTCCAAATAATGGGTGGCATAATTCAACTCATGCGGTCGAAGTTGACGTGAGGCATACGAAACAACTATTTCGTCTTGCATAAGTACCCCTCCAAGTCCTAAGTGAGAGGCATCGCAATACACTTGGAAATCCTTGCGTATATCTCGCAGAATCAGCACTGGGCCGTAGTCAAACGTTTCTTCAACTCCTGGAAACTTGCTTCACATTCTTCAGTCCAATGGAACTTGGTGTCCTTCTTCAAGAACGCCATCATGGGCTTCGCAATCTTGGAAAAAATCTCAATGGATCTCCGATAATATCCCATGAGTCCAAGAAAACTGCGGATCCCTCCAACTGAGGTGGGAGCCAACCATTCAGTGACTGACTGAACCTTGGTAGGGTCTACTGCTATATCATCTCCTGATATAACATGTCCAGAGAATCCAACTTCCTTCAACCGAAACTCACATTTGCGGAACTTGGCGTATAACTGGTGTTCCCTGAGCTTCTCGAGAACTAAGCACAAATGCTCTTTATGCTCCTCTTCATTCTTCGAGTACACCAAAATGTCATCAATGAACACCACGACATATTTATCCAAGAACTCCATGAACACCTTGTTCATCATACTCATGAAATAGGCAAGGGTGTTAGTCAATCCGAATGACATAACCGTATACTCATACAGCCTGTACCTGGTGGTGAAAGCTGTCTTAGGCATATCTTGTTCTCGAATCTTCAGCTGGTGGTATCCTGATCGAAGAGCGATTTTGGAAAGGACTTTTGCTCCTTGTAGCTGGTCAAACAGATCATTGATCATCGGTAGTGGGTACTGGTTCTTGATCATTACTTCATTCAATGCCCGATAATAAACAACCATTCTCAGAGACTTATCCTTCTTCTCAACAAAGAGCACTGGGGCTCCCCATGGTGACAAACTTCGTCGAATGTAAACTTTCTCCAATAACTCCTTAATCTGTTTCTTAATCTCCTCCACATGCGGGCATCCGGTATGGTCTCTTCGATATTGGTCTGCTGCCTGGCAATAGCTTTATCAAAACTCAATATCTCGATCTGGCGGCATACCTGGTAGTTCCTCTGGAAATACATCTGGGAAATCCTTCACTACAAGCACTTCCTCCTATACAACTACTTAGAGGGAATTTACGAGAGTACTCTTAGGAGTATACCTGGATACATACTTAATCCTTTTCCCTTCCGGTGTGGTGAGAAGAATTGCAATCGATGTTTCCTCCATACATCGATAGCCAATCCATACCGAGTACCACATCCAATCCTTGGGATTCCAAAATTATCAAGTCTGAGGAGAAAACATGCCTACATATGGTCAATGGCATCTGAAAACATCCCTGACTTGCCATATACTCCGCTCCTGGTGAGCTTACTAACATAGGTGTCCTAAGTACTTTAGTGGGCAACTTATATTTATCCATGAATCCCCTTGAAATGTATGAATGCGATGCACCAGTATCAAGAAGAACTACTACAGTAAATGACTTAACCAAAAACTTACCGATAACTGCATGTGGCTCCTCCTCAACCTCCTCCATGTTCACGTGGTTCACTTGTCCCTTGTTGAAAGGGTTGGGCTTCTTCCCAGAGCTTCCATTGCCATTTCCATTCATTGCTTCAGAACACTTAGTGGCATAGTGTCCAGTCTTCCCGCACTTGAAACAAGTGATGTGACTTAAATCCTTCTTGGCGGGCATGCTTGGGTTAGAGCGGTTCTGATTGCTGCCTCCGCCACTCCCATTTCCATTCCTAGGGCCATGGTGGTTATGCGGAATTCCTCCATTGTGGTTATGGCCTCCATGGTTATGGGTAAATCCTCCCGGGTTCGGGGTGAAACATGGTTTCTGCTGAGATCTTGAATTGTACTTTCCTTGCCCATACCTCCTCTTGCGGCTCTCAAGCTGCTGCGGATTCCCTTCAATCATAAGAGCCTTATCTACCAACTCCTGGTAGTTGTTGAATGTTGCCACCATCAACTGCATACTCATCTCATAGTTTAGCACTTCCATAAACTTATCTTGTTTCGCGGCATCGGTGGCCACGTCATCTGGTGCATAACGAGCTAGCTTGCTAAATTCCTCCATGTACTGCCCTACAGTATGGTTGCCCTGGCGTAAGTTGCAAAACTCATGCTTCTTCATACTCATAGCTCTAGTTGAGACATGAGTAGTGCGGAATGCTTGCTGAAACTGCTCAAAAGTAACATTGGCTATGGGTAAAGTGGTTGTGTAATTTTCCCACCATGCGGCTACGAGTCCATCCAATTGGTGTGCGGCAAAACGCACCTTCTCAGCATCTGTGCAACCGGCAGTGGTTAACTCCCTTCCAATCCTGCATAGCCAGTCATCTGCAACTATGGGCTCGGTGCTACTGGAAAACACCGGTGGTTGTAACCTCAGAAAACGGGCTAAGTTGTCAACTGGAGGTGGTGGTGGTGGGTTGTTGTTATTTTTGTTGTTGTTGTTGCCCTGATTCTGAACTAGCAACTTCATTAGTGCATTCTGCTGCTGGATCAACTAAGTGAGCTCCGGTGGAAAAGCAAATCTGGGGTCACATCTCGAAGGCATCTGATGGGTTTGGAGGCGAGAGATTAGAATAGAATGAGGTCTAATGAGAAAGCACTACCCATATGCACATGAGACAAAACACAATCAATATCACACAAAAACAATATCAAGCAAGGGCATAGATTGATCTAACTATCATTACAGTGCTCAGACTACTATTATATACATGGGGGGAATACTACTAATCATATGGTGGTCATCTAGAAATTTTGATCGATGGAAGACTCCATGATATCCGCTCCAGCTTCATCTTCATAATCATCATCACTACCATCAGGGTGGGAGTCGGTGTCATAGATGATGATGTAGTCTTCAGAACGAATATCCTCGGGTTCATCGTCTTCTCCTCCTGGCGCGGGGTCTCCCATGAAAACTCCTAGCTTCCTTGTCAGGTCGTCATTCTTCTCCACAAGTATCATCATTTCCTCCTCATATCCATCGCAGATAGACTTGAGTTCCTCTTCTAGCTATGTGATCCGGGTCATCGCCTTCTTCAAATCTATCATGCTTGCGCACATCTGGTTCTCCTGGCGACGAATGTGATGATTTAACTCCTGTCATCTCGGCGCCACATATTTGGTAGATAGTGTCCTTGAGATCCTTGTGATAAACTTCGCCGATGCGTCCCATGGCGATGTGGGCTGCTATGGTCTTGCCTAGACTCTAGGTTGGTGCATCAAAGGAAAACTCTATGGGCTCAGTGACTGGTGTGAATGTCCTTCCTATAACTTGAACTCAAATCAACCATGGCTCCTCTTCTGGTAGTGTGGCGGTGTAGGTCCCGGTGAAGCTTGGTATTCCGATGTTCAGATACCTAGTGACTTCCTTCAAGTGTCGTCCAAAGGGTGTATCTTGATTCGACTGTGTAAACTTGTTCCTTGAGTCTGCCATCCTAAGGAGTAGAAAATGGAGAGGAGTCAGAAATGAGTAGAGAAGAGTGACCTATGGCTCATCTTAGTGGTCGTGTCCTACATTCAGCGTGTGCTCTGATACCATCTTGTAGCGACCCGACCTCAGACGGTCAAGTCTCTGTGTTCAGTGTCATCCCTGGATCGGTAATGCTGACACACACAGTACTCAAAGGATTTATAACAGAGTAGCAATCACACACTTATTACATCGAATGTCTCAAAAGACAACTTATTACAATAAATATGGCTTAAGGCCATCTAAATAAGATAACGACAGAAGGCTTGGAAGATAAAGCGAGTCCATCAACTACAACGGCATAGCTGAGTGCACGACAAACAACCTAGCGTCTGAAAAGTCTGCAACATAATATGTTGCAGCCCAAAACGGGTCAGCACATGGAATATGCTGGCAATATAACACAGTAGAGCAATGAATAGATAAATGCTATCACTACATGCATATATGGCTGGTGGAGGCTCTACGGTTATATTGTTTTGCGAAAAGCCAATTTTTCCCTACAACAAATGAATATGTTTTATTTAACTATTATGGTAGTTGAAACATCATTGAGAAGGTTCCTCCAACTCAATCCCAATTAAAGTAGTCATTAACACCCATCAAATTAATTTAGAGTTATGAGATCAAATCAATAATTCAAGTACCAGATACTCAAGATGTCCATTATCGGGGACACGGCTAACCATGATTAGTTTATACACTCTACAGAGGTTTGTGCACATTTCTCCACAAGACTCCATCTCTTCCGTTTGATTTCTCGCACTACATGGTGTTTGAGAAACGGATGATCGAGACATAGTCTTTCAGAAGCATTAACTCTTTGCCCCGGGTGGACAGTTACACCTACTCTCCCCTACATTTGCTAGCCCACCACTGAAAGAGGTCACGCAACATACTTAGCTGCACACAAAAGTTTCTAACATCAATAATCTTATGATCCCTTTGAGCCTGGGTGGCGGACCATAGGATGATCACACGGGTACTCCGGGATATCCTTGGACAACACTGGATTCTCCAGGTGCCCACAAGCAATCCATCCAGATGTGTATTAAAGTTGCCACCATAAGTTCAACCATTAATTAATAACTCACATCTGTCATGGTTACTCTCAAACCCAAACCACGTCTACGGGCATAGCATGGCAATATGAACATAGCGTAGAAGTAACTCCCAAGGGTTTGATAATAAAACTGGCAATAGGTTCTACCTCATCATCTACTTCCCGGACCCACATGTTAAGAGATCCTACTCATGCAATGTGTGAGGGTTGAAACTAATGCATAAAACTGGGTAATAAAGGGTATGATCAATGTGTTACTTGCCTTGCTGACGATCTGCAAATCCTAGAGACTCGTAGTAGCATGCTTTGCACTCCGGGAATTCTATCACAAACAATCAATGGCATACATAAGAACTCAAGCAAAGATGCATAGGTAAAACTCAAATAACAAGGTCTAACTAGAACGTTCAACTGAAGAACTTTGGTTTGCAAAAAGAATCAAATCAAACGGAGGAACGTAACTCAAACTACGAAAGAAAAAAAATCCGTTTATTAATCTGGACTAAAGTCAAATTTTATAGTACCGAAATCTTGTTCAAGTTGGTTAAACGGAAAGAGGGCTTTGAGACGAAGATCTAGGCGCTTGTTTTACCTGATTTGGACAAACGAGCGAAAAGATATACTAGAACGAAGATTAGGGCAGAAATCGCGATCGAAAATATTCACGGAAAAACCCTGGAAAATAAAACGAGAGGAATAGGCTAACTAACCAACATTCACTGTCTACGGCTAACTGACGAACAACGTTCGTTAATACGAACGTATGGACGAACGTCCGCTAAATAACTAAACCAAAAAAACCGAACCGATCTTAAAAATGAATCTAGGGTTTTATAAAACATGAACGGTTCTCAGAGAAAAACCGAGGTGGCGGCGGGATCGGTGGCGGCGGTGACTCCGGCGGGCGGGCGGCGGCTGCGGCACAACGGGGAGGCGGCGGCGTCGAGCGGTGGCGGCGCGGGTTTCGAGGCGGCGACGCTAGGGTTTCGGTGTGGGGCTGGCGGTGCTGCGGGCTTCGGGCCTCGCCCATTAAAGGCCGACCGGGCGGTGTCCGAGTCGGGCACGGCCCGGTTAGGTAGGTGCACTTAAAAAAAAAATCTTGACGCGGAAAAACAAATAAAAGAAATACTAAACAGAGTCCAAAAATCATGAAATAAATTTTCACGGTCCTCTAATAATATTGCGGACAAAGTGAACATTTATTTGGGCCTCTAATAAAATTTTAAAAAACGCATGTTTTTCCTAATTAAAACAAAATAGCAATAAAAGTCAAAAAAAATTATTTATTTGATTTTAATATTTTTCCTCCAATAATCTCTTTATTTTGGAGAAGTCATTTTATCTCCTCTCTTACATTTAATATGAAATATTTTCGGAGAGAAAAATAATTAAAACCAAAGTGATCCTTGTTTCGGTATTTGATAAAATTCAAATATGAGAAACGTGAAATTCCCAACTCTCTCTGTGGGTCCTTGAGTTGCTTAGGATTTTTAGGATCGCAAAATGAACTGCAATAAAATATGATATGCATGAATGACCTATGTATAACATTCCAAATTGAAAATTTGGGATGTTACATTCATCCATCAAGATCATGTTTAGGGTGATAGGCTCATCACTTGAATGTCCCAGTTTTATCCCCCCTGTCATTAAGTCGGTCAACTTCTTGTATGCCATGGTATTTTTCCTTCAATAGGAATAGAAAAATTGGCATAAATTGATAAAGTACATAGGAATATTTTATCCTAAAAATCTAGCTTACTGAATATAATTATTTAACTCATGATTCAGGTGAGATGTTGCAAAAATTCCCAAGATAAAATGTTGACACTTTTTGCACAATAAGATCTGATAAATTTTCTATAGGTTGGTAAATTTTCTTAATTTTTCGAGTTAAAGAAGTATTGATACTCTTGCATTCTTTACAGACTGTACTGTTTTGGCAGATTCTTGTTATGTTTGCATTGTTTGCATATGTTTGCTTGTTTAATGATTCTATTTGAGGATAGGAGTATTAAATATGTAGAGGCATTAGTATGGAATGTTGAATAATAATTTTGGTGATTTGCTAACGATAAGGTTTTGGATTGATTTATACTAAATTATCTCACGAGTTCTTATTCAATTTTGTGTGGATGAAGTTTTTGAGATTTAGGAAAACCGTGATATGAGAGGAATTAAGAAGATACAAAAGCTCAAGCTTGGGGATGCCTAAGACACCCAAAGATAATATTTCAAGAAGTCTCAAGCATCTAAGCTTGGGGATGCTCGGGTAGGCATCCCACCTTTCTTCTTCAACAATTATCGGTTAGTATTGATTGAGCCTACGTTTTTGCTTCTTCATATGATGTGTGCTATTATTAGAATGTCATTTTTTTGTTTTTCTTATTGTTTTAATAAAATACTTATATTTGAAACTATTAAATAAGATAGAGTCCTCAAATAACTATCCACTTACATAACTACTTGCTTGATCTTCACATATATCTTTTCGGCGTAGCTTGTCATTTAGTCTTGTGCTTCACTTATAGCCTATTAGTAAATTGTTGAATGTATTGAATATCATGAAGTTGAAATTATATGTTCATATCATGCCTAGTAGTAGCTTCACATTGGGTTTAGAAAGTGAAATCTTTTGAAGCTTTACAATCACAATATTGGTCATATAAGCAATTCATGAATGATTACTATAAGGAAGAGAACTTTCACATGCGAATATATTATCTTGGACATCTTCTATGATTGTGAAT
Source organism: Triticum aestivum (assembly GCF_018294505.1). Lineage (NCBI taxonomy): Eukaryota > Viridiplantae > Streptophyta > Magnoliopsida > Poales > Poaceae > Triticum > Triticum aestivum. The sequence continues at coordinate 203,468,160 of NC_057806.1, forward strand.
ACCTAGTAACTATTTTCAAACTTGAGAAAATTAGTTGAAGTTGGACATGGAAGACAACATAATGAGTTATGTTTGGGTATACTTGCATAGAAGTTATATTGTCATGGATCCTCCAACATGTGATGTTTGCCTAGGATCTTTTGCTAGCCAAAAAATTGTACTAAGTAGAGATACTACTTGTGCATCCAAAAACTCTTAAAGCCAGTTTCTTGCCATGAGTGTCCACCATACCTTCCTATGGATTGAATAATATCCTTCAAGTAAGTTGTCATCGGTGCATAAAGCAATAGAAATTGCTGCTAAATATCTTTGATATTTTAGTGTAAGGGAAAATTGAGCATTATACGAACTTGTGATGGCAAAGTAATAAAAGCGACGGACTGCATAATAAATGTTGTTATTATAAGGGGCATTAGAGTGTGATGTTCCTTTGCATTACGAGCTTGGGCATTAAAAGAAAAAGCGTGTGGCAATCTCTCCTTCCCTCTGTGAAGGGTCTATCTTTTACTTTTTAGTATTTACTTTTATGCAAAGAGTCAATAGTATAAATTCTCATTTCAACCTCAATTATACTCTAGTTGGCAAGCATCATGTGGTGGGGAAAGATCTAGGCACATATGACCAGTCAAATATATTTGATCATAATTTATTATTGTTCACAATCATCTCTATGATAAATGAGTTGGGAGTCGAAATATTAAGCCCATATCTTTCTCTATGTTCGATGGATATATTTGTTCTTTAAGAATATGCTTTGAGTAGTAGCAATCATGAAAGACTATATGATGATTGAGTATGTGGAGCTCTTACTTAGACTTTGATTAAATAAGTTGAATTGCAATTGCATGTTGACTGAGAACATAGATTGTTGAGTTTTAGGAGAATTCACTGTTTGAACCTTAACATGTGAATTAGTTGCTACTTTAATATGAGAAGTTTTATAAGAAAGAATAGCTGTTATGATGCTTGGAAAAGTGATTGAAATTGTCATTGATCAAATTTGTGCACTTTTCTAGCATTAACACTTCATAAATTATTTCTTTTATCATTTACCTACTCAAGGACGAGTAGAAATTAAGCTTGGGATGCTGATACATCTCCAACGTATCTATAATTTATGAAGTATTCAAGATAATATATTATCATTCTGGGATATTCTACAATCATTTTATAGCAACTTCATATAATTTTTGGGACTAACGAATTGACATAGTGCCTAGTGCTAGCCGTTGTCTTTTGTTTGTTTTTTACATTGCAGAAAATCAATATCAAATGGAGTCCAAATGCAGCGAAACTTTTTTGGACCAGAAGACATCAAGTGGACCTGAGAAGCACCTGGGGGATGCCCCGAGGGGGCACGACCCACCATGGTGCGCCTGGGGGCCGAGGCGCACCCAGGTGGGTTGTGCCCACCTCGGTGGTCTCTCGTACCGCCTCATCGGCCCAGAAATCGTCAAATATTCCCAAAACCCTCGGGGTTAACCTAGATCAGAAGTTTTGCCGGCGCAAGCCTCTATAGCCACGAGAAACCAATCTAGATGCCGTTTCGGCACCCTGTCGGAGGGGGGAATCATTACTCGTGGCCATCTTCGTTATCCCGGCGGCCACCATGATGAGGAGGGAGTAGTCCACCCTCAAGGCTGAGGGTTTGTACCAGTAGCTATGTGTTTAATCTCTCTCTCTCTCTCTCTCTCTCGTGTTCTTGATGGCACGATCTTGATGTATCGGGGGCATTGTTAATATAGTTGGATCATATGGTGTTTTCCCCTCTGTATCTTGTTGTGATGAATTGAGTTTTCCCTTTGAGATGTCGTTTTATTGGATTTGTCGGCATTCTAGGAACAGGGGTCACCGGACTTGCCTCCCTGCGACCCACAGTGTGGCTCCTCCTGCGGCCCCATACGACCCATCTTCACCAGCAAACATCCAAGACCCTTGCGAGGGGCGAAGCCTCGCGCCGTGGCGAATGCAAGACCTCCTTAGGGGCAGCCTCACCAGGCTGGCCCACGAGGGGCGGAGAGATCAAGGCAGGGCGAACCTCGCGAGGTTCCAGTGACGTAAGCCGTGATGATCAAGACCAGGCGGGCGCCAGGCTGGCGCGAGCAAGCACAGTGTCCTTGCTTCCTCTTTGGTGCTCAGGAGGCAAGCGCAGGCGAGGAGTTCCAAGGCATTAGGCAAAGGTTTCCATATTGGTGCAACAAGACCAAGACCAGCAGGACGGCAGGACGGAGGTCACCTGGAGCCCAAGATGGCGTCACCACCAGAGCCTTTGGCAGGCGAAGACTACTTTTGTCAAGATAACTTGTACTAGTTGTCTCCCTTCAAATTTGGCCGTTGTGGGATCCCTTCCCGCTCAATATGGGAAGAGGACCAAGGCCACTATAAATAGGACTAGCCACCATAGCAAGAGGGCACTGGTCGAAGAGAGGATCCAGATCATCCTCAAACACACAAGAACACCCCTCCTCAGGAGGCTGTTCTTCTCTTGTAACTGCTCATCCTCACCCCAAGAGGCAATCCACCACACCACACTGGAGTATGGCATTACACCACAATGGTGGCCCAAACCAGTATAATTCTTGTGTCTCGTGTTCTTCGGGTCTGTCGAAGCTAGGTTGTGAGATCGTTGAGTGCGCGAGCTAGAGAGGGGGGATATCTTAGTGCGCACCCCAGTGTTCGAACCTCAAGGGTTTTGTCGGAACCCCAAATCTGACATTTGGTGCGCCAAGTAGGGGTGCGCCAGAGTCTTCCTTTCGCCAGTCAATCCACCAACGCTCCGCTGCTGCAATGTCTGGCGACTCAAGGACCAACGCCGACCGGTGGGGAGCCTGGTAGGCCCGGGCGGCCCCGCCTGCCCAAGAAGACCTCAACCCCATGCCCCAGGTAGCACGCGCACCGTCATGCACTGCAGGGTATGGGTGGCACGGTCAAGCTCCATCCACCCTTACTCCACGCCAAGTACGGGCAGCTGCAAGGGCTTCAAGCCACGCCGTGGCCATGGTGCCGCACACCTGACGGAAACAAGCAAACATGAGGGCCCCGCTCATGGTGGCTCGCGAGCTGCTGCGATGCCGGCTGATGGAGAGCGGCTGGGATGCACCGCTGGAGCGCGTCGCCGAGCTACTGGACGTCGCGGCCTCGGGAGCGCCTCCCTTCTGTTCACTGCTTACACTTCAGGCCGAGGCCAGATCGCATGGCAGGCCTCGCCGCGCCCGAGCACCCACGGGCGCGCCTCTGAGCTCCATCGACACTGGCGTGGCCAACGGCACCGGACGCCCAATCGCACCCCCGCCACCTCCAACAAGCGCAGGTACGAGCGTCGCCGCCTACGGCCCTGGCGGGATGCCACCCTACCATTCTCTGGGCGGTGCGCTGGGCCGAGTGACATGGTGCGTGGGGCACTATGGCGAGGTCTTCGAGGCAGCGGCCTCGGAGGCCTACGTACTCCGCATGATGGACCAGGAGTACGTGCTGGAAGACGACCCCAGCTCATTCCTCGAGCCGAGTTGGGAGGAGGAGGCACTAGAAATTGGGCCTTCCAGGAGCCTCTTGGAAGCCTCGCCAACCATGCCAGCAACAACAACTACAGGGTACCACTAATCTCTCAGGAGCAAGGTTATGCTAACCATGGGTCACAGGAGGATCAGGTCATGGTGGCGGATGGCGGCCCCAGCTCCACGGCCCCCCTTCCGCCATGGGGAGCGCACTAGGGGCTGCTGGGGAGGAGTCAGGAGCAAGGCCCCTCCCCGCATCGCACGGAACAAGACATCCCCCAGAGGTAGGCCCTCTGCCGGGGAGGTGTCGGTGAGCCTTCCCCCGCCAGAGGACCCATGGTCGTCGAGGGTGCCGCTGGCGTCCCATTTGCCCCTGGTGTCGTCCTGGTTACCGGTCGCCCCCAGTAGTGGTCGAGGGTGGCGCAAGGCGGGGCCCTTGTCTGGCGATATGAAGTAAGGCTCGCGCCTATGAAGATCTCTGCTCGTGACACTTTAACGTAATAATGAGTGGGGTTGTACATGCCCCGGAGTCTCAGGAGTGCCGCCCTCGGGCCTCGGGGGCTCACTCCCACGACTAGTGGCAGCACTTAGCTCCGCGCTTGTGACGCCCCGAGGCCGACGCTCCAGAAGACTACCAGCTATTCCGAATTTCGTCGAGTTTGACCTTCAAACCTTGCTAATATTTCTCATCTCTTTTATCGAGGCTCCTCTTAAAATCTCAGCCCATTTAGAGTCGTTTCAAATGGGTTTCAAAATTCAAACATGTTGAATTAAATTCAACATGTGCGAATCTATTTTTTTCTCCAAAAATCCTCTTGCCATTTTATTTAAATTCCTCACATTTTTGTGAGTCCAGAAATATTACCCTCGTGCACAAATTCTTTCCCTAAGCCCCCTCTTCTTTTTCTTCTCTCTATATTTTTCTGTTAAATGAAAAAGAGTGAGGAAGGGAGAGCCTAGCCAGGCAGGCCCATCTGCACCTAGGCGCCTCCCTCTCCACTGGGTCTCCCTTGGCCTCCTGTGCCGGCCCATCTTAACCCCACTAACCCTAGCCTGCTAGATCCCTCGCTCTCCTCTCGTCTTCTTCTGCCGCCACACACGCTCACACGCATCGCACCAGAGAGAGTGCCGTAGCGCTTCCTGCTCAAATCCCCTCGCAACCCACGCCGCCATCCATGTGCAGCAACTCATCGCCGGCCTCCCCTGCCTCGGCCACTTGTGGATTCGGCGCCTAGCCGCCGAATATGTCCGTCTTCGCGTCGACCACGCCACCAGACTGCCCTCTTGACCTGCCTCTAGCGCGCTGCCGTCCAGGACCCCACAGGTCGCTCCACTCGTCAGAGTTGAAGTCCCAGAGGTCGCAACTCCTCGACATCTTCTCGCCGGAGTCCCGCATCACGCCATCTCGCCTCCTCCTCACCTCCCCATGCGCCTGCACCAGAGACCTCCGCCTCTAGCCATGCCGATGAGCAAGCTGTTGTCATTCGCCTTGTCGCGTTCATCTTTGCCATCGTCCTCCTCGCGCGTCCTGCCATCCTCAACCTCCTCCCAGCGCCGACCTCCTTTGCTCTTCCTCCTGCTGGCCACCGAGCGCCGCCATGCCTCCCGTGCAGCTATTCCGGCGAGCTCCAGCAGCTCCGCCACGTTCCGATGCTGCCGACTGACCTCGTCTTCCTTCTGCCCTGTTGCTGCTGTTTTTCCCGTGACAAACGAAACGGGCACGCCGCCTCCCCGCCACAGCGCCACGCCCCTGTTCATCCTCGTTGTCACCACGAGCCCCGTGCCCACATCCATCTCTGCTCGTGTGCCGCCTTGCTTTGTTTTCTTCCGGCCAGAGGCCCTTTTTGTCTCGCTTTGTTTTGGGTCAGCAAGAGGGACGCCAAGACCTACGAGAACGACTTCATGGACCGTCAAGTAACACGACGATCGTTATTTGCCATGTGCACCTTTGGATGGCCAAGTTCCTCTTCAAATGTACGACTACACGGTGTTGCACCAAGTACCATGATGGACGGAGCCCTCAGACCTGTCAAGTCTGTCTACGAACCGCGTACAACTACCGTCGCCTTGAAGATGTTGGATTCGTTAAGTACCTCTCCGAAAACGAAATGTGTACCGCTACCGTCGCTAGAATCGAGACCGACAAGTCCGAAGATGCAAGTACCACTCCGAACCATGTACGACTACCGTCACCGAAGACCCATGTAACGCAAATGTCAAGTTCCTCTACCGATGACTCGAACGGCTACAAAACGTGTACCACTACCGTCGACCCTCGAAGACCCTGTTGACATCCCTTCACGGTCTCCACGAAGGAGCCCTTGGGCCAAGTGACATTGGGAAATTTGCTCAACCAAACCGCCATCGCAATCCGCGTGTTGGCCGTCCACCACTTTCGGCTTCACATTTAAGACCTTGAGCCATAGGCTGAAGTGGGGGAAAACACGGAGGAATGCCTCGCATATGACGATAAATGCCAAAATGTTGAGGAAAAATTTGGGGATAGATCATGAATATCTAACCCGTAGTAAAACATGAGGCCACGGACGAAAGTATGAAGGGGAAACCCCAGTCTGCGAGGAAAATGAGGGATAAAAACTACCCTCTCGCCGGGCATTGGAGTGGGGATGACCTGCTTTTTGGACGGGAGCCAGTGGGCGATCTCTTTGCCCAGATACCCTACTTCCCGGAGTTCCTTGATGTTTTCCTCCGTGATGGAGGAGGCCATCCACTTGCCAAGCGCTACGGATCTGGACATGGTTGGAGTACTTTCTGGGAACGGAGGGGATCGAAGCTTGAGCACTAGAGCTTGAGGGAAGATGGACTGAGGAAGGGGGAGGCGTGGGGTAAAAAGGGGGAATCTTATCTCCTTATAAAGGCAGTGAATATCATGCGTCCGCCACGAGCCTTAAAGCTCTCCTATTTCCATGGGGTCGTGGAAAACGACACGGTTGGGTTTCCCAAACCCGTAATGATGAGAATCCGGTAATAAGGGGGCACGATCTTTATTTAGACAAGACATGTCATCGGTGCTTGCGTCTCGAAACGTGAAACAGGAGGCCAAAAAGTGGTTTGAAATAATAAAATGGCCGGACGTAACATCTCGCCAGTAAAATCTTCAGATGACAGGACTTATTCGTGTTCTTCCCTTGTGATTGAAAGATATAACTGTTGTACAGAGCCGGATATAGTACTGACGATCAACTACTTTGAAGTATTCAGAAGAGGAATCCGCCTTGCAATGCCGAAGACAATCTGCGCGCCGAACACGTCGTCGTTGAAGACTCGTTCAGGGGCTACTGGGGAGTCCTAGATTATGGGGTCCTCGGGTGTCCGGGCTACGTGACGTGGGCTGGACAGATGGGCCGTGAACATACAAGATAAAAGGCCTTCCCACGTGTCCGTATGGGACTCTCCTTGGCGCGGAAAGCAAGCTTAGCATGCGGATGTGAAGACTCCTTTCTCTGTAAACCGACTCTGTACAAACCCTAGTCCCCTCCAGTGTCTATATAAACTGGAGAGTTTAGTCCGTAGAGGCAATCATAAAAAAACAGGCTAGACAATTAGGGTTTAGCCATTACGATCTCGTGGTAGATCAACTCTTCTAACCCCTATACTCATCAAAGTCAATCAAGCAGGACGTAGGGTATTACCTCCATCGAGAGGGCCCAAACCTGGGTAAACATCGTGTCCCTTGTCTCCGGTTACCATCAATCCTTAGACGCACAGTTCGGGACCCCCTACCCAAGATCTGCCGGTTTTGACACCGACGCCAGGCTCGCCTGCCCGGCAAGGAAGGTTTTTCCTTGGTGATATTTTGCTGTATTGGCTTGTCTTGGATACTTTCCGCTGCCAGGTCAGAGGCCTAGTGTCCGTGTACAAGTCAGGGCAAACATACACACTTCTTTGTGTACCCTGATAGAAGCCCCCGGGCCTAAGCCATAGGTGTCGCCGGGCATGTTGGGTTAGGAAAAAATACTGTACGAACACGGGCGAGGAGGTGCTTCGCGTGCAGCGATTTGTTATGATGAACAGTCAATGCAATGTCCACTCTGTGTAATTACCGCAGGTCGTGGGTGAGGGAGTCCTGGATTAGGGGGTCCTCGGGCGTCCGGGCTATGTGACATGGGACAGACTGATGGGCCATGAAGATACAAGACGGAAGACTGTTCCCTGTGTCTAGATGGGACTCTCATTTGCGTGGATGACAAGCTTGGCGTGCGAATATGAAGATTCCTTTCTCTGTATGCTGACTTTGTACAACCCTAGCCCCCTCCGGTATCTATATAAACTGGAGGGTTTAGTTCTTAGAGGGAATCATAGTCATACATGCTAGACGTCTAGGGTTTAGTCATTACGATTTCGTTATAGATCAACTCTTGTAACCCCTATACTCATTAAAGTCGATCAAGCAAGAAGTAGGGTATTACCTCCATCAAGAGGGCCCGAACCTGGGTAAACATCGTGTCCCTGTCTCCTGTTACCTTTGATCCTTGGATGCGCAGTTCGGGACCCCCTACACGAGATCTGCCGGTTTTGACACCGACATTGGTGCTTTCATTGACAGTTCCATTGTGCTGTTATCGAAAGGCTCGATGCCTTCATCGATCATCTACAACAATGCTGTCGGGAAGGAGATTTTTCTCCACGGATAGATCTTCGTATTCGGCGGTCTCGCACTGTGGGCCGACTCAGTTGGCCACCTGGAGTAGGTCGACAGCTATGCCCCTGGTCACCAGATCGGTTTCGGAAATCTGAACTATGCCGCTGACATCCGAGGAGACTTGATCTTCCAAGGGTTCGCGGCTCTAGAGCGCATCACCAGGTCCGAAGACGGGATTCTAGATTCCGCTGGAGTATTTGCGACTGTAGAGCTCAACGCTAGAGAACCGAAGAGGATAGCGCCACCGGCAATCATAAGAAAGCCGGACTGTTTTCCGATCACTAGCTTCGGACCCTTGCAGTCCGTGTCTTGCAAGCTCGGCCAGGGAACTTCGGTCCCTGTCCAAACCTTGCTCTTAAACGAGGCTCTGGACCTAATGTGATACCTCGCCATCACAGAGGAACTGCCTCCAAATTGCGCCCAGCCCGGACTAGGGCTAAAAATAGGGGATTTTACTTCCCACCCACCACCCACTTTATAACCTATGTCGAGGATCTAACTGACATAAACAACTACAACTCTGAAGACATCGACAGTATGGAGGACAATGCGGGAGAGGAGCAAGCTCAAAACCCGCCATTCACCAGACGCTGGACGGCCACCTCCACATACGACGTGTATATGGTGGGCACACCTCAAAAGGCGACAGCGATGATGAGAAGGATCCAGTTGAGGAGGAACCTCCTGAGATACCACCAAAGCATCAACATCAGCGGCGCCACTCTAAATCGCATCGCGGAAAGGAAAGCAATACCGGCACCGGAGATGATGATACTCCGAAGAACGTCGAAGACCAAGAACACCCTATCGAACCAACATTCGAACAGGATGATCAGGAGGATGGGCAAATTGACCCTAATGATCAAGAAGGTAACAAAGACTCGGAGGATAGCAACTACCTACCACTCTCCGAGGACGACGTTAGCCTTGGCAACAAAGGTTTCATCATGCCAGAGGAACCCCTCGAACAAGAGCGCTTTAAGCGCCAGCTAATAGCCACAGCTAGAAGCCTAAAGAAAAAGCAGCAGCAGCTTCAAGCTGACTAAGATCTTCTCAATGACAGGTGGACTAATATCCTGGTAGGCGAAGAATACAGCCTCGAACGCCCAACGAAGAGTTACCCGAAGCGTAAACTGCTACCCCAATTCGACGATGAGGCGGTGGAGCCCATACCACCCGCACGTAACGCGGTTGGCGGACCTGACCGACCACCATGCGGACGGGACAGAATGACAACTCAAGCCGAACACTTGCCCACTCCACCTCGCCATAAAAGCAAAGAAACAACAGCTCGGGGATACAATTATAACCTACGTTAGGACCTGGACAATAGAGCCGGCTAGACGAGGTCAATCTATGGATCAAGGGGGCATGCCCAAGCGCAAGAAGACGGCCATCAGGCCTGGCGCGACAAACACAACCCCACCAGGGCCGAAAAACGCATACAGACTTCATCGGAACTGCGCCGTGACATTGCCTGATACAGAGGCACCGCACACCCACTATGCTTCACCAATGAAGTAATGGAGAACCAGTTCCCAGAAGGGTTTAAACCCATGAACATCGAATCATACAATGGCACAACAGATCCTGCAGTATGGATTGAAGACTTTCTTCTTCACATTCACATGCCATCAAGTACCCCCCCTAAAATTGAAGGGGCCAGCACGGTTGGCTTAACAGCCTACCAGAAAACTCTATCAGTAGCTGGGAAGGCTTGGAGGATGCATCCAGAGACAACTTCCAATGTACCTATGTTCGGCCCCCAGACACTAATGACCTTAGTCATATAATCCAACAACCCGGGGAATCGGCCCGGTAGCTCTGGACCAAGTTCCTAATCAAATAGAACCAGATTGTGGATTGTCCAGATGCTGAAGCACTCGCGGCCTTCAAACATAGCGTCCGAGACGAGTGGCTCGCCCGACACCTTGGCCAACAAAAGCCGAAGTCCATGGCAGCCCTTACCGCACTGATGACCTGCTTTTGCGCGGGAGAGGATAGCTGGCTTGCTCGTAGAAGCAACAACACCAGCGACACTGGCACCTCCGAAACCAGGGACGACATTGGCAAGCCACGACACGATAAGCACAAGCGTCGAAACAATAATGGAGGTACCAAAGACATGGAGGTCAACGCTGGATTCAGTGGCTCCAAACCCGGTCAATGGAAGAAGCCATTCAAGGCAAACAGAGATGGCCCATCTAGTTTAGACCGAATACTTAATTGGCCTTGCTAGATTCATGGCACCCCCGATAAACCAGCCAAACTGTAAGTGCATCTAGTGCTACCCCTAGTTGGTTTTGGAGTATTGACGACAAACCTAGTTGAGGGACTAATGTGTTTGTGAGAATTATAGGAAAACACAGGTAGAAGTCCCTCATTGATTCGGTTTTACTACCAGAGATGACCCCTAAAATGTATGAAGACATTGAAGACAAAGGTGGTATATGAAGATATTCACTTTGAAGACTATGACAAAAGAAGACACGTTATGAAGCCTATGGAGCTCGAAGACTTAGATCTTTCGTAGTTCCTTTTATTTTGTGTTGAGTCATAGGAACCACCGTACTGTTAAGTGGGGTCCAGGAGAACCAGTCAGAATGACTGAAGTGATGCCTAAACCAAAAACCTATGTCTTCGAGTGAAGACAATGAGAGTGAATCTTGTCCAGAGCCGGACAAGTCAGCTTTGCTTGTAGCCCAAGTAAAGTTGCCATGAGAGTTCGAAATCTGACCATTGAGACACGTGTCAGTTCCTTAGTGACCCAGGGTCATTTCGGACAAATCAGGTCGGGTTGCCAAGTGGCTATAAATAGCCCACCCCCACAACCATAAACGGTTGGCTGCTCAGATTTCAGTGCACGGCTTTTGTCGTTTGAGAGCAACCCACCTCGAAGCCTTTGAGAGAAAATTCCTAGTGAGGAGAAAAGCCCTAACCACCTAGAGCCAGAGTAAATTGGGCATCACTTGAGTCTTCTTGTCTGTGTGATCTGAAGACTTATTACACTTGAGGACTGTGAATCCTCCAGACGGTTAGGCGTCGCGTTCAGAGCATCCAAGAGACATTGTGGATTGCCAGTGAACGAAGTCTGTGAAGGTTTGGGAGTCTACCTTGAAGACATACCAGAGTGATTGGGCGAGGACTAAGTGACCTTAGCTCAAGGAGATTACGGTGAGGACTTGGTGTCCCGAACTATGTGTTCAGGACTGGGTGTCCGGGACTGTGTGTCCTAAGGTTTAAATACCTAGCCGCTCCAACCAGACGTACAGTTGTCACAGCAACTGGAACTGGTCCAACATATCATTGTCTTCAGTGAATCACTGGTTTCATCTTCACTTGCTTCTCTTGCTGTTACTCATTGTGAAGTCATTGCATGCTTGCTTTATCATTTGTCTTCACAACGTGAATGCATGATCTGTTTGGCTTCATAACTTCTTCCTACTTGATCCTTATTACACTGAAGCTGTTTGTCACTGTGCTTGCACTGTATTGAATACATGACTATGGCTGGCCTAGTGTAATCTAACTTCCGCTACATAGTAATAGGCATAATCTTCACTGTTTGTCTTCATAACTCCCAAGTTTTGAAGACTTTCATAAAAATCGCCTATTCACCCCCCCTCTAGTCGATATAACGCACTTTCAATTGGTATCAAAGTAAGGTGCTCCCTTGTTCTGTGTGATTCGGTTTAACCACCTGGAGTTTTAGCTATGTCGACTGCAGGGATAATCAAAGTCTCCGCTGCGTGCCCCGTCTTCGATGGAACTGAATATCCCTACTGGAAGAATAAGATGCGCATGCATCTTGAAGCCATTGACGTCGACCTATGGTATGTCGTCGAGAACGGCGTTCCCAAGGCTGGAGAAGGTATCACTGCTGCTGATGTCAAGAAATTTGTTCAACTGGACTCTACTACCAAGAACATCATCTGTGGTCATCTGACCAAAGGACAGTATGGCCGTGTGAGTGCCTTGAAGACATCCAAACTGGTCTGGGACAGGCTCTCCAAGGTAAATGAAGGCATCTCAACCCAGAGAGATCAACGAATCAGTGTCCTTCGCAATCTCTTCAACCGCTTCAAGCGAAATGACAATGAGAATGTCCAGCACACATTTTATAGACTCACTGACATCACAAATGAGCTTCAAGCCCTCGGCGCCACTGAAATCACCAAACATGAAATCGTCAAAACGCTGCTGAGATCACTTGATAGTTCGTTTGACATCCTGGCCCTGATGATTCAAGAACGTCCTGATTTCAAGACACTCAATCCGTCTGACATACTTGAGAGGCTCAACACACATGAGTTTCAGCTTTCTGAGAAAAGAGATATCTACGGTCCAAACTATGGGCGAACTCGCGCCTTGATGGCAAAAGCTGTCTCCTCATCTGAAGAAGAATCTGACTGCAGTTCTGATGATCCTGAAGACATTGGAAGAGAACTTGCCATGCTAGTGAAGAAGTTCCAAAAATTCACCAAGAAGAAAGGCTTCCGAAAATCTTCACGATCAAGCTCAAGGAATGATGAAGCTTCTGGTCATGACTACAAGAAGAAAACATGTCACAAGTGCAAGAAAACTGGACACTTCATCTCTGACTGTCCACAGTGGGACAATGAGAACAGAAGGAAGAAGAAGAGCAAGGAATATGATTCTGACGACAAGAAGAAGAAGAAATACTCAAAGTCTTCTTCCAAGTCTTCATCAAAGTCTTCATCACACAAGAAGAGCTCATCTGGCAAGGCACTTGCATTTGTTGGAAAGGAGATGGATTCAGAGGAGGAGTCCGCATCTGAGGAGGCAGAGGTGGAGTCTGAGGAGGAGTCTGATTCTGGCATTGCGAGTCTGGCTACAGCATACGTCGCCAAGTCCATCTTCAACACTGAAGACAATGACTGCATCACCAACACCGACGCAAATGACAAGAATGACTCCACTCCTACCTACTGCTTCATGGCACGCGGTACCAAGGTAAACACACGCACTACTCGCTATGAAACATCTAGTGACGATGACTCTGAATGTTATTCAAAACCTAGCTACAAAACACTTGCTAAAATTGCAACTGAACAACAGAAAGCTATGGAACATATTCAAAAACTGTTAGACAGAAGCGATGATCTGTTGGGTGCTGAAATGACTCAATCTGAATCCTTAATTGAAGACATAAAAAACCTTCACGTTAAGTATCAGGAACTTGAAGATCGTCATGATACTCTCTCAACAACTCATGAAAAGCTTTCCTATGATTATCTTCAAAGGAAGCAAGAACTTGAGAAATTGAGGGTGGCTCATGAAGATCTTCAAAAGGAAAACGAGTCACTTCGCTCCGAACAGATCAGTCCCGCTCAGGAAGGATTTGAACCACCATGTCTTAAATGCATTGAGCGTGATAATGCTAATTCTGTTGCTGAATGTTCCACTGCTACTGCTGTTGCAATATCTTCAACTGTTGACGTGGTAACTAACCCCTCTGCTGAGGATACCATTGCTATTGCTGATGAGAATGCTATGTTGAAGACATTGCTTGAAACAGGGATGTACAAAAGTCTTAAAGGACATCAGACACTATGTGATGTTCTCAAGAAGCAGATCCTGAATCGAAACCCTAGGAAAGAGGGTGTTGGATTTGTGAGGAAAATCAATGCAGATGGCTCTTACTGGAAACCTGAGCAGTACCCCAAAACCACATGGGTTGCTGCAAAGGAACCTTCAGCAGATCCATCCAACTTATCTGGCTTCACTTGTGCTAACCCCATTATCATTGATGAATCCTTTGATGCAAACTATAAACTGTTTAAGAATCAGAATGGTGAAGTGTTTGCCAGGTACATTGGTACTAACTGCAGGAATGGACCGCCTATGAAGAAGATCTGGGTTTCCAAAAAGTGTCTGGAAAATCTTCCTGTGAATGTCTTCATGACACCTCACTTGAAGAAGACAAATCTCAGACCAAAGGCTTCATACGGTCCAATGGCTTCATACAAATAGAGGACTCACCTGAGTCACACTAACGCAAATGTTTTGCAGGGAAACCATACTCAGGCACATGAGTATGAGAGCGGTTCATCGAACCGTGTTCATGTGACTAAAAATTACTCTCCTTATTCCTATGAGTATTATTGTCCACCTGCTAGACTGTTTGCAAAGGCCTCAAAGCCAAAATTCATAGATGCTGCACTTAGACTTATTGCTTCTAAGCCACCCTTGAAGATGTGGGTGGTTAAGAAAGCTTAACTCTCTTTTGCAGGGAAAGGTCTCCAGCAGAAAAACAAAATCTTCTGATGCTTGTGACACTCCAAAATTTTTAATTTGGCCTTTATCAAAAACTTTGTGGTTTTCTTTGAAAAGAGGCCATTTAATTTTTTTTTTCAGAAAACCTTCCTCTTAAAAACTTCCTTTGCTTTGGCAAGGATTTTATTTTTTTCAAACATTGGTTTTTGAATCTTTTGAAGCTTCTTCTCTGTTGGTTCCCTCTCAAATTCTTTTTTTTGGAGTTTAATCTTTTTCTTTTAAAAAAGAACTCCATGAAAATTTGTGATTTTCATATCTTGGAACCACCCATGACTTGGCATTTTTGCCCATGTGGTAAAACCCCTCCAAAACCTCCCCTACACCTTGTGATCAACCTAAGTTCTCTGTCCCAACTAATCCAAACAAGTTTTGGATTTTATTCTAATTATTTTTCCTCTCAAATCAATTCTGAAAATTATTTGGAGCCTAAGGGATTTTCAAAGCAAGTACCCTATTGCATTTGAGTTTGGACCTCAAACCAACTCTCCTGGATAGTCCTTGGTACCCACAACCCAGAACCATCTTGATCCACTCCTCCTCTTTTCAAATTTTTCAAAATTCAGTCTCTGCAAGTTTGGACCAGATTTGCCAAATTTGATGAAATTCATATCTACACTCCTCCAAAAATTCCACCAAAATTCAGGCAGCCTACTTGAGCAATGAGAAGCCACTCCACCAAGAATCAGCTCAAGGAAAAATCTCCAGAGGCCAATTTCATTCTGTCGAACACCTTGCATGCACTGCTGCTGTTCAAAATTCAAAAAAATTCAGTTTCAGTGTCGTTTGCGTTCGTCAGTTTCTCTCACGCGTAGACAATGCACTTGGCACGTTCCTCGCAGCCTCTCCCTCTTGTCCGGAGCTTCACACGCGTGCGTGGAGCCTTCCTGGCATCGGTGGCACACTGGCCCGCCCTCGCCGGCGTCTTCTGCGGCGTCGGGACCTCCCGTGGCGGCCGACAGAAGGCACACCACGGCAGAACGCCGTTCAGCGCCGCCCAAAGCCCCTTGGCTCTCCGCGTGTCCCTGCCGTGCCAGCGCACACCCGTGGCACCGTCGCCGTGGCCCGGCAAGCACGGAACGTGCTCCCTGCCGCCGACGGGCCGCGCCACCCCCGTTCCGTCGAGCTCACCCATAACGCCAAACCCCAGCCCGTTTAGCGCCTAAATGGGACCGGTGGACCTCAACGACGATGCCCAAGCCCCTAATCCCCCTGCACATCCACGGCACCGCCTTAATCACTCGCCGGAGATCCCCGTTCACGGCAACCGCCTCGGGCCGCCTATAAAAAGGGCCCCCGAGCTCACCCTCGTGCACACCTCATCCCCACTCCTCACCAACACCATGCCAGGCCACTCGGAGGACCTCGAGGAGGTCTCCTCCCCCAACTCCGGCCGCCCCGATCCGCCTCGGCCTCCACCACGATTCGCTCCGGTCAGGCCATCTCTGGCGCCCAAACCCCGTCTGTTACTCTCTCTAGCTACCAGCAGCCTAACCCCCTCGTCAATTTGACCTCTGCAGCCCTCTCCGACGAGTTCCTCGACCACCCGAGCCACCGTCCGCCGGAGCAAAGCTCGCCGTCGACGTGGTACTCGCCGGCGACCACCACCACCACCAACCGACGCGGAATGGCGCCCTGAGCACGGAGGTACCCTCCGATCCCCCTGCCTCGCCGTGGATCGCCGCCGGCGACCACCGCGGCTCTCGGGCGCCGACGAGCTCCGTTAGCCTTTTTTTTGAAATTCAAACCTGACGCGTGGGACCCCACCGTCAGCCTCTCTGCTCTCTCTGTTGAAACGTTTTCTGGAAGCGCCTTCGGGCAAAGTACGTTTTCCCTTTGAGCTGGCGTAGTTTCTGCCGAAACGTTTTCTGTTTTTATAAGCTAGCCCCTGGAAATCTTCTATTTCATTACAGATGAGTCCTTGGACAAAAACCCTTATAACTTTTAAACAGAAAAGTATTTTTGATTGATTCTTTTTCTGTTCTCTTTAATTTTGTCTAGTTTTTTATCATATTTATTTGAAAAAAATTTGGTATACTTTTTGTGCACTCCTTGGTATTTACGATAGCGCATATATTTTCTTTATACCGTAGATACCGAAGGAGGTGACGGAGCCACGAACTTCACCGAGCTAGGTTCCGACTACTCTGAACCAGGCAAGCATGTTTGAACTTTTGATATGATGAGTGTCTTGGCATGTTTTGCATTTAGTTAGTTTTATGGCATATTGAGAAGCATATCGATGAACGTTATTTTATGTGATAATGAGGTAAGTGAGTTCGATGATCCATATGTGAATGGATGGGAGGATGAATGGCCATGTGTTGGCATGAGTATGGGTGAGATGGCAGTGTTGTAGCATGCCAGTCTTACGCCAGACTATGTGACTTCAGTGTCAAACCGTATCGGTCCAGTTCCTCTCATTTCCTTCCCCATACTACCACATGTTTTCCGCAAGGAATATGGTTTAGTAAGTTGTAAACCGCTTTTCTGGTACACACCAAAAGGAGAGGCCGTGATGATGGTTCCATGGCCCTGGATTAAAGCCAGTCATCCGGTCAGGGGGCATGGGTGTTTCCGGTTGGGACCGAGAGGGGGGCACCCCTTAGAGCGCGCGTATATAAATTTGATCCCATGCTATTCGAGATTGTGATCTCCCCGTCTCAAAAGTTTTTCTTGGACGATGTCTAGGGTGATTCATAGCATCGAGAGGTAGGATGGGTGTGTACTGGTTAGCTGTGTTTTCTTCCGAAATACCGTAAATGGAACTAGTCCTTTGTGACTACGGAAATCCGTTGGCTGTGGGAAAAATTTTGTAAAAACTCTGCAGAGTCATATATTACTCCAAATCATCTATTCCCTGTCCCAGGTCGATATTATCTTATCCTAATCAAATGTCAGTTTTGATGGCAGAGACTCCGGTGATTCGCTTGAGTGTTAACTCCGGTTAAATGATTATCCCTGTGGATGGACTAACCCATTTATTCTTATGAATTAAATGTTTATTATGAGTATTATTTACCTGTGAATAAAAGCCTTTTCTGTGATGTCGCCCCGACGTCCGACTGTGGCATTTCTTTTCAAGCCCTTTTTGTGATGTCGCCCCGACGTCCGACTGTGGCATTTCTTTTAAAGCCCTTTCTGTGATGTCGCCCCGACGTCCGACTGTGGCATTTCTTTTCAAGCCCTTTCTGT